>NW_012103821.1:2216317-2250762 GCF_000951045.1 Mandrillus leucophaeus
CCTCTCCCTCTCCCTCTCCTTCTCCTTCTCCTTCTTTGAGATTGTGGTCTCACTCTGTAGCCCAGGCTGGAGTGTAGTGAGTGATAGGATCATGGCTCACTGCAGCCTCAACCTTCTGGGCTCAAGCAATCCTCTTGTCTCAGCCTCCCAAGTAGCTGGGACTACTGGCATGTGCCACTACACCTGGCTAATTTTTTAATTTTTGGTATAGATGGGGTCTTGCTATGTTGCGCAGGCTGGTCTGGAACTCCTAACCTCAAGCGATTCTCCTGCCTCAGACTTTCAAAGTACTGAGATTACAGGCATCAGCCACCATGCCTTGCCTCAAAGTGTTACATTTTTTGGGAAACCAAGCTAGAAAACAGAATTAGTGTTCAGAAATTGAACTCACTAGCCCTAAGACGCAAATACGTTCTTCTCCATCTTCATCCACTAGAGGGCGTATATTACTTAACAAGTCAGCCTTTCCCAGGCACCGCTGAAGCTGCTTTAAAATGATGATTAATGAAACAACATGCAGACCTAATGACCTATCCTGCACATTTTAATTTAGGCAGATGATTAAATGGTCTCAGATAAAAAGGAAATAGTATCGAAAAGAAATGATCAAAATGTGATTCTTATAGTTCCTCAAACTTTGTAATAGAAGAATAAGCATTAAAGAAATTACATCAATTTCTTTTTCCAACATTTGTCAAAGTCATTTTGTTTATATCCTAACTCAAGATAATTCAGTTAAAATGTACTTAAGAACAAAATCATGAATAATATTAACATATTTGAGGACATTACACCAGTAACGTGCCAGCAAGAGTAGTTTTTCATTTGAAAGAAGCTTAGCAGGTGCCAAAGAATAATCAAAAATTAATTGCATCAAAATGACATTTGTTTTAAGGGGATCGTTATGTGATGATTTTACTTGGATCATATTTGTCAATCTAAACATTTGTGATGTGGCTGAATAAAAAACTCAGAAATAAAAAGTCCAAAATACCTATTTTTAGTTTGAAACTTGTTTCCAGAGATTATTTTTTTCCCCTATTTTGGTAGTGGATCTTTAATCATTTAAACCATAAGATACCTCCTCTTTTTTTTTTTTTTTTTTTTTTGAGACGGAGTCTCGCTTTGTAGCCCAGGCTGGAGCGCAGTGGCCGGATCTCAGCTCACTGCAACCTCTGCCTCCCAGGTTCAAGTGATTCTCCTGCCTCAGCCTCCCGAGTAGCTGGGACTACAGGCGCCCACCACCTCGCCCAGCTAGTTTTTTGTATTTTTTGGTAGAGACGGGGTTTCACTGTGTTAGCCAGGATGGTCTCGATCTCCTGACCTCGTGATCCGCGCGTCTCGGCCTCCCAAAGTGCTGGGATTACAGGCTTGAGACACGGCGCCCGGCCAAGATACCTACTCTTTAGTCAGGCAGTTGTTTTATTCACTTCTGTGGGAGGAGAAAACAGTAAAATTAAAGGTGTGAATCGACTGAGATAACATTTGTTTCTTTCCAATTTCTTTGGGGAACACTTTAGACTGAAAGGATTCTTCTCCTCTACTAAATATTTTACATCCTTAAAACTGAAATTGTGACTGGTCACCAAAACAGACACTTGAATTGAGTAAGTGTGTCAGAATCTATATTGAATATTAAATAATAATTTTGTCTCAGGCAAATGCTCATTTATATTCTGTGTAAACCGCTGTGACTTGCTATATATTTCCTGTTATTTCCCAAGAACCTGCAAACTACTTGAAATGAGGACTTTAGCCTACTTTTCTATAAGCATGGAATGATTACCATAGGGCTAGAATATAATTCATGCTCAATAATTACTTGTTGAATTATGTTTTTAATACTATAAGCCAATATTTCCCTAAATATGTTCTGTTGAGAATTAGGCTCTCTGGACAGAAGCTCATAAAACATTACCTCCATGGTCAAATAAACTTGAGGAACTACCTGGTGTATTTTTTTTTTTTTTTTTTTTCATTCAACAAACATTTATTTAGCTTTGACAGTGTTGGGTGCTAGATTGGTCTTTGCACAAACGAGAGTATGGCAGAGAAACAAAGAAAGGCCATCTGGAAAAGTGACATCTGCTGCTAGTGTAATTTTGTGAAAATAACTCATATATTATTATAATAAGTTTTTTCTGGGTTTATATTTCTCATTTTGAAATGTTTAAATTTTTTAATTTTTAATTTTTATGGTTATATAGTTCATATATACATGTACAGGGTACAGGAAATGTTTTGATAGGCATACAATGCATAATAATCACATCAGGGTAAGTGGGACATTTATTACCTCACTTATCATTTCTTTGTGTTCAGAACATTCCAGTGATACACTTTTAGTTATTTGAAAATGTACTATAAATTATTGTTGACTGAAGTAACCCTATTGTGATATCAAATATTAGATCTTATTTACTCTATCAAACTATATTTTTGTACCATCCCCACTCCCCCTGCCTCCCCTCTACCCTTCCCAGCCATCATTCTGCTCTCTATCTCCGTGAGTTCAATTATTTTAATTATTAGTGCCCGCAAATGAGTAAGAATATGTGAAGTTTGTCTTTCTGTGCCTGGTTTATTTCACTTAACATAATGTCTCTAGTTCCATCCATGTCCTCTAGTTCTTACAAATGACAGGATCTTATTCTTTTGTATGGCTGAATCATACTCCATTGTGTATTTGTACTGCATTTTCTTTATCCATTTGTCTGTTGATGTACACATAATTTGCTTCCAAACTTCAATAAATCTGAGAGAGAAGATATTGCTTCAATATGCTGATTTCCTTTCTTTTGGGTATATGCCTAGCAGTCAGATTGTTGGATCATTTGGTAGCTGTATTTTAGTGTTTTGGGGAAGCTCCATACCGTTCGCCATAGTGGCTGTATTAATAATTTACATTCCCACCAACACTGTACAGGGTTGCCTTCTCTCCACATCCTTGCCAGCATTTGTTATTGGCTGTCTTTTGGATAAAAGTATACAACTGGGTTAAGATGGTATCCTATTGTAGTTTTGATTTGCATTTGTTTGATAATCAATGATATTGAGCACCTTTTATATACCCGGTTGCCATTTGTATATCTTCTTTTGAAAAATGTCTTTTCAGATCTCTTGGCCATTTAAAAAATAGGATTATTAGATTTTTTTTTCCTCTTGAGTTGTTTGAACTTCTTATATATTAAGGTTATTAATCCCTTGTCAGGTGAATAGTTTGCAAATATTTTCTCCCATTCTGTGTGCTGTCTCTTCACTTTGTTGATTCCTTCCTTTGCTGGGCAGAAGCTTTCTAACTTGATGTGATCCCATTTGTCAATTTTTGCTTTAGTTGCCTGTGCTTATAGGGTATTACTCAAGAAATCATTGCCCAAACCAGTTTCCTAGAGAGTCCTTCCAGTGTTTTCTGTTATCAGTTTCATAGCTTGAGGTCTCAGATTTACATCTTTAATCCACTTTGATTTGATTTTGTTTTTCTTTTTTTAGGCAGAGTCTTGTTCTGTTGCCCAGGCTGGAGGGCATTGGTGTGATCTCGACTCACTGCAGCCTGTGCTTCCTGGGTTCAAGTGATTCTCCTGCCTAAGCCACCCCATCACTGGGATTACAGTGGCACACAAACACACCTGGTTAATTTTTTGTATTTTTAGTTGAGATGGGGTTTCACCATGTTGGCCAGGCTAGTTTCAAACTCCTGGCCTCATGTGATCCGTCCACTTCAGCACCCTGAAGTGTCGGAATTACAGGCATAAGCCAACGTGCCTGGCCTGATTTGATTTTTGTGTGTGGAAAGAGATAGGGATCTAGTTTCATTCTTCTGAATATGGATATAGTTTTCTAGGCACCGTTTATTGACGAGACTGTTCTTTCCCTAATATATATTTTTGGCACCTTTCTCGAAAATGAGTTCTATGTAGATATATGGATTTATTTCTTGGCTCCTTTCTGTTCCATTGCTCTATGTGTGTGTTTTTATGCCAGTACCATGCTGTTTTGGTTACTATAGCTCTGTAAGTAATTTGCAGGTAAAGTGATTCCCTAGTTTTGTTATTTTTGCAAAGGATTGCTTTGGCTATTCTGGGTCTTTTGTGGTTCCATACTAATTTTAGAAGATTTTTTTCTATTTCTGTGAAGAATGTTTTTGATATTTTGATAGGGATTGCACTGAATTTGTAGATTGTTCTGTGTAGCATGGACGTTTTAATAATATCGTTTCTTCCAATTCATGAACATGGAATATTTTTCCATTTTTTGTGTCCTCTTCAATTTCTTTCATTGATAGTTTTCATGGAGAGATTGTCCTCATCTTTGATTATATTTGTCTTCATCTTTGATAATATTTATTCCTAGATATTTTATTTTATTTGTAGCTATTATACATGGAATCACTTTCTTGATTTCTTTTTCAGATTGTTTGCTATTGTCATATAAGAATGCTACTGATTATTGTATATTGATTTTGTATCCTCAAACTTTACTGAATTTGCCTATCAGTTCGAGTAGTTTTTTGGTGGAGTCTTTAGGTTTTTCCAAATATAAGTTCATATCATCTGCAAATAAAGATAATTTCACATCTTTCTTTCCAATTTGGATACCCTTTATTTATTTCTCTTATCTGATTGGTCTAGCTAGGACTTCCAGTGCTATATTGAATAATAGTGGTGAAAGTGGGCATCCTTGTTTCAGATCTCCTCATTCAGACTGATACTAGCTGTGGGTCTGTTGTATATGACTTTTCTTGTGTTGAGGTATGTTCCTTGTGTACCCAGTTTTTGAGGGTTTTTATCATGAACTAGCTTTTCTACTTTAGGATACATTGTTAGGTTGTTTATTGGAAGTTTTTTCACTTTTTTGATGTAGGTGCCTGTTGTTGAGTTTTATCAAATGCCTTTCAGCATCAATTAAAATGATCATATGATTTTTGTCCTTCATTGTGTTGATATGATTTATCACATTGAATGATGTGTGTATACTGAACCATCCTTGCATCCTTATGATAAATCCTACTTGGTCGTGATGAATAATCCTTTTAATGTGTTGTTGAATTCAGTTTGCTAGTATTTTGTTGAGGATTTTTGCATCAATATTAATCAGAGATATTGACCTATTGTTTTCTTTTTCTGATGTGTCTTTGTCTGGTTTTGATATAATGGTTAATATGGGCCATTTTTGGAGTAGTTTGAGTAGGATTGGTATTAGTTCTTCTTTAAATGTTTGGTAACATTCAGCAGTGAAGCCATCAGGTCCTGGGGCTTTTCTTTGATGGGAGACTTTTTATTATGACTTCAATCTCATTACTTGTCATAGGTCTTATTCAGGTTTTGGATTTCTTCATGGTTTAATCTTGGTAGGTTATATGCATCTAGGAATTTACCAATTTCTTCCAGGTTTTCCAATTTATTGGCATATATTTGCTTGTAGTAGTCTCTAACAATCCTTTGAATTTCTGCAGTATCTGTTGTAATGTCCCCTTTTACATTTGGGATTTTATTTATTTGGCTTTTCTCTCTTTTTATTCTTAGTGTGGCTGAAGATTTGTTGATTTTGTTGCCAAAAAGCAACTTTTAGATTAATTAATCTTTTGTATTGCTTTCTTCATTTTAATTTCATTTATTTCTGCTCTGATCTTTATTATTTCTTTTCTTCTACTAATTTTGGGTTTGGTTTACACTTGCTTTTCTAGTTTTTAAGATGGGTTAGGTTGTGGTTTTTTTTTTTTTTTTTTTTTGAAGTTCTTCTACTTTCTGATGTAGGCACTTATAGTTCTAAACTTTCCTCTTTTAGTGCTTTTACTGTATCCCACAAGGTTTGGTATGTTGTGCTTCCATTATCATTTGTGTCAGGAAATTTTTAAATTTCCTTCTTAATCTCTTTGTTGACCCACTGGTCATCCGGCAGCATATTGTTTCATTTCTGTGTGTTTCTATAGTTTCCAAAATTCTTCTTGTTATTGATTTCTAGTTTTATTCCATTGTGGTCAGAGCAGATACTTGACATAATTTCAATTAAAAAAAATTTTAAGACTTCTTTTGTTAGCTAACATATGATCTAACCTTGAGAATGATCCATGTGCTGAGGGGAAGAATGTGTATTCTGCAGCTGTTTAATGAAACGTCCTGTAAATATCGATTAGTTCTATTTGTTCTATAGTACAGATTAAGTCCAATGTTTCTTTGCTGATTTTCTCTCAGGAAGATATGTCCAGTGCTGCTAGTGGGGTGTTGAAATCTCCAGCTATTATTGTTGGAGTCTATCTCTCCCTATAAATCTAGTTATATATATATATATAAATATATACCCTCGGTGTGTGGTGCATATATGTTTAGAATTGTTATATCCTCTTGCTAAACTGATCCCTTTAGCATTATATAATGACCTTCCTTATCTCTCTGTTTTTTTTTTTTTTTTTTTAGAAATCTATTTTATCTGATATAAGTATGGGTACTCCCGTTCCTTTTTTGGTTTCCATTTGGATGGAATATTTTTTTCCATCTTTTCATTTTCAGTGTATTTATGTCTTTATAGGTGAAGTGTGCTTCTTACATGCAATAGACTACTGAGGCTTTTTTTTTTTCTTTTTTTGAGATGGAATTTTGCTCTTGTTGCCTAGACTGGTGTGCAATGGTATGCTCTCAGTTCACTGCAACCTCTGCCTCCCGTGTTCAAGCTATTCTCCTGCCTCAGCCTCCCGAGTAGCTGGGATTATAGGCATGTGCCACCATGCCTGGCAAATTTTGTATTTTTAGTAGAGACAGGATTTCTCCATGTTGGTTAGGCTGGTCTCAAACTCCCGACCTCAGCTGATCTGCCTGACTTGGCCTCCCAAAGTGCTGGGATTATAGGCATGAGCCACCGCACCTGGTCAAGGCCTGTTTTTTAAATCCATTTAGCCAGTCTCTGTGTTTTGGTTGGAGAATTTAGTCCATTTATATTCCATGTTATTATTGATAGGTAAGGATTTAATACTGTCAGTTTCTTGTTTATTTTCTGGTTGTTTTGTGGTCTTCTCTTCATTACTTCCTTCTTTTCTGTCTTCCTTTTTATGAAAGTGATTTTCTTTGGTGGATATTTTAATTTGTTGCTTTTTATTTTTTGTGTAACTGTTGTAGTTTTTTGTTTTAATTTAAATACCATGAGACTTGCAAATAACATCTTTTTTTTTTTTGAGATGGAGTTTCTCTCTTGTTGCCCTAGTTGGAGTGCAGTGGTGCGATCTTAGATAACTGCAACCTCTGTCTCCCAGGTTCAAGCAATTCTCCTGCCTCAGCCTCCCGAGTAGCTGGGATTACAGGCGCCCACCATCAGACCTGGCTAATTTTTTTGTATTTTTAGTAGAGACAGGGATTCACTATGTTGGCCAGGCTGGTCTTGAACTCCTGACCTCAGGTGATCCACCCCCCTCGGCCTCCCAACCGGGATTACAGACGTGAGCCACTGCACCTGGCCTCAAATGACATCTTATAACCCATTATCTTAAGCTGATGGCAACATAACTCCAATTGCAAAAACAATCAAACTAACATGCAAAGAGAAAACTAATAAAAACTCTATACTTTATCTCCCCACTTTTTTTAAATTTTCCATTTCTATTATACTGTATATGTCTTGAGAAGTTTCTGTACTTACTATTTTTGATAGGTTCATGTCTTAGTCTTCCTGCTCATCATATGAGTAGTTTGTACACAATAATTAGTGTTATGATATCCTGTAGTTGTCTGTGTATTTACTATTACCATTGAGTTAGGTACCTTCAATGATTTATTTCTCGTTAATATCCTTCTCTTTCATATTGAAGAGCTCTCTTTAGCACTTCTTGTAGGACAGGTCTGGTATTGGTGAAATCCCTCAGCCTTCTCTTGTCTGATAAAGTCTTTATTTCTTTTTTATGTTTGAATGATATTTTTGTTGGATATAATTTTCTAGGACAAAAGTTTTTTTCCTTCAGCGCTTTACACATGTCATGGTTCTCTCTCCTGGACTGTAAGGTTTTCACTGAGAAGTCTATTACCAGATGTATTGGAGCTGCATTGTATGTTATTTGTTTCTTTCCTCTTACCACTTTTTGGATCCTTTTGTTATCGTTCACCATTGGGAATCTGATTATTAAATGCCTTCAGGTAGTCTTACTTAGGTTAAATCTGCTTGGTGTTCTAAAACTTTATTGTACTTGAATATTGATACTGCTCTCTAGGTTTAAAAAGTTCTCTGTTATTATCTCTTTGAGTAAACTTTCTACCCTGATCTCTCTACCTCCTCTTTAAGCCTAATAACTCTTAGTTTTGCACTTTTGAGGGCATTTTCTAGATCTTGCAGGTATGCTTCTTTCTTTTTTATTCTTTTTTCTGTCTCTTCTGCCTGCATATTTTCAAATAGCCAGTCTTCAAGCTCACTAATTCTTCCTTCTGCTTGATCCATTTTGCTGTTGAGAGACTATAATGCATTCTTCAATTTGTCATTTGATTTTTCAGCTCCAGAATTTCTATTTGATTTTTAAAAAATTATTTGAATCTCTGTTAAATTTATCTGATAGGATTTTGAATTCCTTCTCTGTGTTATCTTGAATTTCACTGAGCTTCCTCAAAACAGCTATTTTGAATTCTTTGTCTGAAAGGTCAGAGGACATATTTGTGTCACTCTGGGATTGGTCATGGTGACTTTTTTGTTTCATTTGGTAAAGTCATGCTTTCCTGGATGGTCTTGATGCTTGTGGATGTTTGTCAATGTCTGAGCATTGGAGAGTTAGGTATTTATTCGTATCTTCAGAGTCTGAGTTTGTTTATACTCATCCTTCTCAAGAAAGTTTTCCAAGTATTCAAAGAGAATTGTGCTTTGATTTAAGTCTTTCGTCACTGTCACCAATCTGCATGAGGGGTCACCCCAAATCCCGTAATACTGTGACTCTTGTAGACTCATCAAAGTACCACCTTGGTGACCTTCAGTAAGATCAGGTAGAATTTCCTGGATTATACCAGGCAGAGTCTCTTGTTCTCTTCCCTTGATTTCCTCCAAACAAATGGAGTCTCTCTTTCTATGCTCTAAAATTTGGAGAGTGGTGATTCATGCACTCCCATTGGCCACCACCACTGGGACTGTGCTGGGTCACAACTGAAGCTAGCACAGTACTGGGTCTTGCCAGAAGCCCATGGTGACTACTGCCCAGCTATGGCTGATGTTTATTCAAGGCCCAAGAAGGGCTTTTTAGTCAGCAGATGGTGAATCCTGCCAGTCCTGTGTCTTCCTCGTATGGGCAACAGGTTCCCTTCTGACCCAGGATGGCTCTAGAAATGTCATCTGAGAGCCAGGGCCTGAAAGAGGGGATTCAAGATTCTGATTGGTGCTTAATTTTACTGTGGTTGAGCTGGTATCCAAGTTGCCAAAGTTCTCTTTACTTTCCCATCTCTTCTCCTCAAGCAGAAAGAGTCTCTCCTCGCTCTGTGAGCTGTGCTGCCTGAGGTTGGGGGATAGGTGGCACAAGAACTCCTTTAGATACCCCAGCTGGTATCTCACTGGGTCACCTGCACCCCAAGTCTACTGGCTCCAAGCCCCACACAGCACCAAGACCTCCCAGGAATTGCAGTCCTTGTGGCCTAGACTGCCTTTCAGGTTTATTTAGGACCTGGAGCACTTTAGCCTGCAGTGATGGGACTTGTTGGAACTCAGGTTCTGACCATTTGGGGTGAACTATTCCCCGCTGGCTGGGGCTGGTCTAAATCCTCCCTGTTTGGATGCTGGTTGAATTCTTCCCCATGTTGCTTTTCACTATGTGCAGCATTGACTTGAAATGCAAAACCCCACGGTCATTTCACTCTCCCTTTCCCAAGCACACAGATTTTCTCTCCATGCCACGCAGGGCTACCGGGGAAGGGAGAGGGGTGACATTGGCAATTCAAGACTGCCTTTCTTATCCTCCTCAGTGCCTTTTTCTTTGATATGATGTTAAAATCAGGTACTGGGATTGCTCACCTGATTTTTGCTTCTTTTGAAGTTACTTACTAGTGTGGATATTTGCTCAATTTTATGTTCCTGTTGGGGGGACAATTTGGAGGCTTCTCTTTGGCCATCTTGCTCCATCCTCCTCCCCCGTTACAAATTTCCAGTTTTGGCACTCATATTATGAGGCTGTGAAAAGTTCTGTGGTTAAAAATCCACTTTGATTAACCTGATATTTTCAAATTAATGTGATCATAGAATCATATTTTAATATGACACAACCTCCCACGGGCCTACTGGGAAATCTAGTAAAAATAAATAATTAGAGGATTCCATCTTCTAATCCTGGCATTTGGTGCAACATCCAGAACTATAATTCTGACTTGACTGAAATTAAATAATTGATGAGAATACTTGGACTAAGAATTAAAACATAAAATATTGTAGCGATACCTGTTTCCTATTCTAGCTCGGAGAATGTAGCTGTAGTCAATTGTATCTCTGGAAGATTTCTAAAAAATATCACCTGCCACCCCCAAAATGGAAACATTGTAATAATCTATGTTCATTGTATGTCAAGTGTGGATAAACTGAATCCCTGGGGTGCTCCATGCCACAGGTGGACTTCTTTTATTTTTTAGGGGGGCAGAGTGGTATAAATTGTAATTTTTTGTTTTTTGAGACAGAGTCTTGCTCTGTTGCCTAGACTGGAGTGCAGTGGTGCAATCTCGGCTCACTGCAACCTCCACCTCCCAGGTTCAAGTGATTCTCCTGCCTTAGCCTCCTGAGTAGCTGGGATTACAGGCATGTACTACCATGCCCACCTAAGTTTTTTTGTATTTTTAGTAGAGATGGGATTTCACCATGTTGGTCAGGCTGGTCTTGACCGCCTGACCTTGTGATCTGCCTGCCTCGGCCTCCCAAATATACAACTTGGAAAGGATTTGAGGCAAATTGTGCCATAAGCAGATTGTCTTTAAGTGGCTAAACAAAGTTTTAAAAGCAAGTAAAGAAATGGTTCTGGTACAGTACCAGCAGTACAAAAAAAGGGTGTACAAGTACCTGGATAATACACCCACTTTGCAATAGTGCAGCTTTTAAGTACATATTGTTGACTACCCATAGTTCACACAGAGTTACAACTCCACACTTCAACAACAACATGCTGACAGTTCCTAAAGAAGACTACTTTAAAAAAAGGCATAACTCAGATGTTCCCTCATTTGACCAACTCCATGTAAGTTTAGATGTGCAGAAGGGTTTAGATATATCCAGAGTAAGCCACATGTAACATGTTACTTGATCAATTTTCTAAAAGAAGGTTTCAGGACAATGACAGTAAGATAAGGGAAGAAAACATGGAGGAATGAAGTCCTAATTACTATACATGCATTTTTTTTTTTTACAGTAGGGAGAAACCTTTTACAGATAAGTTACAATCAAGGAAAAGGCAAATAAACAACTCTGTACAAGAAATTTAACACATTTGTACAAGGTCTTCACTTTGCTTTCATCATTTGTACAAACTCTTTATAGTTTACTTGACCATTGCCATCAATATCTGCTTCCCTGATCATTTCATCAACTTCTTCATCTGTTAACTTCTCTCCAAGGTTTGTCATCACATGAGAAAGTTCTGCAGCACTAATATAGCCATTGCCAACCTTATCAAACACACGGAATGCTTCTCTGATTTCTTCTTCACTGTCTGTGTCTTTCATTTTTCTTGCCATCTTTGTCAGAAATTCAGGGAAGTCAATTGTGCCATTACCATCAGCATCTACTTCATTAATCACGTCCTATAACTCTGCTTCTGTGGGATTCTGTACAAGGGACCTCAGTACAGCTCCCAATTCCTTTGTTGTTATAGTTCCATCACTGTCTTTGTCAAGTAGTGAAAAAGCTTCTTTGAATTCTGCAGTCTGCTCTTCAGTCAGTTGGTCAGCCATGCTACAAGTGCTACCGGTTTCGGAGACTCAACCACACGGACACTCGGCTCGCTCATTCCACTGGGACTAATTCTCCACAGGTGGACTTCTAAAGATACATGCAAAACTCTACTTCTAGGAATATATCCTATAGATATATTCACATGTAAAAAATGATATGTGCACTTTTATTATAGTGCTTATTTGTAGTAAAGAATGAAAACAAAGGATCATCAGTAGAAAACCAATTTTTAAAGTATGATATATCCTCTGGTTGTTATTAGAGATGTTCAAATATTTTCAGCATTTCCTGGTTCCATTTTGGTTATAGGTGGCCATGTGACCTCTTTGTCCAATGTTGTAAACAAAAATGACATCTGCCACTTTTAGACTAAATTATTTCATTTCAGTGATTCTTTCTACAGTTCTCTTTCCTACTGCCAAAGTGACCAGATAGAGCCAGATACATTTGTCTGGGTTCCCTAGTAGTGTAGACATGAAATAGAACTTCTGGTCAACTCATGATAAACATGTAGCAGGAGCTAGAAATAAAACTTTGTGGGTTGGGCACAGTGGCTCACGTCTGTAATCCCCACACTTTGGGAGGCCGAGGCGGGCGGATCATGAGGTCAGGAGATCGAGACCATCCTGGCTAACACAGAGAAACCCCGTCTCTACTAAAATATAAAAAATTAGCCACGCGTGGTGGTGGGCGCCTGTAGTCCCAGCTACTCGGGAGGCTGAGGCAGGAGAATGGCGTGAACCCAGGAGGCGGAGCTTGCAGTGAGCCGAGATCGCGCCACTTCTCTCCAGCCTGGGCGACAGAGCGAGACTCCGTCTCAAAAAAAAAAAAAAAAAAAAAAAAAACTTTGTGGTTTTAAGCCACTGAGATTTGAGGATTGTTTGTGACTAGAACATATCCTAGGCTATGCTAACATTTAGTTGAATGTGAAGCAAGTTTTTTAAAAAAAGTAAACTGTTTATTATGGAGTGATGTCCAATATATATTGTCAAATACCTATTTTTAAGTGGAAAAGTAAAGGTCTAGAACAGTATATATAGTATAAAATATCTGTGTGTGTATATGTGTGTGTGTGTGTGTGTGTGTGTGTGCTGTATCTGTTATATATAACATAGAACATCTCAGGAAATATACCCAAGACCCTGGAAATTTTGTCTGTAAGGAAAAGTACTTGATGGAAAACAAACATTGGAGAAGACCTTTTACTGTATACTTACCTGCATTTTTAATTGTGCAAAAATATGTATTAAAAATTATATTTAGGGAAATATATGTAAAGATTTTATATGAATCCTTCATTAGAAAAACCAAGTTTTACAGCCCCCTCTAAATGCCAGTTTGGCAAAGGTGACATTGAAGTGGGATTTTTTTGTGCCTGTGATTTGAAATTTTATCACTATTGTTATATTACTCAGGTCAAATCATAAGTAAAGACTAGGAATTAAAAGGAAAGAAAGGCATTAGCTATCTTTTTGGAAAGAAAGTCTGCAAGTACTAATTGATTCAAAATTGCTATTTAAATGTAAATACATGTGTTCTCTGTCCATTATAAAGATGTTATAAAGTTGTTCAAGTTATTCTCTTATATTCCCAAATCTCTATTGTATCTTTAGCCATTCCATTTCATTTTTAACAGTTTTCATTTGTACTTTTCTTTATTTCCCTTTAAACAGTATAGTTAGAGGTTTATCTTTATTTTTTGTTTGTCTTTTCAAAGAAACATATATCACTTTTATTCCCCTGTTGTTTCATTGTTTGTTTCATTAATTTCTACCTTTTTTTTTTCTTTTTGCTTTTTCTTTTTCTTTTTTTTTTTTGAGATGGAGTCTCACTCTGTCATCCAGGCTGGACTACAGTGGCGCAATCTCGGCTCACTGCAACCTCTACCTCCCGAGTTCAAGCGATTCTCCCACCTCGGTCTCCTGAGCAGCTGGGATTACACGCACTTGCTATCATGATCAGCTAATTTTTGTATTTTTTGTAGAGACAGGGTTTCACCGTGTGGGCCGGGCTGGTCTCGAACTCCTGACCTCAGGTGATCCACCCGCCTTGGCCTCCCGAAGTGTTGGGATTACAGGCATGAACTACTGTGCCTGGTCAATTTCTGCCCTTGTATTATCTCCTTCTCTCTGCTTTTAAAAAAGATTTTCTCTGATGTTCTTTTTCCAATTCCTCACAAAGGATGGGAACTTACTGTTTTTAATTTACTTATTTGGATGTGATTTTTTATGATCTTTATTTTGACACAATTTAAAACACAGGCAAGTTCCAAACATAGTATATATAACTTTTCCATAGACTTTACCCAAATGCACCAATTATTTACCTTTGCCCTGTTTACTTTATCATTTGCAGTCCCCCTCTGTCCACATATATGCACATATTTATGTGTGTGTGCTTGCTTGTGTGTGTGTGTACTTAACTAATTTTTGGTCAGCTTGATCTATCAGTTTTTGAGACAGATGTGTTAAAATCTCACACTATTGTGTGGTTTTATTCATTTTTTTCTTATAATTCTAATGGTTTTGCGGAGTAGTATATTATCAGGTGCATAGAATTTCTGTATTGTTACATGCTTTTTATGAATGTTGCCTTAAATCCTATTTTGAATTATAATAATATCATTTCACTAGGTTTTTTGGTGAATATTTCACTATTATGTCTTGTTTTTATCCCTTTATATTCAACTTTTCTATGTTGTTTTGTTTTAGGATGTCTCTTATAAGCAGCACAGAGCTAGACTTTGTTTTTTAAATCCAGTTTTGTACTCTCTCTCTTTTATAGATGTGCTAAACCCTTTATTTGACCAAGAAGATATCATATGTTATAAACTTTACCATAAATCTGGTGACAGATGAAGACGGAGAAACAAATGTGACTATTCAACTTTGGGATTCTGAAGGTAGGCAAGAAAGACTCATTGAAGAAATCAAGAATGTGAAAGTCAAAGTGCTCAAACAAAAGGACAGTCTTCTCCAGGCATCAATGCCTATTGATAGAAATATTCTAATGCTTATATTACCACTAATACTATTGAACAAATCTACATTTAGTTGTAAGATTGAATTACAGGTGTTTCAAACAGCATGGAAGAGAGCTTTGCCAGTAATTCTTGGGAAAGTTAACACAGTTTTTTTTTTGTTGTTTGTTTGTTTGTTTAATGCCATTTTGTGGATTTCTTTTGTCTCAGATTGTGGCATTGCCTGAGGCACAAGCTTTTGGATTTGTAATGAACTGCACGTGCCCAGGAGGTGTGGGGGCTGTCTCTTTGCTCTGCTTCTAGATGGAACTTTCATGCTGGCCATTTTGATGACTTACACACTAACATTATTGCCCCGATCATGATGCCTGTCAATTTTATATATACAGTAATATATTAGGGTTGTCAGGTACATTTCATATCCTTGTTTCTAAAATTGTGTCAACACTTCTTTTCATACTTTATCAGTATCAGTTGACATAGTCATCAAGCGTAGAATACCTGAAAGAGCAAACTTCTTAGAATAATTAGACCTCTGAGTTTTCTTTTAATGTTCATAGGGATTTATTTGACTTTCAGAGTTCGATTAATGTTTCTAAAAACAGATAACCTAGAAGTGCTTTTGTTGAGTCTCTTAGTTCCTGCTTCACATTTCTCATTTGGGCACTTTTTTGCTAAAGTTTGTATGCTGTGTCTTCTTGACTGTTGCTATTGACAGTTGATTGTTAAATAGTTTCTTAGCCCTTGCCATTATTCAGCTGTCTTTTCCAAGTCCAAGGCAAACTTAACCTCTGTGGCTCCTTTTACAGGAGCCATGTGTTCTGGATGTGAAATGTTACTGTTCCTTTTGGTCTTACAAGGCTAAGAAAAGCTGTACCCTTATCTTAGAAGATAAGAGAAAAAGAAATTGCCAAGCCTAACAATTAAAGCATTGCTGAATTCCTACTCATGCACTGTGGGAGAGTCAAAGAATAACTAAAATGATGTCCATTCATAATCCACTTATGATCTAATAAAAACGTTGACATGGGGTGAGGAAGAATACATGTGTGTATATACTCAACACCATAAATGTTAAGCATCCAATGAGTGCTTCCAACAGTAGAATGCTACACAGGGGATCAGAGGAAGGAGGTAACTTTTCAGTTCTGTTGGTTTGAGAATGTTTTATTGAGTACAATGTGAATATGATATTATTTTGGTAGCAAAATGTAAGATCTTATTAGCCATCCTGGACACTCCACCCCTGACCAGCTGCCATGGTGTATATATAATTATATTAGGTGAGAGTCCACTTAAATCATTAACTATTAACTGAGAATATCTTGGCATGTAGAAACTAAAACTTGTTTTAATGAAGAGAGAGGTCATTTAAAAGAAGTCAACTCCAAAGACTAAGCGCAGTTGGCAAGATGCCCGTGATTTCTGGGGAGGGAAATTGTCCACTCATTTCTGTGGTGGACTCTCTTTATTATGCAAATACAGGGCAAGTAAGCACTGTCATCCTTGCCTTTGGGAAAGGATAACAGACCTTCTTGTGGCTTCACAAAGGCCACCCTTCCCTAGAACTCTCTTGTGTACACTCAGCTGTCTGGGGAGGTGTCAGGGGCATTGGATCTCACCTGCCTTTCATTCTGAGATTCAGCCTAATTACAACCTCTCTCATAGATGGGAGTCAGCTGACAAGAAAGGATACCAAAGGCCTCCAAGAGGGAACTTCCCTTAGGGAAGGTCGGAAGAGTGAGGAGCTGGACACCATGCCAGGAAGCAGAGTTTGTGCTGCTGGTCCCTGCCCCCGATGACACCTGGGCACAGCAGATGTTCTTAGGGTTAGGAACAGTGGCTGCAGATTGGACCAGAGTTTTAAACATTGCCCCTTTGGGAACTCAGGGGTAACTCATCCTATACTGAGGTCTCTGCAGCTTTCTGAACTACTTTCACAACTTTGGACCAAAGATCCCTTGGATTTGTGAGACCAGTTTGCAGCTTTGCCACAATCGAATCTGAACACTGAGACTTCCCTGTGTACCGGCAGATTTTGCATTTCACTTTCTTTCTTTTTTTTTGTTTTTGTTTTTGAGACGGAGTCTCGCTCTGTCGCCCAGGCTGGAGTGCAGTGGCCGGATCTCAGTTCACTGCAAGCTCCGCCTCCCGGGTTCACGCCATTCTCCTGCCTTAGCCTCACGAGTAGCTGGGACTACAGGCGCCCGCCACCTTGCCCGGCTAGTTTTTTGTATTTTTTAGTAGAGACGGGGTTTCACCGTGTTAGCCAGGATGGTCTCGATCTCCTGACCTAGTGATCCGCCCGTCTCGGCCTCCCAAAATGCTAGGATTGCAGGCTTGAGCCACCGCGCCCGGCCGCATTTCACTTTCAGCAGGCATTTGGAAGCAGAATGGCCTCTTTGGACTGAAAAAATCTAGGTTACTTGAGAACAATTGTGAGGCAGATGCTAAGGTCTCTAGAAAAAAACTAGGCTTCTTGCTCACCTGACACAGGTAGCTTGAAATGTTATCATTCAAAGGAATAAGATAGGTAATATTTAATCTCTCTTGCTTCAAATTGGTTATACTGATTTTAACGGCTTTGCCAAATCAGTGGGACCACATTCATTGAAAAAGGTTAAAAGATGATGGATGACATTTCTGCAAAAGCCTGGAAAATTTTATTTAGTTATGAATTAACACTTGTCATCATGCAGTTGGCAAGATTTTTAAGATGATTGACAATGAAGAACGAAATAGCTAGTTTCTGAAGGCTTGTCTTTAAAAAATAAAAAAAATCATTTAATAGGCAAATAGAGATATCCAAACCAGATACCTAAGGCATCATTCTTTAGACCATTAAGACAAGTTTCTTGCTCTTTGTGGGGTGTGGGAATTGGGTCCACAGTTCACATCATTCATCTCTGGGAAGTGTTTCATTGGCAACATGATTGTGACAACATCTTGTTCTTTGATTAAATGCAGAAAAACAATCACTTCCTAAGTAAGGAGCCAAATAGCTCACTTTTCTGGTCCTGCTGTGGCTGGGACATCTTATATCTGTGCAACAGTTTTTGCATGATGATGATGTATGCACCATGATGCTGCCCCTTCAAGAAGAGGAAACATTTTAAGGACCATAAACTAGTCCTTGTACCTCATATAATGCTACCTCCTTGTGCCGTACATTTGCTGCGTGCAGACTTTTGTAGGACCAAAGGGAAAATTTCCCCTTTGTTCTCTGAATGTTTGCTGAATATCAACTGACAAAAGAAAGATTAATTGGAGAGAAGGATACAAATTTATTTGATCATAGTTTTAAGTGACATGGGAGCCTTCAGAATGAAGACCCAAGATACAGGGGAACAGTCCATTTTTATGTTTAGGTTCAAGCAAAATATATCCAGCTGCGCAGAAACAGGATTGGACCAAAACTATATAATGTAATGCTAATAGACTGAGTGGGGAAACCCAGCAAAGCCTGTCTGTTCAGATTTTGTTTGGCCTCTCCCTGGTGCATTCCTTCCTTCTGTGCATTGGGCAAGACCCTCTCTGGAATGGGGTCTCGAGACCTACAATCAGAAGAAGTGGGTTGGATAATTTCTTTATGGTCTGTTTTTACACAAAAAGTTGTGGGGATTAGAATAATATTTCTGAGTTTCTAGGACCTGCCTTGGGGAAGAAGAATTCCAGTTTCTAAGGCAAGCCTTGAGGGAGAATGTGGGGCCAGAGACAGGAAAGCAAGAGGGGTCAAATCACTTTTTTTCTGTGAGACTGCTTCTGAGGCCTTCATTTTGGGGTGCCGTTTTCTGAGCCCCAACACTTTGGAGTGAGTGTGTTTCACTGCTCTGCTTTTGCTGTGTGACCGGTGACCTGTGTGAGGAAAAATCATTTACCTTCTCTGAGCCTCAGTTTCTTCATCTGTGTGATGAAGGTAATTATACATACCTCAGGCAATATTTAACAAAAATAATGCATATAAAAACACAATTGCTGAAAGCATAGTAAGTCCTCGATAGGTGGCATCTAAATACATCATTGAGGAAAAGGGCAGTTAGTTCTGGCAACTGATTTTTTTTTTTTTAAGTACTATAAGTTTACCACGTATTGCTTTGGCAAATAAAAGCTACTCAACCGAAGTCATATCTCCAATTTGTGTTTTGTCAAAATGTTACTATGGAAAAATGAGAGAAAGGGTAAAGAAAGAGAAATGGGAAAAGGTGCGTGAATGGAAGAGTAAAGAAGAAAAGAGAAAAAGAAAGAGGAGTTGAATTTTAAAAAGATTTAGAGAAGAAAGGACAAGCAGAAGAAAAGAAGTTAGAAGAACCAGAACTGAGAAAGAAAAGGCCAGATCTGAGTCTCCTGCGCTGGTGAAGACCTGGGCCAGGCCTCAAGCAGAGCCTCGCAGGGCACAGCTCGGGGCGGGGCCCAGCAAAGCAACCACGCCCTCTCATTGACGGCTTACGAAGCCGGGTCCTTTTGGTCCCGGGCAGCCCCTATGCCTCCCAAAGCACTGAGGCCGGATAGCACCGGGCACCCAGCTAGCAGGACGCCCTTCGACTCTAAGTGAGACCCCTGTTTTCCCCGCCTCACTCGCCACCCTCTCCGGGTTCGGCTGGTGCTTCCCCCTGCAGGGCCCGGGACGAGCGCTGCCTGCGGTGCGCGGTCAGTCCCTGGGGCGGAGGCTGCATTTGGGTGACCCCTGCCTGCCACGTTATCTGGAACTGCCCTGGGGTGACCAGAAACAGTCCTGACGTTGGGGTAGCGGTTCGCAGACACCGCACTTAACCCCTATGGCAGCTTCTGTGGAATCATTGCCTGTTTTCATTTTTCCCTACTCTGAAAAGTTGAGAGAAACTTGGTGCATCCCAGGCTCAGGTAGTCACCATAAGTGGTGGGGCAGCGCCCGGATGACTGGCAGCGCCAGTTGCGCTGCTAAGGACAGGTGGCCCACAGATGGCAGAGAGATCACTTACAGGTAGTCACCCTAAGAGACGGGGCAGCGCCAGTCGCACTGCTGGGGACAGGTGGCGAGAGGAAGATGTCCTGGCTCCCATGCTGGGAAGGGTGTGACCAGGACAGAAACAGCAGGAGTGTCTATGGATTTGGGAAAATGAAAGTGAGTAAATACGGCCCCTTTACATCAAGAAATGTACTTGTGATATGATATATACGTGTATATCAGAATAAATGTATTACATATATGTATACACATATACATATATGTTTTCACCAACCATTACTGGCTCATAACTCCCATAAGCCCTTGTTACAGTCTTGTGTTATAATGTGGGGCACTGCAGCCCCCAGAAAAATGAATTTCTTTCTTTGACCTTCTTCTGCCCTCCTTTCATCTGCTGCTTTTTCTCCCCAAGGTAGGGATCTTCCCCTACCTTTCTGTCTTGTAGCTGTCTATAAATAAATTCTCTGGCCTATCTTGTCTGATTGTAAGTCATAAGACTCCCATTTCGGACAGGGCCCTGCTCCATACCCAGGAGGAAGGAATGCTGCAAAGGGGAACCGAGAAGAATCTGAACAGACAGGCCTCAGTGGGTTTCCCCGGTCTATTACTGTTAGATCATGCTGATTTTGTGGGATGATATTCCTACACAATTATCTATCAATCATGCTTATCCAATGAAGTGCAGACTCAGGCCCTCAGTTGCTGTCTACTCAAGTAACTTACATGTTTATATCTACAGATCAAACCTCTCTTCTGAGCTCAGGATCCATCTATTCAGCTGCATAATTGACATCTTTTGATTTCACGAAGGCCTCATATCTCTGCTACTTGAACTCTTAATTTTCCAACCTCTTTCCCACATCCCAAACTCGACTCTTTTTTTGTTACTCCCTGTTCAGTAGATGTGACTGTTATGCATTCACTTGCCAGACTGGAAAATTTGGGCATCCTTGAACTCTGCCTCACCCTCATACTCCATAACCAGTCTGTTACTGAGTCTCCCCAGTTTTATCTTCCCAAACAGATATCTCTTGACTCCCTTAGCTTCTCCACCAGCAAAACTTCCCTCCTGAGGTTTCAGCCAATTACCAGCCAATTATCCTCCACACTACTGCATGCTGAATGTAAATAGTTTAACTGTCTACCCATACCCACTTTCTGCCTGTCTGTTCAATAGCCACAGTGAAGTGATTCCTCCAGTGTCTCCCATCATATTCTTATCCCTGAGGTCCTATAAGGGATGAACCCTACTACCTCCCCAGCTTTATCCCTCCTGATTCTCTTGACCTCTGAGCTGTCACACTTAGGTCCTTCAGTTAGTCTTCATGTACCAGGCATCCTGCAGTTGAGTGAGTTCATGCGTGTTCACTTGTTCTTCTCACCTTAGTTTAATCTTGTCTTCAGGGAAACCTGATCTGATGCCTAAGTCCAGGTGAAGGCTCCCGTTAGATGCTTCTCATTGCACTTGTCCTCCTTAGCCTTTATTATTACAGTTGTGATTTTGCATGTGGTCTGTGCATTTTTGATTAGTATCCGAGTCCCCTCCTAGAGAGTAAGTGTGAATGGGACCTGGTTTTCCTCCCCATGGTGCAGTGTACAGCATATAATAGGTATTCAGCAAACATCTATTGAAGGGTGAAGGACATAGTGACTTCTGGGTGGAGAATCCCTAGAAGAGCGGGTAGCTTTTGAAATGGGCCCTGAAGGATTGGTCGGAGTGACATTAGTGCTGTTAGAAGGTGGAGGTGTGAGTGGCTTGAGTCATTTCTGGCAGGAATGTGGGTGCAGCTTGAAAACATCTAGTTCTGTCAAGACTAGTGGAGCAGAATGGGTGTCAGAATGAAAAAAAAGTTTGGTAACAATTTTTTTTTTTTTTTTGAGATGGATTCTCGATCTGTCACCAACAATTCTTGAAGATCTCTAAGGAGTTACTCATATAACTCAGAGAGTGGCCTCCTTTTTAATTTTTTTTTTAATTCCTTTATCAGGAAGAAAAAGCAACAGGCAGAAACTCACTGTATCGGTCCTTTCCCCTCCTTTCCTCTCCTGTCTCTTTTCCTATAAATAATGCGAGTCCAAAGATAGGGATTTCTGAGTATCTTCAAGATGCAGCTCTGTGTTAGCTATTCTCAACTGCAAAGGAGACAAAACTAGGGTTGCTTTATATTGAGGCCACATTTTTGGAATCTGACAGCTTAAAAAGCTTCACTGTGCTAGATACAGTCTTCAGAGTATGGTCAAGCCATCGACAAGTTATTCTAGTCTTCGGAAGTCAGTGGAGAGTTGGACACTTCAGAACACAAATATATGTTGTTGTTTTTTCTCCTCTCTAATCTCAGAGAAATACATTTCATTTTTTTCTTTTTTATTATTCCTTTGGTCCCGGAATTTTCTTTCCTCAGAATGTCATAATAGAAAGAACAATGGAATTTAAAATCAGTTCAAATTCTTACTGTGTTATTTCTCTCTATTATCTTGCGTACAGAAGTTCTCATCTCTAACCCTTAAATTCTTGATCTTTATAACCTTATTAAAAAATACGTCTCCTATGTAGAGCACCTGCCTGCCTGGCATTTAGTTAGTACATGTGCCTTTTGCTCCTTCCTTTCAAAGCTTTTTTTATTTCAGTATTCCTAGTGTTCTTTCTTTTATCTTCACTTTATCCTTCACTCAGACATTTACTTATCTATTAAAATGTTTCTTGTGTCCTTTTTCTCTATTTCCTAAACCAGTGTTTTGTTGATTTTTTTTTTTTTTTTTTTTTTTTGCCTAAACTCCCTTTATTTCACCCAGTTATGCAAATTGCGAGGCCAGGGACATGACCACAAACAGTTAAGGTTTAATTCACATGAATAAGCTTTCTTTCTCATGAAAATACTGTGTGTCACTTCTCACTTGGTCTAACACCCATCCTATCTAGCACAGATACACTCAACATGCAATATTAAGTACAATTTTTATTTTATTTTTCTCCAGAGAATAGTCCGTCTTCAGTCTTTAAGGACTCAGCTCCTTACATGGGCTTTGGTGGGGGCCGTGGGGCAGCACCCGCAGGTCTAAATCAGGGTGGGGGTGTTCAATCCTTGCGGGCTTCACGAGATCAATTCCTGACTACTTTGCTGTGAATTGCACAACTCACACAGTAACGTAGCTTCACATATGGTTCGGGAAGCACATAGGCTTCGAAGACGCTCACTTCAGAAATGTCTCTGACTGCTGCGGCCTCCACTATGTCCTGAATGATAAATTTCTTAATGGCCTTGTCCTTGGGCATGCATCGGGCACAGTTTGTGCCGGGAATAGGCTGCACGTGGCTGCAGCCCTTTTTTGGTACAACCGTTGTTCCTTTGTCATCTTGGAGGAACGCACCGGAGATTGTGTTTTGTTTTTTAACGTGTTAAGGTATGAACACATTTGGAGACAATTTAATAGAAATTTTTAAAAACATTTCTGCATTAGTAGTGAAGTAATCCAGGTAGAAAGTGTTCTTTAATTGGTCTAGGAGTAAATCTTGGAAAAAAAATTGAACTCTGGAATAGGGCAGGGGGTAAATACGAAATGAAAGTCTGTTGCTAATTAAAATTTTTTTCGTGTGAAGAAAACTATTCTATAATTAAGACTTTTAGAGAATTCTAACTACTTTGTGCTGACATGTGTTAAATATTTTTGGAAGATGGCTGATCCTTGGCAGGAAGACATAGATTAGGCAGTAACCCCAGCAAGACAAGCTGAAGAGGTATGAATTAAAACTTTGTCAGCCATAATGTGACGGGTGTGAAGCGTGTGGTTGCCTTATTAAATAAAACATGTATTTTGTTCAGTCTGCATTTGTTTTCCTTTTACTAAACACTTTACAGTGAGTACTTCAATTTTATATCATTAAACGTCTTGTGATGACAGTTGTGCAGCTAAAATAAGATGTTAGATTATATAATTCCATACCTAAAAGGTCATAATTATTGAAGCCTTATGTTATAAACATTTTTATGAGAAATTCTTAAGAATATCTTTTTTTTTTTTTTTTTTTTTGAGATGGAGTTTCACTCTTGTTGCCTAGGCTGGAGTGCAGTGGCATGACCTCGGCTCACTGCAACCTCCGTCTCCCAGGTTCAAGCGATTCTCCTGCCTCAGCCTCCTGAGTAGCTGGGATTACAGGCACATGCCACAACACCTGGCTAATTTTGTATTTTTAGTAGAGATGGGGTTTCTCCATGCTGATCAGGCTGGCCTTAAACTCCGGACCTCAGGTGATCTGCCTGCCTTGGCCTCCCAAAGTGCTGGGATTACAGGCGTGAGCCACCGCGCCCAGCCAAGAATATCTTTAAGGAATGTTATTTAAAGTCAGATTGAATGTTTTAAATCATTTTTGTGTTTTATCTTTTTGTTTGATTTAAAATTACTTATGCTTTTTTATTTGCCTACCAAAAACCCTTTTTAGGTAGTTCGTGATACTCTTAAAAATGAAGTGAATATTATCCTGAAAAGTTCTCCAGTTGATTTGGTAACTGCTACTGACCAAAAAGTTGAAAAAATGCTTATCTCTTCCATAAAGGAAAAGTATCCATCTCACAGGTATTTCTTATTTCCATTTCAAATGACAAAATGAAATCTAAGTTGGAGTCACTTATACTAGGCAAGCATTTTGATTTTAGACACAGAAATTGACTTCAGTTAGCTTAAGCTGAAAAGGGATTTATGTTGTGGGTGTGGGCTCCTTGGGCCAGAACCATGGGAGGGAGGAGTAGTATCTGAGGGGACACAGGAGCTATGGCTGAGGCAGCCACTGGTACCCTCACTCCTGACTCTGATGGTTTGAATACTTTCTAACTAACCTTTTATCTTTACCTCGTTAGTTTAAGATTACAAATTCTGGGCAGGGATATGCGGTTTCTGAGCTTAGGTGCTTTGCATCAAGCTGACAGGGAGTAGGAAAGAGGAATATTTGGATTCCTTCATAGTAAAAGGAATGAATGGTTGGGTGCTGGGAAGCTAACATGACAAACGTCTGCTATTGGCATGATTTAAAAGTTCAATTTCATTCTCTGTATCGTAAACTTCTTTATATGGTAAAGTGGCAGTAGCTCTAGAGAGTCTGAGAGAAAATCCTGAAATTTGGGCTCTTCTACAGGCACAGAAATTTAACAGAAACATTATCATGCTAAACTGTTAGCACTGTGATTCTGGACTTCTTCCTAGTCATGTCATCGGCCATTCCTGGTGTTTTTAGCCATTGAGAAGAAAAAATGTTTTAAGCCGTGGCTAAGTATATTTCTTCTGAATAAAAAGATTTATAGCTAAGAGAAAAAGAGATAAATGGAGATGATGATAGTAGTTATTAAGACAGTTCAGTTTTAAATGAAAGAAAATAACTAGAAAAGAAAATAGGAAAGAAGAAAACCAGTGAACTCTAGTATCATTTATGGGATTTCCATAAGATTTAGTTAGAAACAAGTTACCAAGTGTAGGCTCTGCCTCTTGATGGGAGTATTAGAGAGTGTCTGGACCCATTTTTTAAATCATGGCATTTCCTTAATGATTTCTCATCTCCAAAATATGCTCGTCTGGTGTGTGTGTGCGCGCGCAGGAACATACATGTGCCATTACTTATTCTGGTATTACATTTTATAATTTTTTTTTTTTTTTTGAGACAGAGTCTTGCTCTGTTACCCAAGCTGGAGTGTAATGGTGCCATCTCGGTTCACTGCAACTTCCACCTCACGGATTCAACCAATTCTCCTGACTCAGCCTCCTGAGTAGCTGGGACTACAGGTGCATGCTACCATGCCCAGCTAATTTTTGTATTTTCAGTAGAGAGGGGTTTTACCATATTGGTCAGGCTGGTCTCAAACTCCTGACCTCAGGCGATCCACCTGCCTTGGCCTCCTAAAGTGCTGGGATTACAGGCGTGAGCCACCATGCCCAGCCGCATTTAAACATTTTGAATTCTGTAATTTTTCTCATGACTCTGCTCTCAGTAAAATAAAATAAAGCTTCCGCCCCCCTCCCCCCACTGTTATCAGTCTTTGTAGGGACAAAGAAGCAACAATAGAAAAGTAGGGTGCAGACTTTTATATTTTATACAAGACTGTGCAGCTAAGGAAATATCATGGTTTGGACATTGTTAATAGGAGTGTATCCTTCTTGCTTTTAGTTTCATTGGTGAGGAATCTGTGGCAGCCGGGGAAAAAGTGTCTTAACTGACAACCCCACATGGATCATTGACCCTATTGATGGAACGACTAACTTTGTACACAGATATATTTTAAAAAGTTTAATATAATTGCTCTTTGTGTATTACCTGGATAGCCCTTTAGAGTACTCTGTGCAGGAACATACACATTTTAGAGAATCGCATACTTTGTTTATGCATCCTTATTCTAAGAAAGGGTACCTAAAGTGAATAGAGCAAATTGTATTATGCAGACTTCTCATTGGATATGGAGGTGAAGAAATATTAATGGTGTGATCTTTTTATGTGGAGTAGCATGCCCTGGTCACCATTCTTTTCTCACTCTTGGAGCCATGTAAAAATTGAAGCAAACAACCTTGCTTTTTGAGATTGACAAAGAAACTAATGAGATCACTATTGGAGTGCTGTCAATATAGAATGAGTTCAGTCCAGAAGAGAAAATAGGGTTAAAAATTGGAGGGGTGTTACGTTCAACAGGCTTAGGCTTGAATTCTGGTGTTTTTTCATTGACTTTGTGACTTTGGGCAAGTTAATCTTTTTAAGCCTCAGTTTTTAAAAAGACTATATTAATGTCACCTAATAGAATTGTTTAATGATGGGACTCTATGAGTGGTACATTTATCTTAGAACTTAGTATAATGCCTGGCACAGAGTTTAAGTATATTATATCACCAGAAGAAAGCCCGATGGCATTGCGCATGTGAGTTAAAATGAGTAGCCAACTATGGTGGGATTCCACATAGATGTTACTTTTTTCTTTCCTTTTTATTTTTTTAAGACAGGGTCACACTCTGTCACCCAGGCTGGAGTGCAGTGGCAAGATCATGGCTCACTGCAGCCTCGAATTCCTGGACTCAAATTATGCCCCCACCTCAGCCTCCCAAGCAGCTGGGACTACGAGTGCAAGCCACCACACCAAGTTTGTTTGTTTATTTATTTATTTATTTATTTTTGTAGAGATGGGGTCTCACTATGTTGCCCAGGCTGGTCTCAAACTCCTGGCCTCAAAAGCAATCCTCCCACCTTGGCCTCCCAAAGTGCTGGGATTATAGGCTTGGGCCACCACCCCTGGCCCATCAGTGTTACTTCTGAAGTTGCCATGTAGTTGTACATGTCTGTACTATGTACAGAATTGTTAAAATCTATAAAGTTTTATAGACTTTATATACATGATGGTGTTGTATCTTTTAAATGTGGAAAGATGCTTATGGTGTAATGTAAGAGTAGAAGATTGTATGATACAGTGTGTATAGTTTGATCCTATTTTTGTTAAAATAAAAACTCATATATTTAGAGGTTTTTATTTGTAGTAGTTATGTTGACCCTATTTTGCCTTGATCTTGACTCTCTTGTGGGTCAGAAATTTCAAAGTATTTGTTTAAACTGTCATGCAACCGTAAAAATAATGGTGAATAGTCTACTTTTCAGATGTGAAGTTACAGGTTTGGTGTTGGTATAGAGACAAGTAACAGCAATTCTATACAAGGCAGTACCTGTGTCTACCAGGCTGCAGGAAAAATGATGAAAATAGACTATTTTCTTTTTAAAAATTCACTTTAATTTTCTTAAAATTTACTTTTATTTTTTGAAAAGATATTTTCACATAGTCATTAGATTATGGCATTTGATATTCAAAAGACAGGAAATGGCATACAGTAGAAGGTACCCTTGCCACTTCTCTCCCCAGTTTCTCAGGACCCATCTCTCAGGTGACCATTGCTATCCGTTTCTTATGAATCCTTTCAGAGATGTTTCATGCCTGTAGGAGCATCTTGTGTGAATACATGTATTTATATATGTCCCCTTCCCTCCTATTTACTCAACGAGCTGTACACAATACACACTGTTCTGCATCTTAGATATTGTGGGGAGGAGGGATAAGACTGTTTATAGAAAAAAAATTGTGAGTACTTATATTACGAAAAGATTAATTTTAGTAACTATATTAACAATAAGTTTTATCTTGGTAAATTTGTGTTTTGTCTTTTTTTAAGATTTCCTTTTGTAGCTGTTTCAATTGGCTTTGTTGTAAATAAGAAGGTACGTTGTTTTAAATGTATAGTTGATTAAATGCCTTGCTTTCATTTTCTGGGAAAGAGTAAATGTATCTTCATAATAAATTCAGATGTCTCTTTTTCAAGTCATATAACTGCATTATTTTGAATATAAGCTACAGGACTGTTAAAAGGTTCATGATACATTTCCATTGAAGAAAATGTAATGTTTTCTGAGAATCAGGGGTTGTAAGCAGAAAATACACACAAGTAACCGAAAGTTCAGTATTTAGCCACCATTATACGTGTGAGAGAGTGAAATGGGATAGGAGTTTGTGTGTGATCTAAAATGCTACATGGAAAAATTGGGATTTAAGCTTGGGATGCTTTAATAGGTATCAGTGAAAAGAGCCCTTTAAAGACGGAGAATTAGCAAGGGCCAATGCATGGTGTGAAAATAGCAAGTGTATTGTGGGATCGACACATTATTGAATACTTGTGTCAAAAGTCCAGTAGAGAAAAATCCATAGCTATTGCATTTTCTTGCTGTTTGGCTGTTTGTTTGGTTAAATAGTGAATATGTTTGCTACTATCTCACATCCCTGTTGTTAGGGAATTTTTGATATGTTTGATCAACCTGTACACAAAAACTTTAAAGCAATTTCTGATTAGTACAAATGGAAGCTTAGCCCTAGGGTTGTATTAATCCTGAGAACGTCCAAAAGGAGATAAGTGAGCATTCAGTTTATAATCAGCCCTGGGCTGTGTGCTGGCCCTGCCACTGAAGTCACAGCTCAGCACAAAGCTGGACGTGTGAACAGGTAAAGATGATATGTGGTGGAACCATGAAAAAAAAAATACTGTGGGAACACAGGATGTCACCAATTCTGCCAAAAGTGGGTTGGGAAAATCTTTATAACAGAAGGAGTCTTAGAAGTTGGTCATGTGAGTTGATCCTTAGAAAATTAGGGCTTTGCCAGATGAGGGGGAAAAAAGAAAAGAAAAAAGGAAAGCATTTTAATACAAAGAACAGCTTGGAGAAGTCGAAGACCATGATGTGTGTGGGGAACAGTGAGATGTTCATGGAGAGGGAAGCGCTGGAAGTGGCCAGGCAGAGGTTAGTTTGGCCTTACTATAAGGCACAGTGGCCAGTCTATGTGACAAAATTTAGTTTTTTGTTTCTAGGTAGTTGGGAAACAGAAGAGGTTTTGGAGTGGAAAGTGACAAATAATTCTAGCAATGTAGAGGTTATACTGGGGTGTGGGTGATTCTGAACTAAGTAGAGGCAGCGAGAATAGCCAAGGAAATGCCAAAATTGGGAAGTGTTTTTAAGATTCAATTTGAAGGAGATTTATGGGGAAGCAATGGGAGGTGACCAGGTAATGAATGATTTTGACCTCCTTGATAGAGATTCTGTAAGACTAGGTTCCAAAGTGTATGTTTTTATTATTATTCTTATTATTATTATTATCATTATTATTATTATTATCATTATTATTATTATTATTTTGAGACGGAGTCTCGCTGTCACCCAGGCTGGAGTGCAGTGGCACGGTTTTGGCTCACTGCAAGCTCCGCCTCCTGGGTTCACGCCATTCTCCTGCCTCAGCCTCCCGAGTAGCTGGGACTACAGGTGCTGCCACCACACCTGGCTAATTTTTTGTATTTTTAGTAGAGACGGGGTTTCACCATGTTAGCCAGGATGGTCTCGATCTCCTGACCTCGTGATCCACCTGCCTCGGCCTTCCAAAGTGCTGGGATTACAGATGTGAGCCACTGTGCCCAGCTGTATATGTTTTTATCTATGATTATGGGGTTGACGGGAGCAAAATTATTAAGAAGTTGAATTTGTGGACTGGAAAGGCCAATCTGTATGAATATGGAGAGCTACAAGGGAAATGGAAGCAATAGAAGAAGGAAGAAAAGCCTGAGGTACCTAACTTTTAAGGCTGAGGCAGAGAAGGAGGTTCTAAAATAGTGACTCTGAGATGGATTGGTGAGTAAGGTAGAACTGAAAGAGTATTTCTGGAAACATGGAGGTACTGAATTAAGTATTAAATAAGGGTTGATGGTGGCTAGCAGTCTCCAATTCTTCAGACAATACATTTGGTCAGGAAAGTTCATTGATATTCTCTGCGGGACTTTCAGAAGAATAAGTGATCAGGGCAGAAGCCAAATTGTAATGTATTAAGAGGAGCACAGGAGATGCAAAGTGTAGACTACTCATTGGCAGTAAACGGAAAAGGAGGGAATAACATTTTGAAGCTTTTGTAAGGGAGGGAGAAACTTGGTGAGAAGGTATGAAAAGAAAAATCCAAGAGAAGAGGTATCAGTTGATGGGGCAGTTTTTCAGAGAATATAAGAGAGGGTAGAAAATAGAAAAGCTCTGTCTTCTGGAGCAGGAGGGAGAAAGGTAAGGTGAGTGCTATTAAGTCTGCACATAGATAAGATGAGAATAAGAAGGATTCCAGATCTTATTACCTTTTTCTCTGATTAGGCTGGAAAGCATCCTACGGTATAGCCATTTCAATCTGTTATTAGTAATATGTGATATTTTCTTATTAGTGTCTTAGAACAATTAATTGATTTAATGGTGAAAAATACTCAGGTTTGGTAAAGGAAACTTGTTTTTCTTCTGCAGATAGAATTTGGAGTTGTGTACAGTTGCGTGGAAGATAAGATGTACACTACCAGGAAAGGAAAAGGTATGTTTTGTAATGGTCAAAAACTACAGGTTTCACAACAAGAAGGTGGGTTTATTCTCCAAGTTTTAGTGCAATTGATACTGTGTACTCATATTTTATTCTTTTAATGTTTATCTATGGAATTCCCCAGTTGTTAAGTGTTTCATAAACTGTGTTTATTTTCTCTTTGTTCTGTGATTTCAACTTCAGTTTTGAATGTGGAGTGGAAATAGGGAAAGCAAATGTAATTGAGCAAACACTTCAGGCTCAGCACTAGATTTGGTGATGGAGCTAGGAAGATGATTAAGACTGGCTTCCTACCCTCGTTTGAGTTCATGGTTTATGTGTTAGCCATTGTAGCTAAAATTCCTTATGGAATTCCTCTGATCTGATGCAAATGTGACAGATTACTAGAAAGTAATTTGGGGGAAAAAAAGTCAATTAAAGCTGGAATCACTTAAAATGATACACATACATTTTATATGAACTGGATGATTGGCATTTGAAGTCTTCTTCCTCTGTGACAGCTGTCGACCTAAAAGGAGAAAGCTCAGGCAAAATTAATATAGAGAGTTTATTCAGGCCAAAGTTGAGGTCTGCAGCCCAGGACGCACTTTCAGATTGTCTTGGAGAGTGCTCCGGAGAACTAAAGAGAGGCTCAAGTTTTTAAAGAAAAAAGGATGAATCAGAAGAAGAGGTAATTTGTAATGTTTTTCAGGAATTCTCTTTGGTTTACCAGTATCACATTAATTACTGACTGACTATACATTGTTGCACTATAGCACATATGGCATTTTATGGTTACTTGGCATCAGTTAGTCTACAGCCTGCATAGCAAGTGGCTTCAAGAGGCAATTATTTAGCTCAATGGGGAGTGAGACTGACTGCTGGTATACTTTAAATGCCTCTCTGGACCTGATAATTTAAAGGGGCTGACATTCCACAGATTAAAAAAATGGTTTTTTTTCTTCTTTCTGACAACCGATTGAAGTTTTGAGTTACCTTTCTTCCATAAACTACATCCAACATTTTTCACAGATTGCACTTTGAGATTCTTTTAAGTGCGGCAAGAACTTAAAGATACTTGCAAAGGAATTTGAGTTCAGAATCTTCCTAGACTTTAATTTTTCTCCTCAATCACTTAATTTGAGAGCAGATTTTTAGGTCATTTTCTTTTTATTGAATTCTAAGGCCCCAAAGATTGGATGACGCAGCCTAGTTTTTGAGATGTTAACGTGAAAAAATATGCATCTTAGAACTGAAGGAGGTGGGGCCGGAGGTCCTGGGGCAGATTCTCCTTGGCACTCCTGCATGGAGGAAGCTGCACAAGGATGCCACCAGGAATGCTCGCACCTCCTACTGGGATGGCCTGCGCAGGATGGGGCGGTCTCTGTGCGGGTGTGCGGGTGTGCGGGTGTGAGCCATGGTACCCAGGGCCAGATCGCGGAAGGGAGGCTGGGAGGCTAGCCTGAAGACTGGGGTGAGGTCGCCACTCCTTCCTTTCAGGCTGGAGCTACTCTGCTAGGGTTTAAAACTTGAAATGGGACTAAAGGGTAATATTTATGAGAAAAAGAGTGTAAGTCATATCTCACCTCCTCCAGCTTTTTTTTTTTTTTTTTTTTTCATAAGAGACCAAATTAAACTTATGCAGTCTCCTCGCTGTTACTGTCCTTCAGTTAGACAGAGTGAGAGCAGAGCGAGACCAGGTCGGAGATGGCGAAGCAACTCATTCCTTTAATGACATTCACACTGATGTCCTATTTTCAAACTATTTGAAAATTGCATCGTTCTGCCTCCAGTACTGGCAGTTTCTCTGTTCTGTGATCAACGTGATTCACAGGAACATTTTGTTAAATGAGCCAAGGGTGTGGAAAATATGACTTTTATATTGGTCTGGGATTAGCTATGAGCTCCAGCATTTTCACTGGAGGAAGTTTCATTTGGGGTGGGAAAAAAAGGCTTTCCACGACTTGCCAGAAAAGTTCTATGAGACCAGGTCAAGGTGGCCACGCATATCCTAAAGAATGGTTGTGGTAGGCCAGACTGCTGTCAACGGAAGCTGGCGAGGTGGCCGACTTAGCGGCATATGGGTTTGCACTGGCCACGCTGGTGACTCCACTAGGAGCTCTCAGCGTCCTAGTAAGTGCCATTCTTTCTTCATTCTTTCTAAATGAAAGATTTAATCCTTATAGGAAATTTGGATGTTTGCTAAGTGTTTGAGGATCTACAGTTATGATCACTCATCCTCCAAAAGAAGAGGATATTGAAACTAAATAAAATACCTCACAAGGTAGGTGATCCAGGTTTTGTGGTCTTTGCAACTCTTGTGGTCATTATGGCCATGATAAGAATCTTCCTGGTGGGTCCCTACCATGGACAACGATCTTGTGTATGTAACAATCTGCTCTGTAATTGGCACATTTTCAGTCTCCTGGGTTAAGAGCCTAGGCAGTGCTATCAGAGAGCTGTTTGCTGGAAAGCCTGCACTGCCACATCCCCTGGCCTGTATTCTGCTGCTAAGCCTCATTGTCTGTGTGAACACATAGATTAATTACCTAAATTGGGCCCTGGATATGTTTAACACTTCCATCATGACTCCAATATATTACATATTCTTTACAACATCAGTTTTTAAACTTGTTCAGCTGTTGTTTTTAAGGAGTGGCAAGATATGCCCATTGATGATGTCATTGGTACTTTTGAGTGACTTTACAATAATCGTGGAGATATTCTTGTTGCATGCTTTTAAAGGTGTCAGTTTTAGTCTAGCAAGTCTGCCTGTGTCTCTTCAAAAACACACACAAAAAAGCAATGAATGGCAATCTCTCTAATATGTAAGAAGTTCTTAATAATAATGAAGACAGCAAAAGTTTAACCTGTGGAATCAAACAACACACCGGTGATAATATCTCCTGAAGAAATGGAATTCTGATGGCTTTTTAACAAAGATGTAATTAAAAGGTTAATCTATAATTCTGTTATAAAGTGAATTTGAATATCAGAATATGTCTGAAAAAGCACTGTTCTCAAATAATGATCTTTAAAGACATCCTCTTAAAGGTTTCACTAATTTGAACTAAGAAATTATTTTTCTGATTTATTTATTTATTTATTTATTTATTTTGGAGACAGAGTCTTGCTCTGAAGCCCAGGCTGGAGTGCAGTGGAATGATCTGGGCTCACTGCAAGCTCCGCCTCCAGAGTTCAAGCGATTCTCCTGCTTAGCCGCCCGAGTAGCTGGGACTACAGGCTCATGCCACCATGCCCAGCTAATTTTTTGTATATTTAGTAGAGATGGGGTTTCACTATGTTAACCAGGATGGTCTCAATCTCCTGACCTTGTGATCTGCCCACCCTGGCCTCCCAAAGTGTTGGGTTTACAGGCATAAGCCACCACCCCCGGACCTACTTCTCTGATATTTAAATGATGGTAGCTCACTAAAATGAACTCAGTGCATGACTAATTTCTATTCACATTGTATTACTGTAGAGATATTTTACATTTTGAATCTTTCTCTCAAAATCTAAATCTAATCTAAAATGACAGTTTTAAGTCTATAAAAAGTTTTATTTTTTTCATTGGTGATGAAAGTCTGAAATGTACATTTATTTGTCATCCCCACTTCACTAATTCCTAACCATATAGGCTTTTTTATTTTAATAAAGAACAAAATTATCCCAAAATTATCCTGTGATTTACCTTACCTATTATAACAAAATACATATATTTTATATAAAAATTGTAATAAAATGTAATACATATATTTTATAT
>NW_012103821.1:2250812-2364611 GCF_000951045.1 Mandrillus leucophaeus
ATATAAATATATAAAATAGGTAAAGTAAATCAGAGGATAATTAATCTATGTAAAATAGGTAAGGTAAATCATAGGATAATAGAAATATATATGAACCAAAGAAATGTGGTAGCTTTCACAGAAACAACTCTTTTCCTTTTCATAATTATTCTTCACTTTACAAAGTATTAAATTATTTAACTATTAAAAGTAGTACAACAAAAAGAATAAAATGCCTAGGAATATAGCTGTCAAGGGAAGTGAAGGACCACTTCAAGGAGAACTACAAACCACTGCTTAAGGAAATCAGAGAGGATGCAAACAAATGGAAAAACATCCCATGCTCATGGAGAGGAAGAATCAATATCATTAAAATGGCCATTCTGCCCAAAGTAATTTATAGATTCAGTGCTATTCCCATTAAACTACCAGTAACATTCTTCACATATTTAGAAGAAAGTATTTTAAAATTCACATGAAATCAAAAAAGAACTCATATAGCCAAGAAAATCCTAAGCAAAAAGAACAAAGCTAGAGGCATCATGCTACCAGACTTCAAACTATACTACAAGGCTACAGTAACTGAAACAGTATGGTACTGGTACAAAAACAGACACATAGACCAATAGAACAGAATAGAGAACTCATAAATAAGACTGCACATCTACAACCATTGATCTTCAACAAATCTGTCAAAAACAAGCAATGGGGAAAGGATTCCCTATTTAATAAAAGGTGCTGGGAGAACTGGCTAGCCATATGTAGAAAATTGAAAATGGACCCCTTACACCTGATACAAAAATTAACTCCAGATGGGTTGAACTCAAAACTATAAAAAACCTAGAAGAAAATATAGGCAATACTACTCAGGACATAGGCACAGGCATGACAAAATCACCAAAAGCAATTGCAACAAAAGCAAAAATTGACAAATGGAATCTAATTAAACTAAAGAGCTGCTGCACAGCAAAAGAAACTATCATCAGAGAGAACAGGCAACCTACAGAGTGGGAGAAACATTTTGCAATCTATCCATTGACAAAGGTCTAATATTCAGCATCTACAAGGAACTTAAATTTACAAGAAAAAACACAACCCCATGAAAAAGTGGGCAAAGGACATGAATAGACACTTCTCAAAAGAAGACATTCATGATGCCAAAAAACAGGTGAAAGCAATCTCAACATCACTAATCATTAAAGAATGCAAATCAAAACCACAACGAGATACCATCTTACACCAGTCAGAATGGCAATTATTAAAAAGTCAAATTAACAGATGCTGGCAAGGTTGTGGAGAAATAGGAACACTTTTACATTGTTTGTGGGAATGTAAATTAGTTCAACCTTTGTGGAAGACAGTGTGGCGATTCCTCAAAGATCTAGAACCTCAAAGATCTAGAACCATTTGACCCAGCAATCCCATTGCTGGATATAGACACAAAGGAATATAAATTATTCCATTACAAAGATACATGCACACGTATGTTCACTGCAACACTATTCACAATAGCAAAGACATGGAATCAACCCAAATGGCCATCAGTGATAGACTGGATAAAGAAAATGTGGTACATATACACTATGGAATACTATGCAACCATAAAAAGGAATAAGATCATGCCCTTTGCAGGGACATGGTTGGAGTTGGAAGCCATTATCCTCAGCAAACTAGCGCAGGAACAGAAAACCAAACATTTCATGTTTTCACTTACACGTGGGAGCTGAACAATGAGAATGCATGGACACAGGGAGGGAGATACACAATGGGGCCTGTCCAGGGATGGGGGCTGGGTTGGGGGTGGGAGAGCACCAAGAAAAGTAGTTAATGCATGCTGGGCTTAATATCTAGGTGATGGGTTGATAGGTGCAGCAAACTACCATGGCACACGTTTACCTATGTAAAAAACCTTCACATCCTGCACATGTGCTCTGGAACTTAATTTTAAAAAGTAGTACAACAATTACAAAAATGCTCAGGACAAACACACCTGGTGAACATACATCTTGTTGGATGGGAGGTGGTGAAGTGTGGGGTGTCAAATGTGTCCTGAGTTTCAGTCAGGATGTTTCAGAGGAAAATGTAAAGCCTTGGATAATTTGCCAGCTTTGTAAATGGAAGTCAAAGAGCTACCATGTAATTTCAACTTCTGTTTTCTTTCAAATCTGTATATAAATTCCCTGTTGAATTTAGTTTGTAACTTTTACTTTTTTGTGCTTAAGATATTTGCTCGTTTCTCACTACACATATCATGCCTGCAGGCAAATTGGTTATATTCTGTACCTTTTGGGGAATGGTCTAAGGAGCTGGATTCTTTTTGATGCTTATAAAAAACTGACTTGGAAATAATAACTTTATCAGTTTTAATATGTAAAAGCTTAGAATTAACTTGATAAAACTAGGAAGAGAGATAAAAATGTTATATTTTCTTCTGAATAAAAGTGTCATTTTTTAAGAATTCCAATTATTAAAATCTAGTGATTATTTAAAACATTTCCTTTTTAGATATTACCAAATCACTCTTGGTGACCGAGTTGGGCTATTGCAGAACATCAGAAATTGTAAGAACTATTATTTCCAATATGGAAAAGCTTTTTTGCATTCCTATCCATGAGTAAGCTCTTTTCATTTTCCACCTAAAGTTCTAGATCATTTAACATCTTAAAATAATATATTTTCCTTTAGAAATTAAGCATTTGTTTATAGAAATGGGATTGGTACCATAATTCTAATGCTCTCCCTCCCCTTACCCCCCAGTCTCCGACAGGCCCCAGTGTGTGATATTCCCCTCCCTGTGTCCATGTGTTCTCACTGTTCACAATGTTGGTTTTTCAGAGAGACTTCAGAACAAAAAGACACCCATTTTTTATTAGCAGTGTCTGATGTTCTGCAGTAGGTTTGTGTGGATGTGTTCTACTTTTTTCTATTTTGATTCATTTTGTTATTGGGGCTCCTTGGTTCAGAGCTCTGTATTTTGTCAGTTCTGCCCTTCTGTGCAGTTTCCTTTATAATATCTGTTGAGTGGTTGTGGTAGGCAGGGTCGGCTTGTCTTGCTTATCATTGATTTCTGCAGGATCCTTAATTTTTCACTCTTAGTTCCAACTTTTCCTTGACTTCTTGGTCTCCAAGAGGTACTACCTCTTCTGTCTTATCTGATTCTCCTCTAGAATCACAGTTTCCCCACGGTAGCTGGACTGTGAATTACCAAGGGCTGATCTGTGCTCAGTGTTTTTGTATTTATTGTCTCACTTATACTCTTTTCTGAGGGTGTTTTTTTCTGTGTTCCCTGTGGGTCCTTGGCTCCTCCCTGCTCTCCCTTACAAAGTCTTTTCTGCCTCTTCTCCTCCACTCTGTGTGTCCACAGGCTAGGAATGCTCCATTAGAATTAATTTGTTTGTTTGCTCTTTCTTCTGCTTACAGGTAGTTTGAGATTTGTATTTTCCGATTCCTAGAAATGCTGAAGGAATAGGTCTTATGGATTTTATTTGTCCTCCTTGTTGATTTTATTTCATTTTATTTTTCAGATGGGTAATGGGGAGTTTCAAAATTAGCAGGCCACTATTCCTCTCTAAACCTCAGAGTCCTTCTGTAATCATTTTCATAAATGAAGAAATTAAAAGCAAACATCTATCCGTCTGTTTACATTTTCAAGAAAAGCTAAAGTTTTGAGGTCTTTAACTTTAATATAGTTATGCTATATTAAATATAATTGCTGCCCTTTATTATAGTTGTTTGCATTAAAAATAATAAATTTTGTTGTTATTCAACAAAATCTGTAAGTTTTGAATAACATATTTTACTGCCTACTGTTTCTACCTTTTTTCCTTTTGAAAATATCATCACTGAGTTATAAGAGTCTTAGACCTGATCAAAGATCATCTAATAATCCAGCCTTATTTTATAGGTGAGTCAACTGAGATTCAGAGAGGTGATGTGGTTGCCTTAGATCAAAGAGCTGAGTGGAAATATGACTAGAATCCTGGCTCCCAGATCATTTCTCTTTCTCCAATATTGTACTTCTCTTAGGAGTCGGGACCTTAAAAATACAGTTTGGCCATGTACAAACTAATTTGTTACTATACATTTTTGTTCTACACAGTAATGAGTAAAGTAAAAGAGAGAGATCTTCTGTCAAGTAGCTACAGAACCTCCCAGAATGATGCCCTTGAGGGAAGGGCAATAAACTTGCTACTACACTGTGCTGTCCTGAAGCATGGACTGTAACCATGGGCTATAAAATGGTTATGTTAGTCATAAAAGAGCTGCAAGAGGTTTACAACTTTAACCTTTAATTTTGCTGTTGGATAAAGTAAAAACTAATTTTTACTTCAGGATTTTTTCAGAAGTATAACCAGGGAAATATTACCAAGGAGAAGTTCTGATATTGATTTAGGATTTTTTGCATTCAGCTGCTTCTTTAGTTTAGCAACATGACTTCAGAGTTACTTACACAAAACAATGAAACTAAAGGGAGTCATAATCTGAATGAATGCTTTAAACAAGCAGAAACAGTCTAATAGGTTCCTAACTAGGGACAAATATTTTTGAGACAACAATTACTGTGGCTCAATTTCCTTTAATTTTTCAAAATTTAATTAGATGAAATGTACCTGGTATATATTTTCTGGCATCATCGTTTGAGAATAATTTTATCATAAACATAGCTACTTTTTATTATGGATCTTTTATATGCCAGTCACTCTTTTGGTGCTTTACAAATATTGTTTGTAGTTATTGTAACAGTGATCTAAGGTAAATTGGTATCCCTATTTGATGACAAGAAAGCTAAAACTCAAAGAAGAAACTTGGTCCAAATTAGTTTTTTGGTTTTTGTGATGGAGTTTCACTCTTGTTGCTCAGGCTGGAGTGCAGTGGCTTGATCTCGGCTCACTGCAACCTCCACCTCCTGGGTTCAAGCAATTCTCCGGCCTCAGCCTCCCAAGTAGCTGGGATTACAGGCATGTGCCACCACACCGGGCTAATTTTGTATTTTTAGTAGAGACAAGGTTTCACCATGTTGGCCAGGCTGGTCTCAAACTCCTGACCTCAGGTGATCAACCCTCCTTGGCCTCCCAAAGTGCTGGGATTGCAGATATAAGCCACTATGCCTGGCCCAGATTAGGGCATGGTTTTTAGGCAGCTGAGCATGGAACAAACTCAACTCTTTGTGACCCCAAACAGTGTTTTTAATGATATACCCTGTTAGTTGTATAGGAGGATCAGACTAAGATAGGATTCAGAAGGCACAGTGTAGAATCTATACCATAGCCTTAATTACCTGGTAGTATAAGTAATCTCTTTGGTAATATTTGCTCACAAAAAGTATACTCTAGCTTACTACAAGACTCCTTGCTTGAGATTCCATGATGTTCAATAGAAGCGATGGAAGCACCACTAGATGCTATCACTGTTGTTCTGCTAACCTAGGATTCTCTCTGAATAGAATACTAAGGGATTACTTACAAAAGATCTTGGTCTTTGCTTTCTATAATATGAGATATCAACTATCACATATCTCATATGAAAAGGGGAGAAACACATCTTTCTTTATAACTGAAAAAATGCCACGAAAGCTAATTTGATTTCATTCATTTGGGAAACAAACATCTTGGAAATTTATTGTACCCACTAGTTCTTTCTTAAATTTGATGTGCAGCAAAAACATAGGCAGAAAAACATTCCAAATCAAAGACTTTATGTCATTCTAATCCTTTTTTTAAAAAATCACTTTGAGATGAAGGATGTACTTAGGTGCAATATTTTTTATAGATACAAAATAAATACCACATTTGTAATCAATTTATCATTACTTTTTAAAAAAATAAACTTGGAAAGATCTTGGTAAATAGAACCCACTGCTTTATTTCCAGAGCTTTAAACAGTCACAAAAGGAGTTTGACTAAAAACCATTTGCAATTAACTTGCAGACATAATGAACTTTTTCTTCTAAAAACACATTTCAGTGTGTATTTCTTTAATAAAAAGGAACATTGTCTCATACAGCCACAGTACAATTATAAAAGTCAGGAAATTAACATTGATACATAAACTAATATAAAGACTTCATTCAAATTTTGAAAAAAATTTTAACCCAAGGTCCAATCCAGACTCATACATTGCATTTAGTTCTCATTTCGCATCAGTTTCCTTTAATTTAGAACTTGCTTGGTCCTTATTTTTTATGACCTTCACATTTTTCAAAAGTATAGGCCAATTATTTTGTAGTCTAGCTCCTGATTTGAATTTGTCTAGTTTCTTTATGATTGTATTTGGATTATGCTTTTTTGGCAGGAATGTTACAGAAGCAATGTATTGTCCTTCTCAGTGAGTGCATCATCTCAGGAGGCACATGGTATCTTTCTGTCCTATTATGGGTGATATTAACTTTGATTACTTGGCAATGGTAGACCATTGTAAAAATGCTATTTTTTTCTCACTGTACTCATTATATATCTTGTGGAGAGATACTTCGATACTGAAAATATCAAAATTTTACCCATTAATTTTAAAATTTATTGATGATTCTTTACTGAATAAGTTATTACTATAATTGCTATCAAGTAGTATCTTACTTATTCTTACTTATATCTTACATATTCATCTTACCTTGCTGTATTTTCAAGGAAGAGGTGCTGTGAGAGGAAAAACCTGTAGTAATCGTTCAAAAGAGGCCTAGATTTATGCAGAACCCAGGTGGGTTGCAATCCCTGTAGGTCTAGATATGATACACATCCAGTAGGGAATGATCAATATCATGATACTTTATGCTCCCTGGAGATTATTGTGCATTGTGTGTGTGTGTGTGTGTATCTGTGTAAAATAAGCTGTAGTTACCTTGGGTTTAGAAAAATATGAATATGAATATATTTACATGCTGTTAGAGTAGAATTATAGCATTATTTTTAGGACTTTTTTCTGCAAAAGTATTGTTTTCATGTTTATCTTATTAAGTTATTGCTTTGTGAGTATTCATTTTGGGATTTATATAGTACATCACGGTAACTGGATTTTATGTATTTTTATTTTAAAATTAAATACCATCTTTTTTTACACTTATTCTCTAGATTGGTTCAACTTATCTCAATCAACATTCAAACTGAAGTTAGGAGGAATACCTTATTTGAAAGGTTATATTTTCAATCTACCATTTTTGAATACTATTTTTTAGGATCCGGAGTGTTGGAACAGCAGCTACTAATGTGCATTGTGGCAAGTGGAGGAGCAGAAGCATTTTATGAAATGGGAATTCACTGCTGGGATATTGCAGGAGCTGCCATTATTGTTACTGAAGTTGGTGGTGTGCTAATGGATGTTACTGGTAAAATTATGAGATAATGGATCATTTTTCTCTTTACATCTCTTGGACTTTCCTCTGTATGTGGGGTTAAAAAACAGTTTGATACATATGATAACTTGGCTTTTAAGACAAACAGGCTATATAATTTTGTGCAAAATCAAAATAAACATTAGGAGATAGAGGCAAGGATGAGAACTAATGGCAATGTGGGACTGATAGTGATGAATGGCTAAGTCTTTTCAAATGTGAGTAATAGGAACTCCTGAAAGGCTGTAGAGAAAGCCTAGTCACTGAGTCTGAGGCTTGTGTTCAGAGTTCTTTGAATGCTGACCACTGTGATAGTTGATGATGGACTTCAGTCCTCCACCATCACCTTCTTTGTTGGGACTAGAGAAGTTAAATATTTGCTTTGAGCTGATGGTGAAATTTTTGAAGTGAAGAGTGAACCTGGGTTCAAAGAATTCACCAGTGATCTGAGAGAAAGACAACAAAGAAATAAGGAAATGGGAAGGACAGTGGTGTGAAAATTAATTGGAGTCACATTTTCTGTCCACAGATTCTTAAATAGTAAAGAGGTAATAAGAGTGCATACACACACGCACACACACAAAGAAATAGAGAATAGATGACATTTTTTCAGACTATCATGACTTGAGACTCCCTCTCTCCCCTGTCAACTTTGCCAGTAAATACCAAACAAGTGGTATTTTTAAAAACATATACTTAGAAACTCAGCTATGCATTGCCAAAGCTTAAACATTGTAGTTATGTGACAGTATAGTAGATTTTTAAAAGAAAACTGAAAGTATTGAAATGTCATGATTGACCATAGTGCACATTGCTGTACTTGTTTGATGTAAATTATTTTTGTAACAGATATAACTATTTACCATACTTGATTTGTTTTAGGTGGACCGTTCAATTTAATGTCATGAAGAATAATTGCTGCAAAATGTACAGCCATTATCAGAAAGGAAAGCCAAAGAAATTCAGGTAGTACCTTTTCAACGAGATGATGATGATTAATTACAGCAGCCTCATAGCCGATCACAGTTGCTTTTCCCCAGATTTGCTGACTCACTGATGGATATGGGTTTCAGATGTATGATATGCTTGGTTTCAATTGTCTTTGTCCAGATTAAAAATTTTGAACTTGTTTCATATTTTACTATGGCTAGGTTTGCAAGAATAGACATAATGTTTACTTCATTGTTTAAAAAATGGCATGTGAGAGCTTTAGGAAAAATACACAAAAAGTACAATTGATGAAATAAGTATAACATCAACTGAAATAGTTAGCAATTGTGCATTTCTGAGTATCAATGGTCTGAAATTTTGTCTTGCTATATACATGTATGCCTAGACACTTGCTTAGAAAGTTACCTATTTGGAAAAAAAATTGTTTGGTTTCAAAAGCCATATTTAAATTTGTAAGGATATATTGAGTACTTCCTAGACCAAGGTTTTTTTCTTTAAAGAGAACTTTTTTTGTTTCATTCAGTGTTCATATAACACCTAGTACCATGCCTGTCAGTTGGCAACCAAAATTAAACATTGTAAGAATGAATATTTTGAAGTCATCGATTTCTAGTTATTATACAGAGTAGATACATAATAAGCTCACCATTCTGTACTTTTGCTGTATATTTCATGATGAGAATTTTGAAGTAAAAACAGTAGTTATCTTTTGTATATTTCACATTACCATACTGCCAGATACAGTTGATTGTTGTGGGCATTTCTGCAATAAATATATTTTCCAAAGCACTTAGTTAAGGTATGTATTTTAATTTCTTTAAAGTCCCTGAGTAAGAGAGAAGAAACTGTTCCTAAAAAGCACTCTCATCAGATATCTAATATATTTTGATGCAGTGTAACATTTTACTAATTTCAATAGTCACATTTCAAAGATGTTGGTGCTGATTTGGTTGTGTTGGCAAATTATGTGTTATTGTTAATATTCAACTATTTGGTTTCCTCCCAAATCCTTATATAATTTCATCATTACTGGATTCCATTCAGCCTTTAAGTAAGAGAACAGATGACATTTTTCAGACCAGTATGACTTGCAATTCCCTCTCTCTCACACCAACCTGGCCAGTAAATACCAATAAATATCTTTTTTCTTTTTTTCTTTTCATTTTTTTTTTTTTTTTTGAGACAGTCTCACTCTGTTGCCCAGGCTGGAGTGTGGTGGCACGATCTCAGCTCACCACAACCTCCGCCTCCTGGGTTCAAGTGATTCTCCTGCCTCAGCCTCCCCAGCTAATTTTTGTAGTTTTAGTAGAGGTGAGGTTTTACTATGTTGGCCAGGTTGGTCTCAAACTCCTGACCTCGTGATCCACCTGCCTCGGTCTCCCAAAGTGCTGGGATTACATGTGCGAGCCACCACGCCCAGCCACCAATAAATATCTTAATCATCCTTGGCCGAACAAACAAAAAAAGAAAATTGTACCGGTTCATAGATATTTGTAAAAGATTAATTTATTGTTTAGCCCTTGGCACATGAAAAGGCTACTAAGTTTTATTGTAGATTTCTAAATGCCTTTTATTTGATACAATGAAAAGTGCTGCTATAAAGTGTTCAAAGTAGGCATTACTTTATTATGTGTACATCTAAATATATATGATACTAGGATTTAAGTACTGTAATTAATTTATTAATACTATTGATCACATGCAGTTAAAACATCTGATATTGTATTATTCTAGGGTTGTTTTTGCAATTTATTTTAATATAAGAAGAGTATTATAAATAAAATGTTAAATATTTCAATAAAATTGTAATGAAAAGTATAATTGATATTTACATTATTAATGTTTACAGTTTAAACTACTTTTAAGGGTTTTATGTTAAGTTACAACACAAACTTTGCCATTGTAATTGAATATAGATTCTTATTTTTTTGCCTATAGTTTTTTGAATTTTAAAAAAGCTAAAAATGTTTTAAAATAGGTCACTTTTACATATTTTTATTCTAAATGCAATTGGATATTCTGTAGCTAAAATTTCTTTAGATAATGAAAAAGGATGATCGAGAAATGAATTATCAAATATTATTTGAAATTATTTGAGTAACAAGACTTCTTTGACTTAACATGTATATGCTATAGTCAGATATATTATCTTTTTGTATGTGTATACACACAGAGATACATGCAAAAATATTTGTAGCTGAATGCCCTTCCTCTGCTTTTTAAACAAAAAATTTTGGGGGATGCAGGGAAAGCATTTTGCCTAGGGAAATCTGGAGCTTTAATGCAAGGCAAGGAAACAAAGTAGAAGGGTGTATTACTTGAAATAAAAGTGATCGATAGTCTATGGGATTGTCCACTTAGAAAATCCAAAAGAATCTACTAAGAAATCATTAGTATTCGTGTCTTTGGTGATGTCACCGGGGAGACACTCAGTGTATGGAAATCAACCTCATTTGTTTAAGCTAGCAACCCATAAGATAGCATTTAATGAAGATACTATTTACGCTGGTATTTTTAAGAAGCCATCAGATAACTAAAAATTATTCTAAGGACAGATGTGCAAAAACTCCACGAGTGGCCAGGCGCGGTGGCTCACGCCTGTAATCCCAGCACTTTGGGAGGCTGAGGCAGGTGGATCACCAGAGGTCAGGAGTTCAAGGCCAGCCTGGGAAACATGATGAAACCCCGTCTCTACTAAAAACACAAAAATTAGCCAAGCACGGTGTTGCACACCTGTAGTCCTGGCTGCTCAGGAGGCTGAGGCAGGAGAATCACTTGAACCCCGGAGGCAGTGGTTGCAGTGAGCTGAGGTCACGCCACTGCACTCCAGCCTGGGTGACAGAGTGAGACTCCATCTCAAACAAAACAAAACAAAACAAATAAAAAACAACTCCATGAGGAAAAATTACAAAACATTACTGAGAAAAATTTGAAAATATCATAATAAATGGAGTAATATACCACGCTTATGGTTTGGAACACTCAGTATTGCTCAGATGGCAATCCTTGCCAAATTATCTATAGATTTAAAAGAATCGCAATCCAAATCCCAATAATGTTTGGGAATATCAAGACTTTTAAAAGAGCTCTATGATTAAAACAGTGATATTAGCACAAGACTAGACAAATAAACCAATGGAACAGAATGTCCAGAAATAAACCCAAACTTATAGAACTACCTAGTTTATGATAATGATGTCATTGCAATGCAGTAAGGAAAGGTGGTGTTTTCAATTAAGAGTGTGGAATCATTTGGATATCAGTAATGAAGAGGAAAAAAAGAATATTTATCCCCTCATACCATATGCAAAAATCAATTCCAGATAGATCCTAATCCTAAAAATGAAAGCTAAGAGAAAAGATAGCATATCTTCCTGACCTTGCTAGGCAAAGACTTAATGAACAGGACACACAAAAACGCACTAACTCTAAAGGAAGGTTGATAAATTGGGCTACATTAATATGTCTATCATCAAAATACACGATTAAGAGAGTCAGCGGGGCAGCCCATAGTCTGCAATACATCTATCTGACAAATTATACTGAGGATATAAATAACTCCTATGTAACAATAAAATAAGCAAAAAATTTAAATACATATTCCACAAAATAATATATTCAAACACTAAGTGAATGTAAAAGTGCTCAGTATTGTTAGTCATCAAAGAAATGCAAATTAAATCAATAATTTTACTCCACTACGTATACCAGAATCATTAAAGCAAACCATGAATCTAACAACAATAAAAGCCAAATCAACCCTCAGCAATACCAAGGATTGGTAAGCATGTGAAACACCTTGCCTTCTCATATGCTATTGTCAGGGGTGTACATTGGTGTAACTACTTTGGGAAATTCTGGTGGTGTCTACTGAAGCCAATTTTCAGCTTGCCCTAGGACACAGCAACTCCATTCCTCTGCACCTATCCACAATAAATGCACAAAAAAAGGCTTGGACAAGTATGTTCATAGCAGCATCCTGTTATAATAGCCCTGAACAGTAAACAATGCAAAACTCTACCAACAGAATGGATTTTTTTAAAAAAGTGTGGTCTAATCACATGAAGAATGTTCTATAGCAATGAAAAGAACAGACTCCAGTTACACACAATAATGTGGATAATTGCAATCTGGCTGAAGCTCTGACTTCCAATGGTTCTGCACATTTTGATATCACCAATGATATCCTAATAATTTACAGAAGCCAAATTGTTTCTGCTTTGAACTTAACCTCTCTTCAGTTCTTCCCCCTTGCTTGTTGTTTTTTTTAAAAATCCCATTTTGAAATGTTCTTTGTTCCTTTCTTTGTTTCCCTTGCTGACTTTTCTTCTCTGGTGATAACACAGCTCTGTAGACTGCTCTCCTTGGTGGTCTACCTTCTGACTGTCAAGTCACTCTGAGGAAACCCATGCATGCCCCATGATTTCAACCATCACTTCCTTTCTACTGACTCCCCAGTCTTGACCTACAGCCCATATTTCCCATCTGAATTCTCCCCCTGCATCTCCTGCCCATACTTAATCTGCTCAATATATTTCTAACTATTTTTGGCTCACGCTTTTCTGCTACTCTACTACAGCATTCTCCTCTGTGCTTTCAAATTAGCACCTAATATATTTGAGTTTTCTCTTTCCCTACTCTTCATATCCAATTTGTCATAAGTCATGTTTGAATTCTCCAACCAAACTGGAACACTAGCTCTTCCCTGGCCTCCTCTGAGCCTTTTCAGACGATAGTCATTCTGCCCAGAACAGTCTACGCTAATAATAGATTACTTTTTTATGATTGTGAAGTTAACTATAAATTACAGTGATTTTCTTTTCTCTGGGAGTTGTCCCCAACAAACAGGACTGTGCCCACTGTCACCACATCTGTAGATGGTGTGGCTCCATTCCCTGTTTAATCCAGGAAAGGATATCTGACCCAAAAGGACTTTAAATTTGCTAGGGCATTTCATATTTTGACCCCAAAGACAGAGATGAGGAAAAATTGGGAATAATTCAATGTGTTATAAAGCACTTTAGGTAAGCGCTGGAAAAGAAGTAGCAAGCTTCCCAGATGCAACTGGGTATCAATATTCAATCCCACCAGGCTACCTGTTTAAGAGGAATGGAAATAGGCCATAGGTAATATGTTCTTATTTCCAGTATGTCCTATATAATACCTTCATATCCCTTAGGTAGTTTCTTTAAGTAATTCATGAAATATTTTCCTTGATAAAATGTTATTAATAATATTAGCATTTGCTGAGCACAATGTACCAGGCATTATGCTAAACACTTGATACTCATGATCATACTTAAACCTCATAATAACCCCAGCAAACATTATTATCCTCCTTGTACTGAGGCACATAGATGTTAATTAGCCCAATTTCCCTGCTCAGAGTGACATAGCTAAGCAATGACACTTCCGCAGAGACATGGTGGGGGCGCACAGTCTTAACCCCCTGCCTGGTGGTCCCTCTGCTGGCTGTACGTTAGAACCACCTGGGGAGCTTATAGATAACCCACTGCTGGCGTCCCACCTGAGTGTCTGACCAGGTCTGGAGGGTCACCTGGCCATCTGTATTTTTTAAGTTTCCCAGGTGATACCAAGCAGCCAGAATTGAGAACCATTTTGTTTCCTAGATGTAACTCTTTTTTGTCTTTCAGACAGGGTCTTGCTCTGTCTTCCAGGCTGGAGTGCAGCAGCCCAAGCATGGCTCACGGCAGCCTTGACCTCCCAGGCTCAAGCAAGCCTCCCACTTCAGCTTCCTGCGTAGCTGGGACTACAGGTGTGAGCCACCACAACTGGCTTTTTTGTTTTTGTTTACTTTTTATAGAGAGGTAGTCTGTGTTGCCCAGGCTGGTCTCAAACTCCTGAGCCCAAGCAATCCTCCTGCCCTGCCTTAGCCTCCCAAAGTGCTGGGATTACAGGCAAGGACCACCGTGTCTGGCCTGATTTCTTAAAACTAGCCAATTCACATGCCCGCCTACTCATCCACCTCCAGGAACTTGACAGGGTCTTAGGACACAATTTGATACCTTAAAATGAAAATGTTGCTTTGCCACCTGATAAGCCTCCTTGGATACTATTGTACCTGCCTTTTTAAATTCCCACAAATTAACACTAGATGACAAACTACACATAAGGAATCATCTTATATTAGGCATTTCCATTTCTGAAACATTATTTTTTCTTCAAATAACCTCTTTAGCCAATATTTGAGTTTAGTAAAACAGTATTAAAACCAAGGGAATCCTTTGTAAATTGAATGACTCTGGGTCGTGGGTTAACTCACATTCCCTTCAGCAGAGCCATAGGTGGCCTGTACACACTATGGCCTGGATTTCAGTTGCCTTCCCGGTTCAGCTCTTAAAAGATGTTCATTAATCACAAACATATAGAAAATAAAATACTTGTCTTTTGTTATCACATCTGAGAATACTTTCCCACCAATATATTTCAATATCCCTGTTAAATAATTGACTCACTAATAAAAACATTTGGGAGCTTGTATCTCCAGGGGTACAAGGCAGGGGGTGCTTAGACAGTACTATATGTCCACTTTCCTTTTCTTTTTTCTTAGAGATTGTTGTTGCTTGCATGACGGAGTAATGGAGGTGGGGTTTGTGAGGAACAATATAAGAGAAGTATACGATTACTATTTATGTTATGTTGAGGAACAATGTAATAACATTATCATTGATTTAGTCTCATAACTGGCAACATACCTTCATATCCCCGATGTCAAAGTGATAGCAGCTTGTCTGGCCACTTCAGAGTTGGCAGACTCAGGGCAGTGAGGACTGTATGCACGGTGCTTGGGTTTTTCCCACCACAGTGTTCTCCATTCTGAATTTCTTTTACTACCTTAGAGTTTCAAGTGTTAACCCCTTAACATCATTCATCTGACTTTACACAGGATGAAAAGTGAGGTGTGAGGGCTGTAGATATTCGAATAGTCTTTCTAAATGCAAATCAGTGATCACCAGCTTCATGGCTCCTTCGTGTTGGGATGAAGTCTAAATTCTTTAACATGGATTACAAGGTCATTAGGCTTGATCCCCCTCTCCTCATCTCAGGGTTTTCACCTCCAGCTTCATGCACTGACATAAAGTTCAGACTGGATTTCTTTCAGCTGCAGCAGCATTCCTTCTTCTGTTGTGAACCTTCACAACAAGCTGAGAATTTTTTTTTTTTTTTTTTTTTGAGGGGTAGGAGTTAACACAATCCTCCCTTGGTGTCTTTGAGGGTTAGTTCCAGGACCTCTGGGGGATATCTAAATTCGCAGATGTTCAAATGCCCAATATAAAATGGTGTAGCATTTGCATATAGTCCATAGGTATCCTCCTTTATAGTTTAAATCACCTCTAGATTATTTATAATACCTGTATTAGTCCGTTCTCACACTGCTATGAAGAAATACCCAAGACTGGGTAATTTATAAAGGAAAGAGGTTTAATTGACTCACAGTTCTGCATTGCTGGGGAGGCCTCAGGAAACTTACAATCATGGCGGAAGGCAAGGGAGATTGACTAATTTATTGGGGAATATCCTTTAGTGCTCCATCAGTCAGCAAAGTGTCTGTCAAACGGCTTCTAAATTCTGAGATAAGTATTAAGCAAAGGGACCCACCTAAAGACAAGGTCCTTCAGTTCAACCAAGCTTCGGAGCACCTGTTTTCTGGAGGTGTGGGCAAGGGCACTGCAGGGGTCTGGAGATGGGAAGGCTGAGTGCTCCCCCTTTGGATAATTATAGTTAATAAGAGGAGCATTTAGCGAGTAGCTGGTAGTTAATATGCATGATTTAATTTAATTTGAAAAAGGTGAGCGTTACTCCCTTCTCACAAAGGAGAAAAAAATAAGTCTAGTATGGATAAGGAAACTGCTCCTGACTATGCAGATGGGTGTTAGAATTAGGATTCAAAGCACCTGCTTTTTCTTGTGTAAACCAAAAGGTATCCGAGATATGTCCCAATCAATTTAGAAGTTTATTTTGTCAAGGTTAGGGACAGGCACCTGGGTGACAGGTCTGTGACTTTCTCCAAAGATGATTTTCAGAGCTTCAATATTTAAAGGGGGAATAGTAGATAGTGGGGAAAAGGAAAAAAATATTTAAAGGTGTGAGTAGATAAGAGGCAAATGGTTGCATTCTTTTGAATCTTTGATCAGCCATTCACATGTGAGAGGTGGGCAGAAGAATAGTCACTTTTTTTTTTTTTTTTTTTTTTTTTTTTGAGACGGAGTCTCACTCTGTCACCCAGGCTGGAGTGCAGTGGTGCAATCTCGGCTCCCTGCAAGCTCCGCCTCCCAGGTTCACAACATTCTCCTGCCTCAGCCTCCTGAGTAGCTAGGACTACAGGGACATGCCACCACCATTGGCTAATTTTGTTTTGTATTTTTAGCAGAGATGGGGATTTACCATGTTAGCCAGGATGGTCTCGATCTCCTGACCTCGTGATCTGCTCCCCCTTGGCCTCCCAAAGTGCTGGGATTACAGGCGTGAGCCACTGCGCCGCGCCAGAATAGTTACTTTTGCATTCATCTGGCTCAGTGAATCTGCATTTTTACATAAGCTAAAATAAACATAGGGCAAAGGAAGCAATCAGATATGCATTTGTCTCAGGTGAGCTGAGGGATGACTTTGAGTTCTATCCTTTCTCCAGTACCTATCAATTTACATTATGAGTGTGAAATTCAACAGAACTGTTTTAGGGTGAAGATCTTGGGAACCACAAGGAATCTCCTAGTGAGAAAATTGTGAGAGGTATGTAGCTTTTAAAAATCCTTGCAGCTATCTTATTTAGGAATTAAATGGGAGGCAGCTTTACCTGTTATGCAGTTCCCAGCTTGACTTTTCCCTTTGGCTTAGCGATTTGGTGGTCCTGAGACTTATTTTCTTTTCACACCTGATTGCTGTACCACATCCAGCATGGGGGTGTGGGGGGTATAGGGGGAATAAGACACATAAATTAATGTGTCTCATTAACAAATAGGACACATTTTAAATTAATAGAAACTATACTAATAACTCTAATACCAAGAACAAAAATAAGGAAAGTTTGATGAAATGAGACCACAAGGTGTGATAAAGATTTGGAGGGAAAACTCCCAGGAGGAATTGGAGATACTTTGTGGGAACGCTGGCTTTTGAACTGGAAGGCCTTAAAGAATGGATGAAATCCAGACAGACAGAGATGTGACTGGCATATCATGAAGAAGAAATAGTGTAAGAAAACCCTGGGAGTCAGGGAAGGACTGGTTAGTTTAGGGAAGGGCGAGAACTCCGGTTTAGGGAGCACGCACTAAGGTTTAAGAACATATCGGGAGACACCCTATTGTGCAGGGTCCTAGATGCCAGGCTGGGCTGCTCAAGGCTGTTGAACAGCAGAGAGATTAATGGCAACTTGCACACAGGATTTAGAGATTGATGAATGGCAGCATGCAGACAGAAGTGTATTTGGAAATAATAGAAGCCAGTTAAAAGGCTTTTATTATAGTCCAAGAAATAATGAATGAAGGCAGTTTGACTGTGGGCAGCAGGAACTCACAGGAGGGGGACCGATCCAAAATCCTTGGTAAAGATACCATCTATGCGATTTCGGCAATTATTAGGGAAATGGTGATGCAGGAGCAGATTTGGGGTGAGTTCTTTTTGGCACATGTTGAGCTTCAAGTAAAGTAGGAAATTAAGGTAGAGATATCCAGAGGGCAGCTGGAATCACCAACTGAGTGTGGGAAGGAGAATTAGGAAGACTGAGAGTTGTCTGCTGAGAGGTGATAGCTAACACTGTAGGACAAGAGGTGTTTGCACTAAAGCAGAAAGATGAAATCAGAGACAAAAGATCCTCAGAGAATCTACTTAGTGTGGATCTAGCCTCTTGAAGAAAGGTTTATCAAGGAAGTTGTTACATATAAAATAAAAATAGTGACTCTAAGAGCATTTTAACCCACCAGAAACTGATATCTTGACCTCTCTAATTAAGATGTTGGTTGTCAGTTATCACCATAATTTGACTGTGGAGAAAACCATCAGGGTGAAATGAAGAAAGAACTGCAGAGCATCAGCTGGCAAGCTTATCTTTCAAAACTCCGTGTACAGAAAAAGCTTAACAAGGAGGAAGGAACCACTTCTGTGAATTTCATGAGGTTTGGATGACAGGTTGGGCCTCTTGATTTGCAATATTCAGGATCACCCTGTTTCTGTTTTTGTTTTGTTTTGTTTTTTAAAACTGTTGTTCTAAAATAACCCCTTTTTCATTTACTCTTTTTGGTTTGTTTTACTATGCCTTGTGTAATGTGAGCACACAATGATAATTCCCCTTTAAAATTCAAACTTAAAGAGTAGGTTAAGAGACATCCACCATACAACTTTTCCTGCACCTAGTAATTTTTCCTGCTTGTTCTAGCACTGGAAGTTGATCCTGCCTTTTTACCTAGTGATTGCCCAGGCAGTGCTACAACCTGAACAAATATTTATTGTAGCCAGAAAACACTTCAAATGGTAAGATAACTCTTTCAATATTTACTATTCTGCAATTGGCCAGAACGCTAACGACTTTTAAACACACAAAGAAAGGTTAACAGATTTGAATGATAGCTATCACACTCTTAAGTTACTTGGCTAGTGGCAAGTAATGGTATAGAGTATATAATGATTGATGAAATAACTACTATAAAATAACAAAATAGTACCAAGCAAACGGGCTCCTTTATACGGGCATTAGATTCTACTCACAGCAGGTTTTTCTGCACATGCAAGGGCAGCTCACTTCTGTCCAGCTCACATAGCAACTTCCTTGATAAATCTCTCTCCAACAGGATGGATCCACACTAAGAAGATCCTCTAAGGAGAATTGTTTCCAAATCATCGTATCCTCCTGCCTTTCTGCAGTCACCTCTTCTACAATGTCAACTATCACCTCTCAGCAGACTACTCTCAATCTTCCTAATTCTTCCTTCCCAAACTCAGGTGGCTCTTCCAGCTGCCCTCTGGGCGTCTCTACCTGGACTTCCTACACTTGCTTAAAGTTCATCATGTCCCCAAAAGAATTCATTCCCACATCTTCTGCATCACCATCTCTTTAATCATCGCCAATATCCTATGGATGATATCTCTAGCGGGTTTTGAATCTGTTCCTCTCTGGTAAGTTCCTGCTGCCCACAGCAGACTAGGCCCTTTTAGGGGAATGCGTTCCTCCAAAAGTTGAAGGCACCTTTGACTTCTCCCTAATTCTTCTAGTGGTATCACACCAGGAGAGCTGGCAAATGAGAACCTGTTTAACCCTTTCCCATTCTCCCCCCTAGTACTTGCCAGTGGCGCTGGCAGCTACAGCGTTTACTCCGAGATAACTTCCACCAAGTATCTCATGTTTATTATTATTTTCACATCTCTCTAGTATAGCGACTTTGGAAACAAAATCCATCATTCTCTTCATAGCATTCTGTTTTTAGAGGTGGTATTTCCATTTACAAAATACAGCAATTCTCATTCACTGAGAATGTCAACCTAAAAAACGTGGTATTCCTACCATTGTTCTCGAACAGTTGTTGGCCAAAGATTCATTTGATTTTTCCATAATACACAATTCCAATGATTCAGACAGTTCTCATGTTAGTTCTGTCTAGAAAGAATTCGAAGAACAATTTTTACATTTTATTTTCATGTTGAAAGTCCGTGAGATTTGCTTCAGCCTCAAAGAGCAAGTTTATGTAAAATTAAATGAGCATTGGCAGCGAGCTGCACTTATTTTTTTCTAAAGAGGAAAAGGGCTAAAGATTTAAAAATCTTCCATAGAATCAGATCTCATTCATATTAGACTCATTTTACTCAACTACTCTTTAAGAAAATGGAGCCGACATACAGCTCTGAAATAATTCAACTGAGCCGTCCAGGAAGGGGCTGCTTTCTATTTTCTGGACACTCATGCAGGCAGTAGAGACATCGGTGAGAAGGGCTTTGCTGTCAAATAGTCCAGAGTTTGACTCTCTGCCTATTTATTTCATTATCCTTAAGTCATTTAACCAGGTGTTTCTGGAGAACCCAGTGGCAGGTTTCAGGTGCTAGGGTTATAATGATGTTAGTTGGAGAAGACAGACAATTAAAAAAAGTAAAACACAATTAAAATCAAGACAGGGCCACTCAGAATTACTGGGTTGTCTGTAACTGACCAGATGGTCAGAGACGTTCCTGAGGTGTTCTGGTCCGTCAGTTTCTGTGTGATCTCGGGCAAGTTTCTTAGCTTCTCAGTCTTCAAACATGGTTGTTGGGAAGACTCAATTTCATAATAATTGCAAACCACTAAGTACGTGGTCTGGCATGTAGAAAGCACATGATGATAACAATCTGATATTGTTTTAAGTTTCCCAAAGACAGGATTTCAAATTGTTTTGTTCACTCACTGCTGTATCTCCAGTGCACAGAGCCGGGCCTGACACATCGCAGGCATCCAACATTTATTGGCTGAATGACTTCAAGGATGAAGAGAACCATGATGGAAATAAAATACAACAATGCAGATGAAATTAAACTACAAGTAAGTTCATACACTGCTTGCTGGAGCCTTGATAAATTGAACTTGACAAAGTCTAGCTTTTGGAGAATCCAAAACAAAAACCAAAAAACACCTCAGTCTGCTCCTCCCATCTTTATCCACTAGAGGGAGTCTCTTACTTAACATAAGTCCGTTTTCTCCAAGCGCAGATGAAGCTGCTTTAAAATGAGTTAATGAACAATGATTAGATCTAATGACCTGTCCTGCATATTTTTATTTAAGTAGATGGTTAAAATAAATAGTCTCAGGCTGGGTGTGTTGGCTCACGTTTGTAATCCCAGCACTTTGGGAGGTCGAGGTGGGCGGTTCACCTGAGGTCAGGAGTTCGAGCCCAGTCTGGCAAACAAGGTGAAACCTTGTCTCTACTAAAAATATAAAAATTAGCCAAGTATGGTGGCAGGCGCCTATAGTCCCAGCTACTTGGGAGGCTGAGGCAGGAGAATCGTTTGAACCCAGGAGGCGGAGATTGCAGTGGGCTGAGATCGTACCACTGCACTCCAGCCTGGGCGACAGAACAAGACTTCATCTCAAAATAAAATAAATAAATAAATAAATAGTCTCAGAACAAAGTAGTAATCAAAAGAAATTATCAAAATGTGATTCCTACAGTTATTCAAACTTTGTAAAAGAAGAACAAACATTAAATAAATCATTTTTATTTTATTAGCAGAAAGAAGCAAAATAGGTAAAGCTGAGTATTTTTTTAAAAAAATCTCTGGGTATTCAAATTATGATGCTTTAAAAATGTTATCACTTGATTGCTTTAGGAATGAAAGTTAGCCAATATTCCTTTTTTGCATGTTTTCTTGAAGGTTCAATTCAAACAATTTGAGAATCATAGTATTTTGCATTTCATTACAACTTCTTTCTGTCTCTTATTCTTGGATGTAGTTTGTAAAGTATAAATGGTCCCTGGAAAACCAATGCTGACCATATGTTGAAATGGTGAGACAGGAAGCATAAATAGAACAGTAATCCTGTAACACAGCCTGGAAATCCTCTAACCTCAGGGGACCCATTGGTAAGTGCTGCCTCTGCATAACGGGCAGGTGGAAGTCCCATGGTCCTTCCTCAGGTTCACCTGAATTCTCTTCTTGGAATTCTCAGGTAGGACACTCTGTTGCTTAAATGGAGATTATGTTATCACAATTAGAACAGTTTAATGCCTTTCAAACTTATTATGTATGTGTAAATAATAGAACGTTGTCTGGAATTTTTCGTGTTGGAATTTCAGTGGCTCAAAGCTATGAACAAAAGTTATTATACAGTTCAAATTTTAAATTCAAGAAAGCATCTACGTTTAAGACCAACTATTTCCCGAAAGGCTAACTAGAGAGAGACCACTCAGAGCCAGCTGTCTTCTGTGGGTGCTTGATGCCTGCCTGCAGAGAGGGGAAAAGCAGCCTGTTTTAGAAGGTGCAGTTTGCAGGGAGAGAGAGATGCTTTGCTCCCAGGAACCCAAAGAACTGGAGGTGCCAAAACAATCTTCATAAGGCGTGGTGCTGTCTAAAAAACAGGAAAATAGATACTTATTTTTTAAATGTCTGCTTAAGCAGGGGCTTGTCAGTCTTTCTTATTCTCCTTAAACAGGGGGGAAGGTGAATTGGGTGACTTACTGTCTCAGAGACTGCCAGGTTGGGAGTGGGGTCAGAGGAAGGTCAGGGCTGTTTGTGGTTTCTGGGGGGTGAAGGTGATGGATTCCCTGTGTTTTTGCCGGCTAGAGAGATTGTTGCAGACAGGAGAAGGGTAATTTGTTTTATTTTTTGTAGAGACTAGGTCTCACTATGTTGCCCAGGTTGGTCTCAAACTCCTAGGCTCAAGCAATCCTGAATCCTTGGCCTCCCAAAGTGCTGGGATTGTAGGCATGAATGACTCTGCCAAGGCTTGTTTTGTTTTAAAGGATTCATTTCTGTTCATTTTTTAAAATTAACTCAAAAATTTAATTTGAAGATTTCCCCCATCACTCCAGCATTGGCAAGATCCAACTATTGAGTCCCAGTCTTTTTCCTTCAGGAAGGGGGCAGGATTTTCTCTTTACAGAGCTTTCCTTTTTCCCTCTTCTAGTTGCTGGTTCCTTCAGCATCTTGAAAGGCATAAATATATCCCACTTATGCAACCTAGTGAGATCGCAGTAGCCTCGTCTGTAGTTGCTGATCTGGAGTGCTGTGCTTAGGGATGGACTGTGGCTCCAACATGCCCTGTTGAAGTGGGTTCAAGCCTTTAAAACTCCCCTGATTCACTTCTAAGTTTGGACATATTCACTGCCAGCCCCCAGCTGGGATATTCATATGACTTTCCTCTGATGTCTGCACCTCTTTGCTTCTCTTCCCGTTGTGTTCCCAGCAAACCTGTATCTCCTAATCCCTTCTCCTTAAAGAGTCTGTTGTTGTACTGAGTGGGGAAACATTTAAGGCCTTTCCTATAAGATTTAAAATAATACTAGAATGCCTACTTTTGCCAGTTTTATTCAACATAATACTGGAAGTCCTGGCCAGACAAATTAGGCAAGAGAAAGTAATAAAGGGGCATCCAAACTATAAAGGAAAAAGTCAAATTAGCCTTATTCACAGACAGCATGATCTTATACTTAGAAAGACATAAAGACTTCACAAAAAACGGTTATAACTAATAAATTCGGTAAAGTTGCAGTATACAAAATTAACACACAAAAGTCAGTAGCATTTATATGTACCAACAGTGAACAATATGAAACAGAAATCAAGTAAGCAATCCCATTTGTAATAGCTACAATTTACAAAGAATGTAAAATACCAGAAGTCCTAACCAGAACAATCAGTCAAGAGAAAGAAATAACAGACATCCAAATAGGAAGGGAGGAAGTCAAACCTTCTTTTCATAGACAATATGATTCTATATCTAGGAAACCCCACAGTCTCTGCCCAAAGGCTCTGTGATGGTTAATATTAAATGTCAATTTGATTGGATTGAAGGATGCAAAGTATTGTTCCTGGGTGTGTCTGTGAGAGTGTTACCAAAAGAGATTAACATTTGAGTCAGTGGACTGGGAGAGGCAGACACACTGTCAAACTGGGTGGGGATCATCTAATTAGCTGCCAGTGTGGCTACGATAAAAGCAGGCAGAGGAAAGTGGAAAAACTAGACTGGCTTAGTCTTCCAGTCTACATCTTTCTCTCATGTTGGATGCTTCCTGACCTCGAACATCACACTCCAAGTTCTTCAGCTCTTGGACTCTTGGACCTTTGACCACTGACTGAAGGTTGCACTGTCAGCTTCCCTACTTTTGAAGTTTTGGGACTTGGACTGGCTTCCTTGCTCCTCAGCTAAGAGATGGCCTATTGTGGGACTTCACCTTGTGATTGCGTGAGTCAACACACTTTAATAAACTCCCCTTTATTTATATATGCATCTATCCTATTAGTTCTGTCCCTCTAGAGAACCCTGACTAATACAGGTTCCTAGATCTGATAAAGCCAAATCAAGTTATTGGCTCTCAGTTTGGACATTATTGGTGTACAGAAATGCTACTGATGTTTTTTGGCTTCAAAATAGCCAAAAGAATAAAATACCTACAAATACAGCTAACCAGGGAGGTGAAATATCTGTACAATGAGAATTACAAAACGCTGTTCAGAGAAATCAGAGATGACACAAACAAATGGAAAAACATTCCATGCTCATGGATAGGAAGAATCAATATGGTTAAAATGGCCATACTGCCCAAAGACATTTACAGATTCAATGCTATTTCTATCAAACTATCAATGAGATTTTTCACAAAATTGAAAAAATATTCTTAAATCCGTTTGGAACTAAAAAAGAATCTGAATAGCCAAAGCAATCTTAAAGAAAAAGAAAGAAGCTGGGAGCATCACATTACCCAATTTCAAACTATACTATAAGGTTACAGTTACTAAAACAGCATGGTACTGGTCCAAAAACCGACACATAGACCAATGAGACAGGTCAGAGAACCAGGAAATAAAGCTGCACACCTACAACCATCTGATCTTCAATAAAGCCAACAATAACAAGCAGTGGGGAAAGGACTCCCTGTTCAATAAATGGTGCTGTTATAACTGGCTAGCCATATGCAGAGGATTGAAACTGGACCCCAACTTTTCACCATATACACAAATTAACTCAAGAGAGATTAAAGACTTAAATGTCAAACCCAAAATGATAAAAATCCAAGAAGGAAACCTAGGAAATACTATTCTGAACATCAGCCCTGCCAAAGACTTCATGACAAGGACTCCAAAAGCAATTACAACAAAAACAAAAATTGATAAGTGGGACTTAATTAAACTAAAAAGCATCTGTACATCAAAAGAAACTATCAACAGAGTAAACACACAACCTACACAATGGGGAAAATGTTTGCAAACAAATCAATAACCAAAAACCGAACAGCCCCATTAAAAAAGTGGGCAAAGGACATGAACAGACACTTCTCAAAAGAAAACATACAGGTGGGCAACAAGGACAGGAATAAATGCTCAATATCACTAATCATTAGGGAAATGCAAATCACAACCACAGTGAGATACTATCTCACACCAGTCAGAATGGCTATTATTAAAAAGTGGAAAATAGTAGATTCTTGTGAGGTTGTGGAGGAAAGGGAACATGTATAAACTGCTAGTTGGAACATAAATTCGTTCAGCCATTGTGGAAAGCAGTCTGAAGATTTCTCAAAGAACTTAAAATAGAACTACCATTTGACTCAGCAATCCCATAACTGGGTATACACCTAAAGGAATATAAATTGTTCTATCATAAAGACACATGCATGCGTATGTTCATCACAGCACTATTCCTAATAACAAAGACCTGGAATTAACCTAGATGCCCATCAACAGTGGGATGAATAAAGAAAATGTGGTACATATATATTACGGAGTACTACACAGCTATAAAAATAATGGGATCATGTCCTTTGCAGCCAAATGGATAGAACTGGAGGCCATTATCCTAAGCAAATTAACACAGGAATAGAAAACCAAATACTGCAGGTTCTCACTTACAAATGTGAGCTAAACATTTAGTACACATAGACACAAAGAAGGGAACAATAGACACCGGGGCCTACTTGAGGGTGGAGGGTGGGAGGAGGGTGAGAAATGAAAAACTACCTATTGAATATTATGCTGATTATCTGGGTGACAAAATTATTTGTACATCAAACACCCACAACATGTAATTTACCCATGTAACAAATCTGCACATGTACCCTTTGACCCTAAAATAAAAGTTGGAAAGAAGAAAAAGAAAGAACATAAAGTATGCAAGAATCAATTTAATCAATGAAGTTAATGATCTATTAAAAAAACAATAAAACAGTGATGAAAGAAATTGAAGAGCACACACAAAAAATGGGAAGTTATTCCATATTCATGGATTAGAAGACTTAATATTGTGAAAATGATAATACCCAAAGCAATTTACAGATTCATTGAAATTCGTACCAAAATGCCAATGATATTTTTCACAGAAATAGATAAAAAATCCTAAAGTATATATGGAACCACAAAAGACCCTTCATAGGTAAAGCAATTTTGAGCCAAAAGAACAAAGCTGGAAGCATCACACTACCTGACTTCAAATTTTAACATAACTCTATAGTAGCCAAATGAGCATGAGACTGGCATAAAAACAGACACATACCAATAGAACAGAATAGAGAATTCAGATATAAATTCAGATATTTACAGCCAACTCATTTTCAAAGAAGATGCTAAAAACGTATAATAGGGAAAGGACAGTATTTTTAGTAAATGATGCTGGTAAAACTGGGTAACTATATGCAGAAGAATAAAAATAGAACCCTATCTCTCACTATACACAAAAAAAAGACAAATCACAGTGAATTAAAGACTTGTGTCTAAGACCCGAATCTATGAAACGACTAGAAGAAAACATTGAAAGTATGATCCAAGACATTGGTCTTGGCAGATTTTTGGGGTATTACCTTAAAAACACAGGAAACAAAACCTGAAACTGACAAATGTGTAACATCAAACTGAAAAGCTTCTGCACAACAAAAGAAACAATCAACAACGTGAAGAGATAATCCACGGAATGGAAGAAAATATTTGCTAACTATGCTTCTGACAAGGGACTTATAACCAAAAGATCTGACTAGATACTTCTCAAAAGAAGACAAAGAAATGGCCAACAGGTATATGAAAAGGTGCTCAACACCACTAACCATCAGAGAAATGCAAATCAAAACCATAATAGATATCATCTCACATGAGTTAAAATGACCTTCATCAAAAAGATTATTATCTAATAAATGCTGGTGAGGAAATGGATAAAGAGGAACCCTTGTACACTGTGGGTGGGAATGTAAATTAGAATATCCACTATGAAGAACAGTACGGAGGTTCCTCAGAAACACTAAAAATAAAATCACCACATGATCCAGCAATTCCACTTCTGAGTACATATCCAAAAGAAAGGAAATCAATATATCAGAGATATCTGCAGCATCTTGGCTCACAGGGGATTAATCAGGGTGGGAAGTCACACCTTGTGTTCCTAATCTAGGGCAATGCAGCTGTGTGAATTCCTAGTAGCTCTTCAAATTGGGCTCAGAAATTGTGAGGACTGTGGGATTTGCCTGTTGGAAAAACTGTAGGTATCTGCAGTGGCAATGGGGGCTGGTAAGAATCTTTTGCTTACTTGCCTTTTACCTACAATGGGAAGTCCCTTCTGAGTCCAGGCCAATCTGATCTGGGTGGGGAAAATGGAGCTGCAGAGGCCGGTGCCTCCAAGCTTCTCTCCTGGACTTCCAATCACCACAGGTACATCTCCACTCACCTCCTGCACTCTGACACTTTAACACCATGTCTTTGACACTCTAGTCAAAACTTAGCTGTTTATTCCTTGACTTGTTCCTTTCTTGTTGGGGGAAGAATTCTAGGCTTCTTTAGTGAACCAACTTGCTGATGTCACTTTCCAGGATGTTGAATTTTATCAAATGCTTTTTCTTTGTCCATTGAGATGATCATATGGTTTTTGTCCTTCAGCCTATTGATATGATGTATCACTTTGACTGATTTGTGTAGCTGAACCATCTTTGCATCCCTGGAATAAGTCCGCTTGATTATGGTGTATTATTTTTTGATGGGGTTTTGCACACAGTTTGATAATATTTCGTGGAGGATTTTTGCAAGTACATTCATCAGTGATATTGGCCTGTAGGTTTTTTTTTTTTGTTGTGTCCTTGTCTGCTTATGGTGTCAGGGTAATGCTGGCCTTATATAATGAATCAGGGAGAATTTCCTCCTCTTCAATTTTGGAAGAGTTTGAAGAAAACTGGTGTTAGTTTTTCTTTAAATATTTGGTAGAATTCAGCTGTGAAGCTATCAATTCCTGGCTGTTTTGTTTTTGAGAGACTTTTTATTATTACCTTGATATTATTACTTGTTGGTCTGTTCAAGTTTTCTGTTTATTCCTGACTCAATCATGGTAGGTTGTATGTGTCCAGGAATTTATTCATTTCCCCCAGGCTTTCCAGTTTTTTAGTGTGTAGTCATTCATAATAATCTCTGATGCTCTTTTGTATTTCTGTGATATCGGTTGTAATGTCTCCTTTTTCATTTTTGATTATGTTTATTTGGGCATTCTTTCTTTTATTCTTGATTGGTCTAACAAATGTTTTATCAATTTTGTTTATCTTTTTAAAAAAACAAACTTTTGTTTTGTTGATTCTTTGTCTCTACTTTGTTCAGCTCTGCTCTGATCTTTGTTATTTCTTTCCTTCTATGAATTTTGAGTTTGGTTTCTTCTTGCTTTTCTAGTTCCTTGAGGTGCATTGTTAGATTGTTTATTTAAAATATTTCTACTTTTCTTATGTATGTGCTTATCGCTATTATAAACTTCCCTCTTCCCTGCTTTTGTTGTATCTCATAGGTTCCGACGTGCTGTGTTCTAATTTTCATTTGATTCATGAGACTTTTGATTTCTTCATTAACTTCTTCCTTAGCCCAGTGGTCTTTCAGGAGTCTGCTGTTTAATTTTCATATATTTGTATAGTTGCAATGTTTCTCTTTTTATGGATTTCTAGTTTTATTCCATTGTGGTCTGAGAAGATACTTGATATAATTTTGATTTTTAAAAATTTGCTGAGACTTATTTTGTGTCCTAACATGTGGTCTATCTTGGAGAATCTTTCATGTACTGAGAAGAATATGTATTCTGTAATTGCTAAATGAAATGTTCTGTCAATGTCTGTTAGGTTAATTTGATCTAATATTCAGTTTAAATCCAATATTTCTTTGTTAAGTTTCTTTCTAGATAATCTGTTTAATGCTGAGAATGGAGTATCAAAGTCCTCAACTATTATTGTATTACAGTCTCCCTCTCCCTTTAAATCTAGTAATATTTGCTATACATATCTGGATCCTCAGTGCATGGTGCATTTATGTTTAGAATTGTCATAATCTCTTGCTGAATTGATATCTTTATTATTACATCATGACCTTCTTTGTCTCTTTTTACTATTTTTGACTTAAAGTCTATTTTATTTGATATAATTATAGCTATTTCTGCTTGCTTGTGGTTTGTTTCAATAGAATATCTTTTTCAGTTGTTTACTTTAGTCTACATGTGTCTTTACATGTGAGATGAGTTTCTTGTAGGTAGCTTATAGTTGGATCATTAAAAAAATCCAGGGCTGGGCGCAGTGGTTTATGCCTATAATCACAGCACTTTGGAAGGCCAAGGTGGGTGGATCACAAGGTCAGGAATTCGAGACCAGCCTGGCCAACATAGTGAAACCTTGTCTCTACTAAAAATACAAAAATTAGGCAGGTGTGGTGGTGCATACCTGTAGTCCCAGCTACTCAGGAGGCTGAGGCAAGATAATCACTTGAACCTGGGAGGTGGAGGTTGAAGTGAGCCAAGATTATGCCACTGCACTCCATCCTGGGCCACAGAGCGAGACTCCATCTGAAAAAAAAAAAAAAAAATCCAGTTAGCCAATGTATTTCGTTTAAGTGGAAATTTAATCTGTTAACATTCAAGGTTATTATTGATACATTAGTGCTATTTCATTCTATTAATTGATTTATGGTTTATTTTTTCTCTCTCTCTCTCTTCTTGTTTATCAGTGTCATTTTGTGGTTTTCTGTATTGGTAACATTTGAGCTTTTCCTCTTCCTTGTTTGTATGTTCGCTCTACCAGTTGTTTTTATGTTTTTGTGAATTTTCATGATGGTAGATATTGCTGTTTCACTTCTAAGTGTAGGACCCCATGAGCATTTCTTGTAGAGTCAATCTAATTGTGATGAATTCTCTCAGTTTTTGCTTGCTTAGGAAAGACTTTATTTCTCCTTTATTTATGAAAAATAACTTTGCTGGGTATGGAATCTGTGGCTCTTTTTCTTTCAGAACTTTGAATATATTATCTCATTCTCTCCAGTCTTGTAAAGTTTCTGCTCAGAAACCCACTGTTAATCTGATGGGGGTTCTTTTATAAGTGACTAGATGCTCTTCTCTTACTGTTTTTAGAATTCTCTGTCTTTGACGTTCAAAAATTTGACTATAATGTTATGGAGAAGACCTTTTTGGCACTGTATCTGTTTAGGGATGTAGAAATGTTACATTCCTCATTTGTTCAAAATCAAGTTAAATCTGGTTCTGAGATTTATCCCCCAAGGATGCTAAGAAATTCAATTTTAACCACGTGGTAGGGAATTCCTTCCCCTTCCTCAGGGTCAAACCAGACTTTTGGAGCAGGAGAGTGTTTCCACGGGTAAAAATATTAGGGAAGAGACATTTATTATCACAAAGTCCTCCCTTTTCAAGCCTTGTGATCAGGTAGCATTGACCCCTATGGGTTGAGCAAAGGCATAAGAGCCTTTAAGAGTGGGCTCTGCCTTCATTCCAGCTTTCATTGTATCCTTGTTGGCACTCTGATTACAGTTCAGCATTTCTACCCAGCAACAGACTCTTCTCAATCCTTTCCCCATCCTGTTGATTTTCTCTTGCCCTGTCTTAGAGACTTGCTCCAGGCCATGCTTTTAGGCTATGCAGTCAAAACCAAAGTCCTACTGTTTCTCCCCTGAGAGTAAAAGAAACCTCCAGGATAAAATAGCTTGGATAAAAAATATTAGAGAAGCAGGAAAAGTTCTCAGACTATCCCGAATCTTAAACAATAGGAAGAATAAAATTGAATTTACTGTATTTATAAAGTATTCTGTTGTATATTTTACTCAAGACTCTTACCTCACCATAGCTTCCCTTTCTGGATGAACAAAAATATGGGCAGAAAGGCCTGTTTAAGGAGACAGTTGGGCACGGTGGGTGGGCATAAGCTAGACTTGTGCCTAGGGTGCAGCTGAGAGGCGTTGACAGAACTTTGCCTTTGGGAAGACAATGGAAAACTCCAAGGGACTAGATTGTGGTCAAGGATTCTCATGCAGAAAGTACATGCTTTGTCCATAGAATGTGTCTTTAAACAACTAAAGAAGACTAGATGCTAGTTCTTCTTTTATTTATTTTTTTGGTGATAAGTCTATATTTTAACCAACATATTGAATGTCTGTTTATCCTGTGTAGAGAATGATAAAGCAGTTACTTGAGCAGACCACTGGCCTTTTTAATTAATAGAAGAGTTTTATTTAATGAACTCATTTTGTTGACAAAATATTCAAAGCAAGGATGTTATGGCTTAGAGGTAGGCGGATCACAAGGTCAAGAGATCAAGACTATCCTGGCCAACATGGTGAAACCCCGTGTCTACTAAAACTACAAAAATTAGCTGGGCATGGTGGCATGTGCCTATAGTCCCAGCTACTCTAGAGACTGAGGCAGGAGAATTACTTGAACCTGGGAGGTGGAGGTTGCGGTGAGCTGAGATTGTGCCATTTATCTCCAGCCTTCCAGCCTGTGTGACAGAGCAAGACTACGTCTCAAAAAAAAAAAAAAAAAAAAAAGAAAGTAAAAAAAATCTTTTTTATCGGGCAAATTCTCATTTATATTATGTATACATAGCAGTGACTTGTATTTTTTGTATTATTTCCCATAAGCCTGCAGACTACTTGAAACAAGGACTTTGGCCTACTTTTATGTAATCGCAGAATGATTATGTAGGACCAAAATATAGTTCATGCTCAATTGCTACTTGTCAAATTATGATTTTAGTACTATAAACCAATATAAAAGAATTCAGCAAAGTTTCCAGATACAAGATTAATGTACACAAGTCAGTAGCTGTTCTATTATACCAACAGCAACCAAGCAGAGAATCAAATCAAGAAGTCGACCCCTTTTACAATAGCTGCAAAAAAAAGAAAAAAAAAAAAAGAAAAAACTTAGGAATATACCCAAGGAATCAAAAGACCTCTACAAGGAAAACTACAAAACACTACTGAAAGAATTCATAGCTGACACAAACAAATGGAAACACATCCTATACTCATGGATGGGTAGAATCAATATTGTGAAAATGACCATACTGCCAAAAGCAATCTACAAATTCAATGCAATCCCCATCAAAATACCACCATCATTCTTCACAGAATTAGAAGAAACAATTCTAAACTTCATATAGAATCAAAAAAGAGCCTGCATAGCCAAAAGCAAGGCTAAGCAAAAATAACAAATCTGGAGGCATCACACTGCCTGATTTCAAACTATACTATAAGGCCATAGTCACCAAAACGGCATGGTACTAGTATAAAAATAGGCACAAAGACCAATAGAACAGAATAGAGACCCCAGAAACAAACCCAAATACTTACAGCCAACTGATCTTCAACAAAGCAAATAAAGGCATAAAGTGGGGAAAGGACACCCTATTCAACAAATGGTGCTGGGATAATTGCCAAGCCACATGTACGAGAATGAAACTGGATCCTCATCTCTCACCTTATACAAAAACAAATTCAAGATGGATTAAGGACCTGAAACTATAAAAATTCTAGGACATAACATTGGGAGAAATCCTCTAGACATTGGCTTAGGCAATGATTTTGTGACCAAGAACCCAAAAACAAATGCAATAAATAAAAAAGATAAATAGTTGGGACCTAATTAAACTAAGGAGCTTTTGCAGAGCAAAAGGAACAGTTAGCAGTAAACATACAACCCACAGAGCGGGAGAAAATCTTCACAATCTATACATCTGACAAAGGACTAATATCCAGAATCTACAATGAACTCAAAAAATCAGTAAGAAAAAAACAATCACATCAAAAAGTGGGCTAAGGACATGAATAGACAATCCTCAAAAGAAGATATACAAATGGCCAACAATCATATGAAAAAATCCTCAACATCACTAATAAGGGAAATGCAAATCAATATCACAACACAATACCACCTCAACCTGCAAGAATAGCCATAATCAAAAAATCAAAAAACAGTAGATGTTGGCGTGGATGCAGTGATCAGAGAACACTACTACACTGCTGGTGGGAATGTAAACTAGTACAGCCGCTATGGAAAACAGTGTGGAGATTTCTTAAAGAACTAAAAGTAAAACTACCATTTGATCCAGCAATCCTATTACTGGATATCTACCTATAGAGAAAAAAGTCATTATTCGCAAAAGATACTTGCACATGCATGTTTATAGCAGCACAATTCACAATTGCAAAATCGTGGAACAAACCCAAATGCCCATCAATCAACGAGTGGATAAAGAAACTATGGCATATTTATATGATGGAATACTACTCAGCCATAAAAAGGAATGAATTAACAGCATTTGCAGTGACCTGGATGAGACTGGAAACTATTATTCTAAGTGAAGTAACTCAGGAATGGAAAAACAAACATGGTATATTCTCATTCATACGTGGGAGCTAAGCTATGAGGATGCAAAGGCATAAGAATGATACAATGGACTTTGGGGACATGGGGGGAAGAGTGGGAGGGAGCAAGGGATAAAAGACTGCAAATATGGTGCAGTGTGTGCTGCTCGGGTGATGGGTGCGCCAAAATCTCACAAATCACCACTAAGGAATTTACTCATGTAACCAAATACCACTTGTACCTCAATAACTTATGGAAAAATAATAAAAAGAAAAACATGTTATAATCATATAGAATATTTTAAAAATCATAATAGTAAGCATATTTCTGGAAGTATGTTATAATAGGTTCAAGAGTTGGAGGAAGTCAAGTTTCAATTTGGGTTATTTCACAAAATCAAGAATAAGTGATTTCTGTAAATGTACCATGTTTCCTTGTGGTTGTTAGTTGTTTCCCTGAATGCAAAGCAGCAGGTTTAAATGACCCCAACATTTCGCCGATGAAGTTTGAAAACTGGAGCACAGGATAACATTGATGATGTTTTGAAAAAGTTGGTTTGAGTTCAGGTTTAACTCTGTCAGTTACTGGCCATGTGACTTAGTCTCCATGAAATTTAGTTTCTTCATCTATAAAAAGGGAATAATCCTTCGTCACATAAAATAAGTTAGGGCATTTGAAAGTACTTGCTAATAATAGCAGCAGCAGGCCATCCACAGTGGGGGAGGTGTGGGCGGTGGCAGCAGGAGAGGCTGAGGGAGCAGCAGTAGCAGCAGTGCATCCCCTGTGCCCCAAGTCCTTAAGGCAGCCGACTGCGGCGCCCCCATCCTCGTATGGCCAGGCGAACCCAGTCCCAAGCCCAGAGCCTTCATGGCTCCCAACCGTGGCCCTGCATTCCCACTCTCGCCCACTGGTGCTGCAGGGAGGGCTTGGGGAGAAGGTGGAATTGGAGCCGCATTTCGAGGGCCTAGGGTGGAAAGTGGGAGCGGCACCCGCTTTGGGACTGACCAGCGGTGCAGTTGCCGTGCCCACCCCGCCGAAGGCTCCGGGTTTCTGCGCCTCAGGAAGAGACTCTGTCTGGGGCTGCCTGGGCTGCATCCCCAGGGTCCACCCCACATTGGGATGACCAGGTGCAGCTGCAGCTACTCAAGGCCCAAGTTGGGGCTATGGACCTGGTTCTTTCTGCACTCCTGGGGGCCTGAGAAGGTCCCCCACTTGCCCTTGCAGGCTCAAAGGTGCCTGCTCTGGCTGCCTGGCCTCTCCCCGGCTCCCAGCACCAGCTTTGATCTCAGAGCTGGGTTGAGGCCGAGCCCAATACTATCACAGCCTGGCCTAGTGTGTTCACGCTGGGATCCTGCCACTTTGGCCTCCTCCAGACCTTGACCACCCACAAGTGTGGGTGGGGTTGGGGGACTGAGTGGGGACCTGAGGGTGGCTCGGCGCTGGCCTGCAGTTGCCCCTTGGAGGGAGCAGTCTGGGCGCCATGGACGGTGGCAGGAGGCATACGGGCTCCTGGGCAAAAGGGGGTGGGTCCCTATGAGGTCCCACCTTCGGGCCAGGGAGGACCTGAAGGCTGGGGGCAGGGCTTTCAGTCCTGCGGACCAGAGTGGGGACCTGTGGTCCCTTTTCTAGGCCCACTCATGGCCACCCATAAACCAATTGGTGTGCGCTTCCTCCCCTTTAAGGCCCATAAAAGCCCCGGGTTTAGCCAGAGGAGAGCAGAGGACCGAGAGATGACGGGACGACTAGCTGCAGAGAGAAACTACCGTCTCTGCTGAGAGCAGCAGACGATGGGACAAGCTGCCTGCAGAAAGGAGCCGCCCACTGTGGAGCCTCCTCTCTGCAGAGAGCTAGAGACAACGGCACTGCCAGCTGCAGAGAGGAGGCTCCCTCTCTGCTGAGAACTGAAAACCTGTCAGGACGACCTGCCTGCAGAGAGGAGCTGCCCCCTCTGCTAGGAGCTGAACACTCGTCAGGGCACCCTGGCTACGAAGAGGAGCTGCCCACTGAGGTCTCCTCTAAACTGTTTTATTACTCAATAAAACTCCTCTTTGTCTTGCTCACCCTTCAAGTGTCTGCATGCCTCATGCTTCCTGGTAGCAGAACAAGAACTTGGGACCTGTGGAATGGTGAGGCTAAAAGAGCTGCTATAACACAAACGGGGCTGAAACATGCCCCTCGCTTGCCATGTTTTGAGCAAAGAGAAGGATAGAAGAGCTGCGGCCCTTTGGGAATCCCAGACCTGGGAGCTCCCTCAGCCAGGGCTGTGATTCCCTCTTTGGGTCCCTGTGGGTCTTGGCATCTCCAAGCTTCCAGGCACCACCACATTCCCTGGTGCCAGCTGGGGAAGCTGTTTGCAATGCACCTGGTCCAGTTGCAGCCTTGCAGAAAGCTGGCACCAATGCCGGCACGGGGAGCTGCCCACCACGTGGCAGCAGCTGGCGTGCCTTACTGCGCAGTGGCCAGACCCCATGTTCCTTGCAGTTCCATGCCTGACTCCAGTCTACCTTGGAGGCTTGGGATTCAGGCCAGTAGCGTGAACTGAGTGCAGCCTGCCAGGCTGAGCAGGCAGAATGAGCCCAGTAGGCCTGAGCAAAACTTGGGCAAAGGTGCCACCAGCCACAGGTTTCTGGCCAGAAAAGGAACACCCCAAAGATCCCGTAACAATAATATTAAAGAAAATGATAGTTATTACCTGGAGGGAATGTTTTTACGACTAAGAGGCTGCTGGTTTGTTTAAAAACAAGGGTAAAGAACGCATTTCATTCCCAAAGCTTTTTGGAGTAAATTGGGCCCTCTCAGTGGGCTGCTCATAGTTTAAAACTGCTTACTCAATCTTGGAGTGAGCATATACTATGTTTTCAGTCTCTTCAGTTTGTTCTTTTTATTTTGATGAGAGATACAGATTAAAGGAAACAACCTCAGGCTTTGCTCTCTTTTTGTGCTCAGCTCACCACAGAGAAACTGAAGACAGAACTGCTAAGTCACCGGCTCCTTTCAGAACTCTGTAGAATCAGTCTGTTTCTTCTAGATGCTAGCCCTTGGAGCCACTGTTGAAAGCCTGTATGTTTCCATTTGACCTCATCATTGTTTAATCTGGCTACAATACAGAACCATACAGTAAACCACAATGTGAAAAACCGGTTTGATGGCAATCTTGGTTTCTAAGACAAACCTATCTGATTAAGTCAACATTTTAAACACCAATACTTTTTGAAACTTTTTTTGTGGGTATATATCAAGTGTATATATTTATGAGGTACATGAGATTTTTTATTCAGGTGTACAATGTATAATTATTACATCAGGATTAATGGGGTATCCATCACCTGAAACATTTATTTTTGTGTGTGTTATAAACAATCCAATTATATTCTTTCTATTATTTTAAAATTTACAATAAATTATTGTTCACTGTAGTCACCCTGTTGTACTATCAAATACTAGATCTTATTTATTCTATCTAACTGTATTTTTGTACCCATAACCATCCCCACTCCCCCACCCATCCACCACCACCCTTCCTAGCCTTTGGGAACCATCATACTACTCTCAATCTCCGTGAGTTAAGTTGCTTTAATTTTTAGCTCCCAAGAATAAGTGAGAAAATGCAAAATTTGTCTTTCTGTGCCTGACTTATTTCACTTAACATAATGTACTCCACTTCCATCCATGTTGCTACAAATGACAGGATCTTATTCTTTTATATGGCCGAATAGTATTCCATTGTGTATGTGTACCACATTTTCTTTATCCATTTCTGCATTGATGGACACTTAGGTTGCTTCCAAATTTTGCAATTGTGGATAGTGCTGCAATAAACATGGGAGTGTAGATATGTCTGCTATAATGATTTCCTCTGTTTTGGGCATTTACCTAGCAGTGGTGTTGCTGCATCATATGGTAGTTCTATTTTTCGTTTCTCTGAGGAATCTCTATATTTTTCTCCATAGTGATTGTACTAATTTACATTCCCACCAGCAGCGTTCAAGAGTTCTCTTTTCTCCACTTCCTCACCAGCATTTGTTATTGCCTGTCTTTTGGATAAAATCCATTTTTAACTGAGGTGAGATGATATCTCATTGTAGTTTGATTTCTACTTCTCTGATGATCAATGATGTTGAGCACCTTTTTTATATGTCTGTTTTCCATTTGTGTGTCTTCTTTTGAGAAATATCTATTCAGATCTTTTGCCCATTTTTAAATCAGATTATTAGTTTTTTTTCCTATTGAGTTGTTTGAGCTTCTTTTATATTCTGGTTATTAATCTCTTATCAGATGGATAGTTTGCAAATATATTCTCCCGTTCTGTGGGTTGTCTCTTCACTTTGTTGATGGTTTTCTTTGCTGTGTGGAAACTTTTTAACTCGACCTGATCCCATTTGTCCACTTTTGCTTTTATTGCCTGTCCTTGTGGAGTACTACTCAAGAGATCTTTGCTCAGTCCAACGTCCTGAAGAGTTTCCCCAATATTTTATTTTAATAGTTTCATAGTTTGTGGATTTAGATTTAAATCTTTAATCCATTTTGATTTGAATTTTGTATATGGCAAGAGAAAGGGGTCTAGTTTCATTCTTCTGCATATGGATATCCAGTTTCTCCAGCAGCATTTATTGAAGAGATTGTCTTTTCTCCAATGTATGTTCTTGGCACCTTTGTCAAATATGAGTTTACTCTACATTTATGGATTTATTTCTGGGCTCTCTTGTGTTCCATTGGTCTATGTGTCTGTTTTTATGCCAGTGCCATCCTGTTTTGGTTACCATAGCTCTGCAGTGTAATTTGAAGTGAGGTAATATGATTCCTTCAGTTTTGTTCTTTTTGCTCAGGATTGCTTTGCCTATTCTGAGAAATTTATGGTTCTATATAAATTTTAGGATTATTTTTTCTATTTCTGTGAAGATCATTGATATTTTGATAGGGATTGCATTGAATCCCTACCAATGATTTGATAACTTTGAGTAGTATAGACATTTTAACAATCTTGATTCTCCCAATCCATGAACATGGAATATCTTTCCATTTTTTGTGTGTGTCCTCTTCAATTTCTTTCATCAATGGTTTATAGTTTTCACTGAAGATCTTTTACTTCTTTGGTTAAATTAATTTCTTGGTATTTAATTTTATTTGTAGCTATTGTAAATGGGATTACTTTATTTATTTCTTTTTCAGATAGTTTGCTATTGGCATGTAGAAATGCTACTGGTTTTTGGATGTTGATTTTGTATACTGTGACTTTTCTAAATTTGTTTATTGACTCTAGTAGTTTTTTGATAGAGTCTTTAGGTTTTTCTAAATATAAGATTATATCATCTGCAAACAAGGATAATTTGACTTCTTCCTTTCCAATTTGGATGCCCTTTATTTGTTTCTCTTGTCTGATTGCTGTAGCTAGGACTTCCAGTACTATGCTGAATAATATTGGGAACAGTGGGCATCCTTGTCACTTTCCAAATCTTAGAGTAGAAGCTTTCAGCTTTTTCTCATACAGTATGATATTAGCGTGGGTCTGTCTTATATGGCTTTTAATGTGTTGAGATATTTTCCTTCTATATATGGTTTTTTTGAGGGCTTTTTTGGTCATGATGGGACTTTGATTTTTATTAAATGATTCTTTAGCATCAATTGAAATGTTCATATGGTTTTTGTCCTTCATTCTATTGATAGGATGTACTACATTGATTGATTTGCATATGTTGAGCCATTTTTGGATCCCTAGGATAAATCTCACTTGGTTATGATGAATGATCTTTTTAATGTATTGTTAAATTTGGTTTGACAGTATTTTGTTGAGAACTTTTGCATGAATATTCATCACAGATATTAGCTTGTAGTTTTCTTTTTTTGATATGTCTTTGTGTGATTTTGGTATCAGGGTAATACTGGCCTTGTAGAATGAGTTTGAAAGTATTCCCTTCTCCTCTATTTTTTGGAATAGTTCTAGTAGAATTGGTATTAGTTCTTTTTTAAATGTTTGGTAGAAATCACAGTGACGCCATCAGTGGCATTTTGATGGAAGACTTTTTATTATGACTTCTATCTTGTTACCTGGTTAGACTGTTATTGGTCTATTCAGGTTTTGGATTTCCTTATGGTTCCATCTTGGTAGGTTGTATGTGTCTGGGAATGTATTCATATCCTCTATATTTTCCAATTTATTGGCACATAATTGCTAATAGTAGCCATTAATGATCCTTTGAGTTTTTATGGTATTGGTTATAATGTTTCCTTTTTATCTCTGATTTTATTTATTGGGTCTTCTCCCATTTTTTCTTAGTCTGACTAAAGGTTTGTTGATTTGATTAATGTTTTCAGAAAACCAATTTTCCTTTTATTGATCTTTTGTATTGTTTTCTTTGTTTCAATGTCATTTATTTGTGCTCTGATCTTTATTATTTTCTTCTACTAATTTTAGAGTTGGTTTGCTCTTGATTTTCTAGTTAAGATGCAACATTAGGTTGTATATTTAAAGTTTTTCTTCTGTTTTGATGTAGGTGCTTATACTGATAAACTTTCCTCTTAGTAATGCTTTTGCTGTATCCCAAAGGTTTTGGTATCTTGTGCTTCCATTATCATTTGTTTGAAGAAATTATTATTATTATTATTATTATTATTTGAGACAAAGTCTGGCTGTGTTGCCCAGACTGGAGTGCAGTGGCACAATCTCGGCTCACTGCAACCTCTACCTCCCAGGTTCACACCATTCTCCTGCCTCAGCCTCTCGAGTAGCTGGGACTATAGGCACCCGCCACCATGCCTGGCTAATTTTTTGTATTTTTAGTAGAAACGAGGTTTCACCGTGTTCCCCAGGATGGTCTCGATCTCCTGACCTTGTGATCCACCCGCCTCGGCCTCCCAAAGTGCTGGGATTACAGGCGTGAGCCACCACGCCCAGCCTGTTTGAAGAAATTTTTAAATTTTTTTCTTAATTTCTTCATTGATCCACTGGTCATTCAACAACATATTGTTTAATTTCTACATGTTTGTATAGTTCTCCAAATTCCTCCTGTTATTTCATTGTGGTCAGAGAAGATACATGATACAATTTCAATTTTTTTTTTTTAATTTTTAGGGCCTTGTTTTATGACCTAACTTATGGTCTATTCTTGAGAATGCTCCATGCTGAGGAATAATGTGTATTCTGCAGCCATTGGATGAAAAGTCCTGCAAATAACTATTAGGTGCATTTGGTCTATAATGCAGATTAAGTCCAATGTTTCTTTGCTGATTTTTCTGTCTGGATGGTCTGTCTAGTGCTGAATATGGGGCATTGAATTCTCCAGCTATTATTGTATTGGACTGTATTTCTCTCTTTAACTCTAAACATATTTGCTCTATATATCTGGGTGTTTCGGTGTGGGGTACATATATATTTAAAATGTTATATCTTCTTGCATGCCCCCTTTATCATTATACAGTGATCTTCTTTGTCTCTTGTTATAGTTTTTTTTCTTGAAATCTATTTTGTCTGATATGATTATAGCTTTTCCTGCTCTGTTTTGGTTTCCATTGGTACAATTTTTTTTTTTTTTTAACATCCCTTTATTTTCACCTTGTATGTGTCATTATGGGTGAAATGTGTCTCTTATAGGCAACAGATCATTGGGCCCTGTTTTTGTTTTGTTTTGTTTTGTTTTCTTTGAGACACAGTCTCGCTCTGTCGCGCAGGCTGGAGTGCAGTGGTGCGATGTCGGCTCACTGCAAGCTCCTCCTCCAGAGTTCTCACCATTCTCCTGCCTCAGCGTCCCAAGTAGCTGGGACTATAGGCAGCCACCACCATGCCCAGCTAATTTTTTTGTGTTTCAGTAAAGACAGGGTTTCACCATGTTAGCCAGGATGGTCTTGATCTCCTGACCTCATGATCCGCCCACCTCAGCATCCCAAAGTGTTGGGATTACAGGCGTGAGCCACCGCGCCCAGCCGGGTCCTGTTTTTTAATCCACTCAGTCAGTCTATTTCTTTTTTTTTTTTTTTTTTTTGAGGCGGAGTCTCGCTCTGTCACCCAGGCTGGAGTGCAGTGGCCAGATCTCGGCTCACTGCAAGCTCCGCCTCCCGGGTTTACGCCATTCTCCTGCCTCAGCCTCCCGAGTAGCTGGGACTACAGGCACCCGCCACCTCACCCGGCTAGTTTTTTGTAATTTTTAGTAGAGACGGGGTTTCACCATGTTAGCCAGGATGGTCTCGATCTCCTGACCTCGTGATCCGCCCGTCTCGGCCTCCCAAAGTGCTGGGATTACAGGCTTGAGCCACCGCGCCCGGCCATCAGTCAGTCTATTTCTTTTGACTGGAGAGCTTAGTCCATTTACATTCAACGCTATTATTCATAAGTAAAGACTTACTCCTGCCAGTTGGTTATTTGTTTTCTGGTTATTTTGCAGTTTTGTCTTTCCTTTTCTTTCTGTCTTCCTTTCAGTGAAGGTGATTTTCTATGGTTGTATGTTTTAATTGCTTTTTATTTTTTGTGCATCTGTTGTTACATTTTTTGATTTGAGGTTACCGTTAGGCTTGCAAATAACACCTTATAACCCATTATTTTAAACTGATGACAACTTAGCACTGATTGCATAAACAAAGTGACAAACAGAGAGAAAACTGATACAAACTACACTTTACATTTGTCTTTGTACTTTTGAACTTTTTGTTGCTTTTATTTGTATCTTATTGTATTGTCTGTGTCTTGAAATGCTGTTGCAGTTATTTTTGTTGGTTTATCTTTCAGTTTTTCTACTCAAGATATGAGGAGTTTACACTCCGCAATTATAATATTTTATAATATTCTGTGTTTTTCTGTATACTTAGTGAGTTTTGTACCTTCAGATGATTTCTTATTGCTCATTAATTTCCTTTTCTTTCAGATTAAAGAACTCCCTTCAGCATTTCTTGTAGAGCAGGTATGGTCGATGAATTCCCTTAGCCTTTGTTTGTCTAGCAAAGTCTTTTTTCTCCTTCATGTTTGAAGGATATTTTTGCTGGATATACTATTCTGGAATAAAAGTTTTTTTTTTTCTTTTTTCTTTCAGCACTTTACATATTTCATGCCACTCTCTCTTGGCCTTGTAAGGTTTCCACTGAGAACTCTTCTGCCAGACATATTGGAGCTCCATTATATGTTATTTGTTTCTTTTCTCTTTCTGCTTTTAAGATCCTTTATTTTTCCTTGACCTTTTGGAGTTTGATTATTAAATGTTTTGAGGTAGTCATATTTGGGTTAAATCTGCTTAGTGTCCTATAACCTTCTTGTACTTAAATACTGATATCTTTCTCTAAGTTTGGGAAGTTCTCTGTCATTATCCTTTTGAATAAACTTTCTACCCTCTACTCTTTAAACCCTCTACTCTTTAAGGCCAATAACTCGTAGATTTGCCATTTTGAGGGTATTTACTAGACCTTGTGTGTGTGTTTCTTTCTTTATTATTCTTCTTTCTTTTTTCTCTGCTGTGTGTTTTTGAATAGTCTATCTTCAAGACCACTAATTCTGCTTTATGAGACTTTTATGCATTCTTCAGTATGTCAGTTGCATTTTTCAACTTCAGAATTTCTGCTTGATTTTTTTTAATGATTTCAATCTCCTTATTAAATTTATCTGATCGGATTCTGAATTTCTTCTCTGTGTTATCTTGAATTTCATTGTTTCCTCAAAATTACTTATTTTCTGTCTGAAAGGTTATGTATTTCTGTCTCTCCAGGACTGGTCACTGGTGCCTTATTTAGTTCATTTGGTGAGTCATATTTTCCTGGATGGTCTTGATGTTTGTGGATGTTTGTCAGCGTCTGGGCATTGGAGAATTAGGTATTTATTATAGTCTTTGCAATCTGGGCTTGTTTGTACCCATCCTTCTTGGGAAGGCTTTCTAGGTATTTGAAGGGACTTGCATGCTGTGATCTAAGTGTTTGGTCACTGTAGCTGTATCTGTTTAGGGGCATCACAAGCCCAGTAATGCTGTGGTTATTGCAGACTCACAGAGGTACCACCTTGGTGGACTTGGATAAGACACAGAAGAATTATCTGGATTAACAGGCAGAAACTGGTCTTCTCTCCTTAATTTCTCTCAAAGTATCTCTTTGTGTGCTGAGTTGCCTGGAGCTGGGGGAGGGGTGGCACAAGCACCCCTGTGGCCACCCCCACTGGGTCTGTGCTGGGTCTGACCTAAAGCTTTGCCCCGTAGCATTGTGGCTCCTCAGGCCACAGTAACACCCTGAAGATACAGCAGCCAAATGTCAGTTCAACAAGGAGGTTACTTTTGCTTTCCTCACTTACTACCTAGAAACAGCACAGCCTAAGGATTAAGAGCACAGACTTTAATGTCACAGAGTCCTTGCCTAGCTCTATCACCTACCAGCTTGTATGCTCTTGGGGGAACTCAATCTCTCTGCAGTCTGTGCTCCTGTAAAACGGAGATACTATTTCTCTTATTTGTTGCTGAGGAGACTAAATGGGATAATGATGCTAATGAAACCTAGTTCAGGATCTCCTACAGCATTCTTGAGGAACTTGGAAGAAATGAAAGATGAGATTTTTAAAAATCTGCAGTAAATTGCATGTATGGTCTAGACTGTCAAAGTTGTGTTCCTCTGACTGACTACAATCCACTAATGTGTTTTGTCTGGCTAACAGAAGGATGGCCTTTCCAGTATTTAGAATGTAAAACAACTTTTTTGAGGCCAATAAAGCAAGGCTATTTGTTCACAAAAAGCAGAAAAAAAAGAAAAAAAAAAGGAAGGAAAATAAGATGAGAAATACCTTGACTATAATTTAAAGATGGTGTTGCATTTAAATTTTTCCTTCAATTTGTAAATTAGAGCTTTGTTCCAGCATCTTCTCTTGAGTTTAGAGGTAGGGTAAGTCTCTCCAAATCCTGTCACCTCAGCATAAAAAGGTCTGAGGACATTAGAGAATAGAAGTGATTATCTGCCAAGGGGGAGGACAGTGGGGAGCAATTATGCCCGATTAGCTACTTCTTCATTTCCTTCAGCTGACATTCTTTATTGTAAGTCTTTGTCTCATTGTACCTGGAGACCATTGCAGCAGCCATATGTAAATATAGCTGAGGGAATGGTGAGAAACTATTTTGTTGGGAAAATATGTTTAATTATTTTTTTCTCAAAATGAATTTATAATAAAAGATTGTGGTTTGGCTGGGGATGAGGATGGAAGGACAGAAAGAACAAATAAATAAACAGAACACATTATTTTCCCATATAGTGCTATCTGAACATTGCTTTCCTACAAAGAATGGTTTGAACTATGTGGGAATCTTTTCCGCTTGTGAATTATGGTTCAGTAGTTCAGAAATGAAATTGCTTCCTCCTGAACTAGACTCTAGAGGTTGATCACTTCATCCTACAGACAAATTATAAGCTCTTATTGTATCCAATGGCTTGAACCTCTCCCCAGTCTAGGGAGCAGTAGTGTTGCAATGCTCACCCAGGTCTTTCTTAAAACTCTTAGGAACAGAGCCTCAGACACCGAAATTTCTGCAAAGAGATAGTCAGTGTTACTGGGGAAGACTAATCCTTTGAGGTCTTAGAAAAGTGTAGATCAAGGATCTGCCATTCCAGATTTATTATAGTTGCAGACAACTAGACTCATGGCAAGGAAAAGAAGCTACATGGCAAGGCAGAAAGAGCTCATTCCTATCACATCACTGTTGGCTCCATTTGGACCAGCCCCCGATCATCCTGGCCTAGAAAAGGAAGTGGGGCCTAGACCCCTAAATAAAAAGAGCATAAGATCTAGCCTTGGACAATCCCATATTTGAGCAGTTGGCCAGCAGGGCATTTTCCAAGGTACCACTCTTAAATAGCCTTGTTTTATTTGCCTCAGAAAAGCTGTTTTACATCCTAACAACTCTAGGGGGAGCATAAAACGTCACTGGGAATGCTACCCTGCAGCCAACTGCATGTTGGTCTAGACTTGCCAAGTCACGTGCCTCTTTGGAATGGAGAAAATTTTATCACTGGAACTCCCCTCAGGGAGAGAACTGTTAGGGGTTTAAAGGAATACATTGATAAGTGGCTTGAAATGGGTGAAATTTGGGATAAGACTCCAAAGGGGAATGCTCAGAGAACAAGATATGGTAGCTAACCTCTCTTCTAAGGAGAAAGAGTCTTCTCAGATCAAGTTTGTGTTTGGCTGAGTATAGTGTGTAAGTTTGGAGGTGGAGTGGAATTGTCAGGACCTTAGAAAGATTCCCCTGTCACTAGTAGGTCCTTCTTCTCTGTCCTTCCCCTGGAAGTACTCATCCAACTTCTTTTTCTTTTTTTTTTTGACGGAGCCTCACTTTGTCCCCCAGGCTGGAGTGCAATGACGTGATCTTGGCTCACTACAACTGCCGCTTCCCGGGTTCAAGCGATTCTCCTGCCTCAGTCTCCTAAGTAGCTGGGATTACAGGCGCGTGCCACCATGCCCAGATAATTTTTGTATTTTTAGTAGAGACGGGGTTTCACTATGGTGGCCAGGCTGGTCTCGAACTTCTGACCTCGCAATCCGCCCCCCTCGGCCTCCCAAAGTGCTGGAATTACAGGCATGAGCCACTGTGCTCTGCCCTCATCCAACTTCTATGCACTAAAATGCCAAGAGTATCTCGGCTATGTGACCCCTGAGGGCAGACAGGTTTTGCTTGGCCATGGCTGCCTTCACATGGAGCAGGCTCAGGGCCTGCAGCAGCCCGGAAGAGAGAGTGGGTAGGCAGGGCTGGCTAACTGTGGTGCAGGAAAGGTGGAGGAGGGGGCTCCTGCAAGTACAGACTGGGTCTTCCTCACATCTACTGTTACCTTTCCTAGACCTGCAAATTGCTCAAAATCCATTACCTAAGGATGAATGAACAGAATTCTTACTCTAATTGCAATGCACCCTCTTAGGTCCATACGGAAGAGACTCCCCTCTGACTCATATTCATCCCAGCCTCAGTATGTGAGGAGGACTGGGAGGAATGTGTCCTGATGTGCTTTTTTGTCTGTTTACTCTTTTCTCCCTTCCAGGGAAAAACTTTAGCATTCTTCCTCCTTTCAGAGCACGCAGTAGAGAAGCAAGGTTCCCAATTTGCCAATCATAATGCTCATGCAATCTTCATGTCTGTTTGACCTAGAGGGAAACTTGGGCAATCTGCCTCTGCTATGCTCCAGTGGCCTCTTCCCTAGCTGGCCTCCTGCATCCCCCTCACCGAGTGCCCATGCCGACCTAGGGCCTCTGCAGGCTTCCTGCCTAGGGAGAGCCAAGGCCATGAGTACCAGGGTGTTGCTTTCGAAGCTCAGGACTGAACACAGAGAAAAATGAGTGTTATCTGATAGGCCTGTATGAGATGTTAAAACCAAATTTAAATGATTTTACAGAAAAAAAAAAAAAGCTTTTTCTTATAATAAATGCTTCATTTTTATCCTACTACTAAGAAAATAAGAAACTAAAAGACTTGCTATAAGAAACAAAACTAAAGTATAATTTTACTTTGGAAAAAAGTTAACATGTTTAACTCAGATGTCAGCTAGGAGTTCCCTGTAAGATTTTGATTGATTTCAGACTGAAATAATTACTGCTTATATAGCTGTCTATGACAGCTAATATCTTAACAATAATGTGCTGTGGTGTTCAGATCAACTTTCATCTGAAAAGTTCTTTAGTTCAGAGCACCACATTTTAAGAAAATCCTTGAAAATCTGACACACATTCAGAGGAAAATGACAAGAATGATGAAGGGATAGGAAACCATATTATATGAAGAAGGTTCAGGAATTAGTTAACTTCCACCTGGAAAAAATAACAAATACTTAAAGGGAAAATGTCAACTGTCTTAAAATATTTGGAAGACAGCTGGATTTACTTTGTCCATATCAGGAAAGCATAATTGTGTCTTATAAGTAAAGAGTTACAGAAAAATGGGTTTGACTCAGTATGAGGAAGACTATTTCAAAAATTAGTAGCTTCTAGAAATGAAATGTGGTACTTAAGAGAGGTGTGAGCTTGACCAGGTGTGGTGGCTCACACCTGTAATCCCAGCACTTTGGGAGGCCGAGGTGGGTGGATCACCTGAGGTCAGGAATTTGAGACCAGCCTGACCAACATGGTGAAACTCCATCTCTACTGAAAATACAAAAATTAGCTGGAAATGGTGGTAAATGCCTATAATCCCAGCTACCCAGGAGGCTGAGGCAGGAGCTTGAACCTGGGAGGCAGAGGTTGCAGTGAGCCAAGATCGGACCACTGCACTCCAGCCTGGGCGACAGAGCAAGACTCCATCTCAAAAAAAAAAAAAAAAAAAGATGTATACTTCCCTTCCATAAAATCATTCAATCAACAAATATTTTTAGAGTAATTAAGTTCTAGGCACGGTTTTAAGCATTATATATATAAAATAATTTATATATATATATAATTTATATATAAATATATTAAAAATAAAACAATAATTTATATGTAAATATATAAAAATATATTTATATAGATATTTATATCTATATAAATAAGATTTGATAGCCACATATGTGTGATGTTATAAAAGATCTTTGTATTGAAAGACAAAAGTTAAATTACATTATTTCTATGGGATATTTCCCTACTTTAATATTTTATATTTTTATTCGTTTGAAGAAAATGATGACAAAAAAGGCCTATCTTTTACCGTTAAAGTTAGTCCTTTCTGGACAATGACTATTGTATTATTATTATTCCCCAATGTTAATGAATTGCAATATATGCTATAAAAACAGGCACTCAATGAGTTCTGGATTCTGGCCCTAGCAAACCCAATGAAAAGGCCACCATGGTAATGAGTTTTCTGTCCCTGTAGCCAGACAAGTATGTCCTTCCAATCGTTCCAGTCAATGAAGATATTTTTAATATAACCTCTGTTTTCAAACGCATTAACTTTTACCTTACACTTTGTGCATCTACACATTCAATAACATGCCTTCCATATCTTCACCAAATCACTTGTAGAAATGTTAAACAGGAACAGACACAACGCATTCCTGCTGGCTTTCCATCCAACCACTAATCAGTGTTATTGTGGAACCAGGAATGAAACTTGCCAACTATAGTGTTATACATACAATTTTAAAAATCCTGTTTATATAGATATTGTGAAAAATTTTCAAAAATGATTTATAAATACCAAGGTATTGTGTTTGTGGCACATTTTGTTCCGCTTATTAAGAAAGCACGATTTGTTACCAAGATACCCACGATCCCCTAAAAATCACCATTTCATTTCCTACATGCTCACAAACTATATTCAAGAATTCATCCTAGCAGTTTTCCACAAATTAAATTTGTCTAATTTCTAAAAAGAAAAAAAAAAATACTGGAACATCTAAAGTCTTTGGTCACTCTTGAGTTAACCCTCTTCTCTATGTCTCTAGGTATAAAATTATTTTCCTGAATACTTTTAATTTTGTTCCATGTTCTCTTCTTTAAAATTTTTTATTAAGAATGCACTTTAAAATGTATTCCAAGCTGGAGCTTAACAGAATAGCTATATTTTCACTATGGAATAGGATATTGCCTTAACTGAATTGATACAAAGTAACAAAGAATACTGATTTTAAAATTGCAGTACATTTTCTAACATATCTAAGACTTTAAATAACCATCAAAAGATGGCAACTATCCTTTGTGATGGTATTCTTTCCACTGTTCCCATGGAAATTTCATTAGTCACTGAATACATTTTCACTTTAAAACCAGGTTTCCATTTTCAAAGTATCTTATTGTAAATTTTTTAAAAATCAAAAAGAAAAATTGGAACCATTTTTCTGGTATTAGGACTTTGGAGTTTAAAAATTTCTAAAAATAATTAAAGTTAGATTTTCTAAACTCTAGGATAAATGTTGAAATCTTAATGTTTATTTGTCTATTTTTCTCTGTACATAGAAATGTCAGCAGTCTGAGGCTCTGGGCCTTTGTCTTTTTCTCTCCTGTGCTTAGAACAATGTTTGGCACAGAATAGTCAAATACATTTTGACTAACTAATCCATGGTTTTATTATCTGGCTAATTAAACGAAGATCATATGTTTGTTTCTTTCCCAAGGAACATGTGACTGCCTTTAGCTCACAATTTTCCCTTCTTGGTCAGAATTAAGGGTGAAGTAGCTGTTTTCCTCTTCACTTTTTTAGTATTTTGAGAGGGAAATTTCTCATCCAAGTAATTTGTAGCAAGAAAACATGAAAGTGTGTGCCCTGACCTCATTCCATCTCAAACACTAGTGAGAGGAATTTAGGCTGGAGGTCAGAACCACTTTATCTTAGATCAAGTTTGTTCAACCTGCGGCCTGGGGGCCACACGCAACCTAGCGTGGCTTTGAATGCCGCCCAACACAAATTTGTAAACTTTCTTAGAACCTTATGAGATTTGTGTGTTTGTGATTTTTTTTTAAGCTCATCAGTTATCGTTAGTGTTGGTGTATTTTATGTGTAGCCCAAGACAATTCTTTCAATGTGGCCCAGGGAAGCCAAAAGAATGTTCCCTGTCTTAGATCATAGTTCAAGGTTGGTTCTTGATCTTCCCCTCAGCCAGTGACTAGGCTGATTGTAGTCAATGCCTAAAGATGCTCTACTGTGACTAGGGCAGGATGAGTTGGTTACTCTTGCGGTTCCCACACAAGTAAGATGTGGTTCCTATAGAATAAAAATAATATTCTTCACTATGATTGAGAGAGATAAACAGAAGGTTGAATTTCAGTTATTTCAATGTATCATAATGAGAAGGGAATGGGTTTTGGAATCAGATCTGAGTTCAAATCCTGACTTTGCCATTTAGGGACTATATATCCTTGGGAAAATCCCCCACAATCTCTGATTCTTGGTTTCTGCACCTTACAGTTTTTGAGGGGATTGAAATAAGTTTATGTATGCAAGGTATCTAGTACAGAACTTTGCATAGTAGGCCTTCCAATGTGGCTTCTATTGTTATTTTATATCCAGTCGGAAAATACAGACGGTATTGTTTATATAACCCAACACTCCCTTGCCATTATCTTTGGTGTCCTTGATAAATTTAGGTGCCTTGCACAACTGAGCAAAGAGAATGACACCCTCACGATAGCTGCATCATAAACTGGCATTACATGCATATATTACTGATTTTTAAAATAATACTTGATTTTGATACACTGTGTGGTTGCAGGTGGAAGCAGGTGGATTTAGCCTACAGGATAGGTCAGTTAAGAAGTCTTCTGGAGCCGAAGGAATGGGACATCTTAATGAAGTACTTAGATTCTCTGCATGCTGCATCTTTGACACCAAGGTTACATGAGTGAAAGAAACTCTTGCTATGTTGCAAGGAAATTGTCTGATCATTTTGAACAGTGACCCTGTAGCATCCAGAACATCAGCCCCAGGGCTCCTTTTCCCCTTCCCTACATCTGAGCACTGTACTACGTACGTCGAGGATGAAGAAACACTACAAAAGTAACATGGTCTTTGCCTTCAAGGGATTTTAACCTAAATAAGCACAGAAACTAAAACTTATGAAAGTATGAGACACAAGGTGGAATAGTAGAATAAACCTGAACTGTGAGCTAGAAAATCTGTGTTCGAATCTCCATTTTGCTGCCAAATAATCTTGAGTAAGTACAAATTCCTGTGTAAAATAAAAGCCTGACACTAGATGCTTTCTCTAGGTTCTCCCATTTCTGAATTTGATAATTCTGCTCTGCTGGAAAAAAAAATGATAATAACTACAATTAAATTGGATGTCTGTGACTATGACTTTACCAAATCAAGTGAAAATATAGTATAAATTGGTACAATAGCACTGTGAAAATATAGTGTAAATTAATACAATAGCACTGTGTCCAAAATCTTTGTTAGGTTGAAAACAAGATTTAAGGTAGAAAATGAAGAAGTGATCACCTAGCCATAAATTTTAGAACACCAAGGAATTTTGAGAAATTGTAGATATTAATGTTCTCTCTTCTTGAGTCAAGGTTAATAAAATAAGAGCTTCTGGAAGAGATAGGTCTAGTGGCATATTATGAAGAAGGTGGAAAATAGGTATCTGGAGAAAGAGAGGAAATCTCTTCTTCTCTAGGTCGCTTTAATGTTAGAGTTCCTTGGGGTGCATCTTAGATACTCCTCTGTTTTTCCTCTGCATACCTTACATAGCCATCTCCACCATGGTCACATTAAATGTTCCATTGATGAAATAAAAATTGCATTAAAGATTCAGAAATCCCCAGCCCAGAACTTTCTCCTGAGTTCTCACTCCCTACTTCACATTTCCATGTTTCCAAGTTTTGTCAAACAAAACATATCTAAAACACGACTGGTCCCATTGTTCCCCCTGGACATCCCCTTTTTTCCTTCCTCGCTCAGTAAATGGAACTACTAGCTTCTCAGTTTCCCAAGCCCAAAACCTGGATAATATTCTTTTTTTTTTTTATTATACTTTGAGTTCTAGGGTACATGTGCATAATGTGCAGGTTTGTTACATATGTATACTTGTGCCATGTTGGTGTGCTGCACCCATCAACTCATCAGCACCCATCAACTCGTCATTTACATCAGGTATAACTCCCAATGCAATCCCTCCCCACTCCCCCCTCCCCGTGATAGGCCCCGGTGTGTGATGTTCCCCTTCCCGAGTCCAAGTGATCTCATTGTTCAGTTCCCACCTATGAGTGAGAACATGCGGTGTTTGGTTTTCTGTTCTTGTGATACTTTGCTAAGAATAATGGTTTCCAGCTGCATCCATGTCCCTACAAAGGACACAAACTCATCCTTTTTTATGGCTGCATAGTATTCCATGGTGTATATGTGCCACATTTTCTTAACCCTGGATAATATTCTTAATCCATTCTTCTAAATTACCTACTATATCCAATTAATTCTTCAAATATTCATCATCTTCTGCTGTGTGCCAGGGCCTGGTCAAAGCTTTTGAGATTTATCAGTGAACAAAATAGACCAAAAAAAAAGTTACTTTCCTCTGTGGTTGGTGCCCCCGATTCTTCTTAAATTCCTCACAAATTCATCCAGTGTTATTTACCTCACTGTCATTACCCTACTTACAAGCATTTTCCACTCCTACTTCCTCTGACAGTCAAACAAGTCTCCTTTCATCTCGCCTCCAACTCTCTTGCCATACAGTAGCCTGAGTGAACATGTTAAAATCCAAATCTGATCAAATCACTCCCCAGTGTAAATCTCTTCAACAGCTTCCAACACCCTAGGGTATCATTTAATCTCTTTTAAGTATTTGTGACCTGACCCTTCTTCCCTTCTGGTTTCCTGTTGTAACACTTCCCATTTTGGCACTACCTGCTCCTACTATACTGAACTTCTTCCAACTGCCCTAAAGGACCTTGCTCTCTTTCTCACACCCTGTGCATTTGTAATTGTTGTTATCTCTGCTTGGAATGTGCTTCCCCACTTTCTATTTTTTCTTACTGTTCCTGTTCATTCTTCAAGCTATTGCCTAAATGTCACTTTCTCAGGGAAGCCCTTTCTGCTTCCCATAGTTTGGTGAGCTGCCCCTGCGTTGAGTTTCCCTCGCACCCAATGTCAGACCTCTGCTTGCATTAGTCACAGATTTCTGTTGTTGCTTGTTTGCTAGTCTGTGGTCCAAATTAGATGACAAGCATTGTATTACAAGGACCTCGTTTGCCTTGTTCTCTGCTACATCCTAGAAGCTAGCACAGTATGTGACCCAGACTAGACACTTAAATATTTATTACATGAATGAATGATTAATACATGAATGAATGAATGAGATGAACACTTGGAGCAGCAGACACCCAGAACTATTAGGCCTCTCTAACATAGTGTCATCCCTATTGAAGTCACTGGGGGTCCAGCATGACACACACATCACTGTCTAGCCTTAAGAATCATTACTATAGTTTAAGTCTAGTTGAATTTGGATAGAAATTTTTCTCAGCATTCCAGTTACTGTAATTTATGGTTACTATAACTGCACATTTTTGTTTTGGTTTAAGTGTCTCTTGAGCTAAATATACTTCAATGTACATCCCCACTAGACTTTGTGTCACAAGGTTCAGTCTTTAGATGGATTTCCAAACCCACACATAGTTTTTCATATTGTACCCCAAACATTCCCCGCCTTAAGACTTTGTGTAAAATAAGTATTTCATCTCTGAAATGTATTAAGCAATAATGATCAATAACATGTGATTGGCACAGAATACTTCTTCAATTCTGAGAATGCTGGGACCTCTCTTCCTGGAGTCAAAACACGGGTAGAGTGCAAAACTTTGAGAATAATAGGCAAGACTGTTCCAAACACCAGAGAATATAGGTCATATTTAGAATAACAGTGACCTGAGGTTTGAGATCACTGTTGCCTGATGGTTTTAAATCATAGCTTCACATTAGAATAACTTAGCTTCTAAAAGCACAGTTAAATCAAACCCATCAACATGTCTAGGGATGGACCTCAGGAGTCAGTATTTCAGCTCTCCAGGTGATCCTAAAGAGAACCATTTCTGTACCCCATAAGACAAATATATATATAAAATGATGAAATAACAGCCGCTTAGACTTGTACATCCAGAAGGGAAGTTTAATGTTATTATAGCAGAGAGTCTGGTTGTCTCTATTTTTGCCCTATGGGGGAATCCATTTTCAGCTCAGATACTATTTACCCACTCAGAAGGAAAATTAACCATCCTCACAATTACGTAATAGACTTGTCTGGCCATACAAATAAGAAAAGTAACCTCTTCTGGGATATTTAATAGCAGACATTTTATAAAGCATTTCAGATAAAAGAATCATGTTATTCCTGGCACTGATCGAGGCTAAGTGAACTGAGCAATTGCATGAGTAGTACTTGATAATTTTCTGTAAATAGAAATAAAGGTACCTATGTTTGGTAATTTTTCTGATTCTCCAGACTAAGTGAGCTCCCTCTGTCATTTCTATATGTGCCTTTCAATAATCATACTTTTAATAGAGCTTACATTGATTTGTGTGATTTAAAAAAAAAAAAAAATCCTACCTATTCCCCTACTTTACTGTAAACTCTAGGAGTGGAAAGACTGTGTTTTCACTCACCGTATCCTTACCCAACCTTGTTCTTAGTAGAGATTCGAACATACTCATTAAATGAAAGAGAGGAGAGGCTGGAGAAGTGAGGAAGGAAGAAAGCTTTAAACTACTTCACATCACATGTCTCCTGGAAAAGTATTTTCTGTCTATTAGAATCTCCACTCATGAAAGTTCTGCTCCATGAAGTTTCTAGAAATCATGCACCAACAAAGAAAACCTCAACATGTTTGCAAAGCCAGTGCAGTTTCATCAGGTCACTGGGTCAGCATCATTTGGAACATTTCACCTTATTTACCTTTTCATTTTGAGACATCATTTAAAAGTATTATAAGACTATAATGAGAACAAGTTTGTATCTTTTGCCTTGATCAATATTGTATCCCCAGTAGCTGGCACTGTGTGGTATTTAAGGTAGGTACTCAATACATATTTCTTTAATAAATGCTGAATAGGATAAGTGGGTATATGAATGAATGAAGTAGCATTTCAACATAGCCTAGTATGTACTGGAAAGAAAACGGACAGATTTTAGACAAATTCAGAAGAAAATCTTTACAGGTTTAGAACGAGAAAATGTGCTTAACTACATAGCTGTAACAGAGTATAATAAGCATAGATAATTTCAGCAACATTTTAAAACAAATTCATATTCAGCAGCTCTTCCTATCTTTCTAGTGGCACTGGAGACACAAGTGAGCAAAAAGTTTTGAAAATAAAGTTAGGAATGTAGTTATAAAATTTCTAGTGTTGTTTAAATCATTTGAAGTCTAACCTGATTTATTTTTTTAAAACACTAGGCAATTTTTCATGGTTACTGCATCAAAAAGTACAGATTTAACATCTCACAAAATGACAGCAGAACGTGAGGTTGGTACCTGTGTGAAGGATTTGAAATCTACAGCCTCATTCTTCAGCACCCTATTTCACTTCCATTGCACTTTATCCCTGTGAATGTCTTACTGGTTCCTTAGTACACCAATTAAGAAAACTCACAGTTTGGCGAACTTTTTAATCTTGTTCTGTAAATTACATGTTTCTACGTAGCTGCTTCTCTTTCTGTGGTGCCAGTTTTAACAAGAAAACAACAACCAGGATTGACTGATGCTATAAACTGGTGTTTGCTCTTTCTGTGAGTGCCAAAGGCAACACCTGGACTCTGAAGGCTCCCCTGATTTATTTGAAAACTTCCAGAGTTCCAATCAGATAAAGACCAAGTTCTTTACTGTGTTCATCAAGACCTTCTGTCAATGTATTCTGTGATTATTCTAATTTCTCCTTTTCTATTAGGGATTTCCAGAGAAACAGAACCAACCAGGGTGTGTGTGTGTGCGTGCGTGTGTGTGTGTGTGTGTGTGTGTGTGTAGAGGGGAAAGAGAGAGAGACTGAAAGAGATGAACTGGCTCGCACGATCATGGAGGGTCAAGTCAAAATCTTCAGGTGAAGCTGGCAGCAGAGACCCAGGAAAGTATTGTAGTCTGAGTCCTATAGGCAGTTTGCTGACAATTCCTTCTTGTTTGGGAGAGGTCAGTGTTTGTTCTATTAAGATCCTCAACTGATTGGATGAGGCTCATCCTCATTTTGAAGGGTAATCTGCTTTAGTCAAAATCTGTCTGTTTAAGTGTTAATCTCATGCAAAAAGTATTTTCACAGAAACATTCAGAACAATATTTGACCAAATATCAAGGCACTGTGGCCCAGCTACAATGACAGATAAAATTAATCATCACATCTTCTATCTAAATTATGTAGATTTCCTTAACATTATCAGCCCCACCCCCACTACCTGCTATACTCATTCTAGCCTTTCTTTGTCTCCCAGTAACAACCACTTTCTTATCTGCCAAGAATGTCTTCAAAATTCTTTCCTGATGATTACCAGACTGTAGTGCGTGTTGTAATCCTCAGAGCTAGCAAAGAATAGAGAGGCCCAACCTTGTGGGAGTAACACAGGGCCTGGGTATCTGCATTTTGCCAAGTTTCATGAATGATTCTGATACATACCAAAGTTTGAGAAACATTTCTTTACTGAAAAGTAAATCCTATATTCAAGTGGCCCCTCGACATTCCCTTTATTAAAAAGTTATATTTGCATGATCTCATCCCAATCCAAAAGTAATTTTTTCCTTTTGTAAACTCCAACACTTTGAATGTATCTCACACAATTTCAAATTTCCTTTTATGTACCCTTAAAATAGTTTTCTAATGTGTTCTATTTGTATGCATTTCTGTACAGTGTGTTTTGAGGGTAGTGACCTCAAAGCGTATACAGCATACAGTGTAATCTAATACATGAAAAGATTCTAAATCCTGAATTCACTTTAGAATCACTTGGTGGATTTTTGAAAATCCTTATGCTCAGGTTTCATTTCTAGAGATTCTGATTTAATTACCAGAGGTGGACATTGGGCACCGGTATGTTTTAGAACTTCTCCAAGTAATTTCAGTGTATTCTCAACCAGGACTGAGAATCACAGTTACTGTGAAAAGAGATGAGAGGAAGGAATCTTTGTCCTTTTGGTATCATGGTATATCCCTGGTACCCAGGGCAGTGCCAGATGTGTAGTAGGTCAAATATTTGATTGAATGGGTCAAATATTTGACCATTTTCTTTTCTGTATAAATTCTGTAAAAGTTCTTTCACTTCTCTAAGCCTCAGTTCACCATGTTTATAAAATGGGAATAACAATACCTATATCAATAATGATGGTTTTGAAGACTAAATGAGATGACAAGTTATTTGTCACATAGCAGATGCTCATCAAAAGTGAACTCCCTTTCCTTCAAAAGTTGGTGTTCTCATCCTATTTCTGACACTGGCAGGAATTCTGTGGGCACAAAACTTACATACATATGAAATGTGTATTGAATGAATGAGTTATGAAAAATTAAATGATAGATACATTATGTGGGACTAAAATGTGATAATGTCTCCTTTTAATTGTTGGCTTTGTGGATTCCACTGTCCCACTCCAGGGAAGAGATAAGACAGTAAATATTAATCACAGGATATGTTGCAATTATTTATGCTATATTTCTGCCAGTACCTGCTAAAAAGAAGAGCAGTTATAGTTTATGTGAAATTTCTCTTATTAAAATGAAGGCATAGTAATTAAGGAACTGGAATGTGATCAAATGAACTCATTTGGTCCCAAACCTTACTTGCAATAACATGCTTAATTTTCATTGACTCTCAGAGACCTTAAAGGTCATTGTGTAATGCTAGGACTACATAGGGAAATGAAGAGAGAAGCACACTTTTCAATTGTCCCTTCATTTGTCTGTGGTGTGTATGTGTGAACTCCACATTTGCTGGTGGTGTGCCTGTGTTCACACAAACACACGTAGTTTGGTGAAATGCACTTTGCAATACACAATGTTGAATTAAACTTGGTCTGTGTGTCAGGACTCTGTGAGCTGGTGAAGGGCTACTTTTATTTCTAAATTGTCACCAGCTATTCAACTTCCACTTTTCTTCTTCTCTCTAGCTGTAAGCGTGGGAACTTCTGACTTTTTTCTCTTTCTTTCTTCCTCATGTTACTCAGAAAATAAACATAAAAGTAACAAGTGAGTTTTTGCAAAGAACTCTCAGGAACCTGCTTGAGCAAGTAATAACAGCCTGAGGAAAAACGTTATATGCCAAGGGTCTAGCTTCAAACGAAACCTGGGTGTTCTGTGACTTAAGGTGAGCATGTGAAGACAAGAGGCTCTCCATGTTGGGCTAATTTGATTCAGTAACAGTGAAGACATCGAAACAAAGTATGCAAGGGTTACTGGTTGACATTTTCTCACAGAAGTTTGCTTGGGTGAAAAAAATGACACAGGAAAATGTGTATGTGGGGCTACTATATACATTAAACCTTAAATTATATTTTGAAATTTATTATTTTATTTTATTTTATTTTATTTTATTTTGAGATGGAGCATTGTTCTGTCACCCAGGCTGGAGTGCAGTGATGCAATCTCGGCTCACTCCACCTCCCAGGTTGACACCATTCTCCTACCTCAGCCTCCCGAGTAGCTGGAACTACAGGCACCCACCATCACGCCTGGCTAATTTTTTTTTTTTGTATTTTTAGTGGAGACAGGGTTTCACCATGTTAGCCAGGATGGTCTCAATCTCCTGATCTCATGATCCACCCGCCTTGGCCTCCCAAAGTGCTGGGATTACAGGTGTGAGCCACCACACCTGGCCATTTTGAAATTTATAACACAATAGTTAAGATTCCTATAATGTCAAGGCAGAAACTAAACTCCGGTGCTGCATTTATTGTACTAGTTTTGTAAAGAAAATAGAAATCACTTGTCATAAACAAAACGTTCAGGTTTTCATCTCTTTTCTGAAATTGATTGACAGGAAACAGATCGCGTTGTGAGTGGCTTGATAACAGAGACATAAGCAAAAGCATTAGGCTACTTCTAAGAACCACTGTCATTCCAATAAATTATCTATATATACCCCCACTAAGTACAGTAACTTTTTGCAGGGGACAGTGTATGATGAAGTCATTAACTGATGAAGGTGCAAAGCAAGAGCCCTAGGATACTCATGACATTTCAGTCTTCCACTAAATTGTGAGATCTTGGTATCTTACTAATTGTGTATCCAGACTAAAGGAAAAACTCCAGGGATGAGAGTGGGCTGCATTCAGGTAGAGAGTGGGCCTATGACTTTCTTTCTAAAGAAGATTCCCAAGTGGATTGATTCAGCAGCCCATGAACTTGAAGCTAGAGATAAGGAATATGTGGGGAGAATGAGTGACCCTGAATGAATCTCTGGATTGACAACATCCCTGTAATATAGTCCTTTAAGTCCAAAACTCTTTTAAAACACTATTTGGAATCTTGTAAAATAGAAGACCAGTTTTTGAAGTAATTAGAAACAACTTTCTAACAATTCAAAAAGAAAAGAGAAATAATCTGGGTCATCTTTTTACATTGTGAGAGGTGACTGTTGAATGCATTTGGAGAAAAGTGCATAAAATTAAGCAAGCCCTTATTGAAATAAAAAACAAAATGGCAGGATTATTTATAGCCTTTATCCATTTTCAATGTATTTGAACACAAATCTTTTCAAAAAGCTAGACTAATTCCAGCTCTTTCACTGGACTAATTTTTAATGAATTTATTTTAAAAACACTCATTAATTTAAACTGATTAGTCTTTCAGACTTTAGTTGTCATTTTAATCAGTCATCCACATAATGTAATCTTTCTGAAACAGAAGTCCAATCATGTCCCTCTCTATTTGAAAAAATCCCTTTGCTTCCCAGTGATTCCCTTTAGTTTTCCAGATCTAGATTAGAATGGAGCACGAGGCCCTTTATGTTCCGCTGACAGTCCTAGTCTCTGCCACAACTTCTTGTTCACATATGCCCAAGAGTTACCCAACCTCTAGCCGGGCATGGTGGCAGGTGCCTGTAATCTCAGCTACTTGGGAGGCTGAGGCAAGAGAATCGCTTGAACCTGGGAGGCAGAGGTTGCAGTGAGCCAAGACTGCGCCATTGTGCTCCAGCCTGGGCAACAAGAATGAAACTCTGTCTCAAAAAAATAGATAAATAAAAAATAAGAGTTATCCAATCTCTCAGTCTCCTAAACACTCTGTATGTACTTCCTGGCCTCTAAGTCATTGGCCATAAAATCTCTTCCTGGAATTACACAATGTCATTTTAAAATCAGGGTTTCCACTCAGTAAACTCTTCTTTGATCCTGAAGAAAATCACGTTTACCTCTCACTGGGCTTCCATTATACTTAAAGTATTTTTCTATTTTAGCACTTGAACAGGTCATTGCAGTTATTTTGATTACATACTTCTCTCTCCCACCGGACGGATCCCATGAGATCTGGGATTGGGTCTTATTCATCTTTGTATTTACTCTGGGAGAAAACAGTGCCAAGTGCATTTGGAGAAAGGTATGTTACCCACAATTAAGCAGGGTTTTTTTTTTCTTTTTCTTTTTAACTGCAGACCTTCTCATTGCCTGACTCACACAAAGATATTAAGAGACCTTGTTCCTCATAGTTCTCACAAATTGTCTGATCACTCTCCCTCAGTAACAGATCAAATGGTCACTCTCAAAAAAATATGTCCACATTCTAATGGGAGGAACCTAGGAGTGTGATTTAAGCCCTAAATCTAATGACAAGTTTCCTTATAAGAAATAAAAGAGGAGAATCAACTTTAAAGATGGAAGCAGAGATTGGAGTGATACAGTCACAAGTAGGGGAACCTGGAACAACCAGAATCTGGAAGAGGCAATGACGAATTTTCCGCTGGAAACTTCAAGATGTTGTCCCTACCAACATCTTGTTTTCAGACTTCTACCCTCCAGAACGTCTAGTGTACCCTCCAGAACTTCTAGAGAACATATTTCCGTTGTCGTAAGCCACCCAGTTAATGGTAATTCATTACAACAGCTCTAGGAATCTAATAAACTTCTCCCTTTTTCAGTTGCCCCCATTATTTGTTATTCTGATGCCTCCTTATATGGTAGTTTCCCCCATAGCTCTGTATCTGCTCCTCTTACTTTACACTGTAACCTAGAGTGAACTTACCTACTCCAGACCACCACATATTTTTCTGATCCAGATCTTTATTTTCTGTGCTCTATATCTGTTTAACCAACTTCCTATTAGACACTGTAAATGTACTAACCTGTAGGTTATTCAAAATACACTCATCTCTCTGTCTCTGTCTCTGTCTCTTTCTCTCTCTTTCCTATAAAACTCCTTTTGGATGGCCTATTTTCTGCCTGGTACCATTGGGAGGGCACTTTACAATAATTTCTGATATGAACTCTTAATCCTATCAGCATCAAAAGTCCTTGTTGAACATATTTTTTAAGACAGAATTTATTCCTCTATAGAACAATTTCAGGTAAACTGAAATTATTGAAAAATAGAAACAAAAACAACTTACTCATAACCTCACCTTCTAAGACAATCACCATTAACCACTGAGTACACTTCATTCCAGTCATTTTGTTATATAATTTTTTTCATATTTGCAATCAGGGTATATTTATATACCTATAGACTAATGAGAACATCTCACTTGTTTTCAGAATTGTATTTGTTTTAGGCATCTCTGAAACATAACTTCTCATCTGTTACCAATGATCTCCTAAATTAATTTTAAAATAGTGCTTGCTCATCATCTTCACTTTGACTTGAACCAGAGCCCAGGCACTAAACTAGTTTTCCACCTTGTGTTCCTTTCCAGTAGAGACATAATCATTAAAATAGCGTGAGATGACATAGTCTCTTATGAAAGCTACTCTACACTGCCCAAACCTGCTGAAGAATTATCATATGCAATTGTTGCTGGAATGTCATCATTCAGTTTAGATTTCACAGTTGATGTTAATATGGGAGGGATAAATTACTCACATACTGCCTAGCCTGAAGCTAATTAGTTTCGTAAGCACATGTATGATCACAAAGCCAGAGATGGAAGTGCTCTGCCTTCAATGACAATGTCTTTTACTACTGGATATTTCATGGTAATTTTTAGACTCTGAAGTGTCAAAATGTTAAGCTTAAAGGTCCTAAATTGGATATTATATCAGAATATTTAATAAGGCTTTTGATAGAACAGTGGATTTTCTTCCTACAGTTTTCACTGAAGTCAACCCTTAGAGCACAGGTTGCCTTTTCCACAGCAGCAAGGGGTCAATGCTCCCAGGTAGCCTTTGTCCTCATCACCTCCCACTCCTGTCAGCTGTCATGACTCACCAAATTTTGCAACTGTTTTAATCACTGACGTTGTGAAAGATATTAATCTCATCTCTATTCTGCTCAAAATGTGGGAAAATCTTTTCTCAGTTCATCAGCAACAAGATTAGACGTTTTCAAAAGAGGACATTAAAAATCAGACACATAAAAGTTAGAAATGGGTGCATGCATAAATATGGATTTGTAACCCAATGGCTTGTCTGTAGATCACTGCCACTTGAGTACACTCTGCACTCCCAGAGAGTTGCGTATTGGTTATCCATGACCTATCCCCCACCTGTAGACTTGTGGGAGTATCCAGCCCCATTCAGAGCTCATTCATGACTCAGAGAGATGTGGAATCCCATAAGCTTCTCCCTATGTCCTCTCACCAGGTTGGTTCTAGCTTTCAGGTCATTGTAGGGTTGCCTCAATTACCTCCAACTCACTTGAGTGCTGGTCTTCCTGTTCCCTGAAAAATCCCTGTGCCATGGTCCCATTCAGACAATGTTTCCCAAAGATGATAGTTGCCAAGATGCCCCAAGGTGAGTGTCCAATGTTACCCTATATAAAGCAAGAACCCCCAGGCTCCCTTACAACAGATTGGGCCAGGAACATTTTTAAGGAGTAAGTTCTCCTGATTTTTAAGAGTAAGTTCTCCTGATGTTTAACTGTCAGCATTTCACTTCATTCCCTTTCCCCAAGAGAAGAAGGTCAAGGCCAGCAGCTCCCGGGAAATTTCCATTTTCTCCATTCTGGCTGGGATTTTATAACACTCCGTCAGCAAATTGTCTTTACAGAGTCAGTGGGTTCTTGTTTTTGAGACTTCATTGACACAAAAGTAAAGAAAGTCTGGCCCTAGAGGAAATCGTTTACCTTTCTAGTTTTATTCCCAGGCCTCTAGTGTCTCCTAGACATTACTTCTAGGCTCAGATCCTGTTGAAATATTTTCTTTTTCTTTTCTTTTCTTTCTTTCTTTCTTTTTTTTTTTTTTTTGAAACACTGGGGCTCCCGGAAGTCCAGTCCTATTTGTTGAGATGTTGATTGGGAAGTGTTTTCTACACGCTGTCCTATCTCTGGATACTTCCAAGTCATGGTTGGATGTGGCAAGTAAAGCACAACATCTGAGTTATAGTAACAGTAGATAGAAATCCCAATACTAGTCAGCATGGGAGATACATGGAGACTTCTAGAAGGCAGTACTTAAAATACCAGGCAGATTGACTGTCAGCAAGGGAAGTCTGTGGCAGATAGCAGGTCCACAGGTACAGAATAAGGGCTCAAAGGCAAAACTCCATTCTGTTAAAAAAGAAAAAGCCTCGCAAACACAAGATACGATCTGAGCCTCATCAGGGGTGTTACCATTCAAGGACTGAGGCCAAGGGAATTGCTCAGCAACTTAGCAGTCAGAGTTAGTTTGCAAACTGAGCGTGGGGGTCTCAAAAGTACACAGATGCTCAACAATCAAAACTGATATGTATTTTAGGTCCAGACAAGATTGAGCTAATGTTAATTCCCAGGGTGATGGTAAACAGCAGAACTTCTCAAATTTTTATTGTATGTTTAAACAATTCACCAAAGAAATCTTTTGAAAAATGCACATTTTTGATTCAGTAAATCTGGAGTTGGTTCTGATCATCTGCAATGCTAACAAGCTTCCAGGTGATGCAGATACTGCAGATCTGTGATACACACTTTGTGTGTGTCTTTTTATATTTGTTGATTTTTCTTTTTTTTTTGGAGACAAAGTCTCTCTCTGTCACCCAGGCTGGAGTGCAGTGGCATGATCTCGGCTCACTGCAACCTCCACCTACCAGGTTCAAGCAATTCTCTATCTCAGCCTCCCGAGTAGCTGGGATTACAGGCATCCAGGCATCCACCACCAAACCTGGCTAATTTTTTGTATTTTTAGTAGAGATAGGGTTTCACTATCTTGGCCAGGCTGGTCTTGAACTTCTGACCTCGTGATCCACCCACCTTGGCCTCCCAAAGTGCTGGGATTACAGGTGTGAGCCACCGTGCCTGGCCTTGATTTGTTTTTAAATGTTGAAATAATTTTAGCTTTATGGAGAAGTTGCAAATACAGTACAGAGCTCCTACACACCCTTCATCCTGCTTCCCCTAATGTTAACATCTAATGTGTACATTTCTCAAAACCAATAAATGAACATTGCTACAATACTAGCAACTAAACTATAGACTTTATTTGGATTTCTCCATTTGTTCTACTAGTGTTTCTTTCTGTTCCAGGATCCAATTTGGGATCTGTCATGCGCGTCCGTGTGAAGAGACCACCAAACAGGCTTTGTGTGAGCAATAAAGCTTTTTAATCACCTGGGTGCAGGTGGGCTGAGTCCGAAAAGAGAGCCAGCAAAGGGAGATAAGGGTGGGGCCATTTTATAGGATTTGGGTAGGTAAAGGAAAATTACAGTCAAAGAGGGGTTGTTCTCTGGTGGGCAGGAGTGGGGGTCACAAGGTGCTCAGTCGGGGAGGTTTTTGAGCCAGGATGAGCCAGGAAAAGGACTTTCGCAAGGTAATGTCATCACTTAAGGCAAGGACCGGCCATTTTCACTCCTTTTGTGGTGGAATATCATCAGTTAAGGCAGGGCAGGGCATTTTCACTTCTTTTGTGATTCTTCAGTTACTTCAGGCCATCTGGGCCTATACGTGCAAGTCACAGGGGATGTGATGGCTTGGCTTGGGCTCAGAGGCCTGATATTCCTGCCTTCTTATCTTAATAAGAAAAATACAACAAAATAGTGTTGAAATGTTGGGGTGGCGAAAATTTTTGGGGGATGGTATGGAGAGAGAATGGGCGATGTTTCTCAGGGCTGCTTAAAGTGGGATTAGGGGCGGCGTGGGAACCTAGAGTGGGAGAGGTTAAGCTGAAGGGAGATCTTGTTTTAAGAGGCGATATTGTGGGGTTGTTAGAAGGAGCATTTGTTGCATGGAATGATTGGTGATGGCCTGGATGCGGTTTTGTATGAATTGAAAATCTAGACGGAAGACACAAGATCTGTATAAAAAAAGGAGAAAAAACAGGTATTAAAGGACTAAGAATTGGGAGGACCTAGGACATCTAATCAGAGAGAGCTTAAGGGGGTTCAGCATAATTACTTGCTTGGTTGGTGGTTTTTAGGCTTTAAGTTTTTGGGGTGCAGTCTAAGTTGGGCTGGTGTCTGGAATGAGACTGGGACCTAAAAAAAGGAGTGTCCACACAGGAGCTCAAATGGGCTGTAACCGGTAGTATTCTGAGGACAGGCCTGAATTCTGAGAGGGGAAAGTGGTAAAAGCATTGTCTAGTCCTTTTTAAGTTGATGACTGAGCTTGGTGAGGTGTGTTTTTAAAAGACCATTAGTCCGTTCTGCCTTTCCTGAAGATTGAGGATGGTAAAGGATATAAAGGTTTCACTGAATACCAAGAGCCTAAGAAACTGCTTGGGTGATTTGACTAGTAAAGTCTGGTCCATTATCAGATTGTATAGAGGTGTGAAGGCCAAACCGAGGAATTATGTCTGACAGAAGGGAAGAAGTGACCACGGTGGCCTTCTCAGACCCTGTGGGAAAGGCCTCTATCTATCCAGTGAAAGTGTCTACCCGGACCAAGAGGTATTTTAGTTTTCTGACTCGGGGCATGTGAGTAAAGTCAATTTGCCAGTCCTGGGCAGGGGCAAATCCCCGAGCTTGATGTGTAGGAAAGGGAGGGGGCCTGAACAATCCCTGGGGGGTAGTGGAATAGCAGATGAACACTGAGAAGTGATCTCTTTGAGGATAGATTTCCATGATGGAAAGGAAATGAGAAGTTCTAAGAGGTGGACTAGCGGCTTGTCACCTACATGGAAGAGGTTATGAAATGACAACAGAATAGAATGGGCCTGTGAGGCTGGAAGGAGATATTTTCCTTGGTCTAAGAACTATTTTCCTTGTGTGGGAAGAGATTGATTGGAAGTTTCAGTGGGGGAGTAGGTGGGAGTGGCCGATGTGAAGGAGGAAAACTGCCATGAGGGACAGAAGTTGGAACACTAGTTGCTTTTTTAGCTAATTTGTCAGCTTAAGCATTGTCCTGAGCAATGGTTGGGGGAAGAAAATAGATTTGGGAAGTTATGAGAACTGTAGAGAGTTGAGCATAGTTTGTGATTTTTAGGGCCTCTAACAGTGTTAAAGCAGCGACAGCTGCTGCGTGCAGACATGAGGGCGAGGCTAAAACAGTAAGGTTAAGTTGTTCGGACAGAAAGGCTACGGGACGCGGTCCCAGCTCTTGTGTAAGAATTCTGTCCGCACTAACCATGCCTAGGAAGGAAAGGAGTTGTTGTTTTGTAGAAGGGATTGGGGTTTGGGAGATTAGCTGGACACGATCAGTACGGAGAGTAAGTGTGTATCTATGAGAATTATGCCGAGATAGGTAACAGATGAGGAAGAAATTTGGGCTTGACTGAAGTAATGGGGGCTGTCTGTGAAGCCTTGCAGCAGTACAGCCTAGGTGATTTGCTGAGCCTGATGGGTGTCAGGGTCAGTCCAAGTGAAAGCGAAGAGAGGCTGGGACGAAGGGTGCAAAGGAATAGTAAAGAGTGTGTTTGAGATCTAGAACAGAATAATGGGTTGTGGAGGGAGGTATTGAGGATAGGAGAGTATATGGCTTTGGCACCATGGGGTGGATAGGCAAAACATTATGGTTGATTAGGCGCAGATCCTGAACTAACTTGTAAGCCTTGTCTGGTTTTAGGACAGGTAAAATGGGGGAATTGCAAGGGGAGTTTACAGGGTTTAAAAGGCCGTGCTGTAGCAAGTGAGTAACAGGCTTGAATCCTTTTAAAGCGTGCTGCGGGATGGGATATTGATGTTGAGTGGGGTAAGGGTGATTAGGTTTTAATGAGATGGTAAGGGGTTCATGATCAGTTGCCAAGGAGGGAGTAGAGGTATCCTATACTTGTGGGTTAAGGTGGGGGGATACAAGGGGAGGATGTGAAGGAGGTTTTGAACTGGGGGAAAAGGCAGCAATGAGGTGTGACTGTAGCCTAGGAATAGTCAAGGAAGCAGATAATTTGGTTAAAATGTCTTGGCCTAATAAGGGAACTGGGCAGGTGGGAATAACTAAAAAAGAGTGCATGAAAGAATGTTGTCCAAGTTGGCACCAGAGTTGGGAAGTTTTAAGAGGTTTAGAAGCCTGGCCGTCAATACCCACAACAGTTATGGAGGCAAGGGAAACAGGCTCTTGAAAAGAAGGTAATGTGGAGTGGGTAGCCTCCGTATTAATTAAGAAGGCGACGGACTTACCCTCCACTGTAAGAGTTACCCAAAGCGTCTGTGATGGTCCAGGAGGCTTCCAAGGCAATGGGGCAGCGTCAATCTTCAGCCGCTAAGCGGAGAAGGTGTGGGAAGGAGTCAGTCAGAGAGCCTTGGGCCAGAGCTCCACGGGCTTTGGGAGTGGCTGCTGGGCAAGTTGGACAGTCCGATTTCCAGTGGGGTCCCTCACAGATGGGACACGGCTTAGGAGGAATCCTGGGCTGTGGGCATTCCTTCTCCCAGTGGCCAGATTTCCAGCACTTGTAGCAAGCTCTTGGGAGAGGAGGTTCTGGAGGAACCCCTGGTAGCTGCGGTTCAGGCTTTTGGAGCTGTGTGCCGGAGATGTGGCTGGGTTTTGGCCTGACAGGATCCCACATTGCATTTGCTCATTATGTTTCCTTAGTTTCCACAGATCTGTCACAATTTCCCAGGTTTTCCTTGTTACTCACGACCTTGACAGTTTGAAGAGTATTTTGTAGACTATCCCTCAATTTTGTCTGCACATATTTGAGATTACATGAAGATTAAATTTGGGTTATGAGAGTTTAGGAAGACCACAGAAGTGAAATGCCTTCTCACTGCATCCTAGCAGAGGGTACGTGATGTCAGCATGACTTTACAATGGGGATATTAACTTGATCCCGTGGTTAATGTGATATTTACCAGGTTGCTAAAGTTATTATTTTTCCCTTTTCATACTCTGTTCTTTGAAAGTGAGTCTAAGTGTGGTCTATGGTTCTCAAATTTAAGCCTGCATCAGAATCACTTGGAGGACTTATTAAAACTAGGCTCTTTTTTCATTTCTGATTCAGCAGGCCTGGGGCTGGGGCCCAGAACGTGCATTTCTAAAAAGTTATTTGGTGATGGTGATGCTGCCTAGTCCAAAGGCCATACTTGTGGAACTACTGGTCTAGAACATTTGTCCTTAGTTGCTGAGCCTTAGACTTGAGTCAGAATTGCCTGGGAATAATTTTAGAAATATATATTCCCAGGCTTTGTCCTTGGCAGTTCTGACCTATGCCGGCTCATAGGAGTTGGCATTTTTACAAATGCAAGTCAGGCTTGAGAACCATGAGGTTACTGCTACTCTGCAATAATCTGATTAAAGTGTAATTGGCCGAGAGCCTGGGGGCAAGTGCTCAGGCAGCAGGTGGGGTCCCAACAGCTCCAGCTGTAGGAAACAAAGGGTGGGAGAGCCTGGGAACCCAGCAGGGTCTGAATCATAGGCCTTCAGGCTGCCTGGGTTTGACCTTGCTGTCTTTATTCATCGCTCCAGGAAGTCTCTCTATTGTTTTGATTTGTCTGAATCACATGATTGCTCAGAAGCAGACAGCACCAGCAAGCCAGCACTCAACCCTAAGACCAGCCTTCAGTGAGCAGTCTGCTGAAATTCTAAAACAGAGTAAGGCGTTAGCATGGTACTGTTTACCAGCATCAACTAGTTTATTTTATTGCCTAAATCTTAAGTTCTTCAATATTCACGCAAAAGATGTTGTATGATTACAAAGATTCGAAGAGAAAATTGGCAGGAGGGGGTGATAAAGGAGGGAGAGATTTAAAAAAAAAAAAAAAAAAACACTAAAGAAGTAAGGAAAATGTTTTGCTTACATAAACTTCAGAAAAAATTTAATTTATATAATTTTATCATATGTTTAGTCATTATTATTCAGCCTTTATCATAATAACTTACTATTATAAAAATTACCTTTATCCTTGGTGAATATGATGAAAAGTATTATCATTTTTAAATGACAAAAAACAATTCCGTGTAATAAAGACAATTTCAAAAAAGTTTAAATGGTATTTTACTAATAAATAAACTTTTTATTTAAAACATAAAGGTGGCCAGGCTTGGTGGCTCACCCCTGTAATCTCAGCACTTTGGGAGGCTGAGGTGGACGGATAACTTGAGGTCAGAAGTTCAAGACCAGCCTGGCAAACATGGCAAAATCCCGTCTCTATCAAAAATATAAAAATTAGCTGGGTGTGGTGGTGCACACCTGTAATCCCAGCTACTCGGGAGGCTGAGGTATGAGAATCTCTTGAACCCAGGAGGTGGAGGTTATAGTGAGCCGATATTGCACACTGCACTCCTACCTGAGTGATAGAGAGAGACCCCATCTCAAAAACAATAAAAAAATTAAAAGTTAAAATAAAACATAAAGGTCCCTAAGATTCTTTAAAATGAGGTTTTTCTCTGTATTACTTTCCTGGGGCTGCCACAACAAATTGCCATAAACTGAGAGGCTCAAAACAACAGAAATGTGTTCTCCTACAGATTTGGAGGCCAGAGATGGAAACTAAGGTGTTGGTAGCTTCTAGAAGGCTCTGGGAGAGAATCTTTTTCGTGCCTCCCTTCCAGCTTCTGGTGACTGCTGGCAATTCATGGTGTCCCTAGGCTTACGGCAACTCTTCAAATGCTATCTTCATGTGACCTTTAACTTTGTGTCCATATGTCTTAAATCTCCCTCTCCTTTCTCTTGTAAGAACATATGTCACTGAATTTAGAGTTTGCCTAAATCCAATACAGTCTCATCCTGAGATCCTTAATTAACATCTGCAAAGATCCCATTTCTAAAGAAGGTCACATTTACAAGTGTACTGGGGGTTAAGGCTTGAATATATCTTTTGTGGGGGACACAGTTCAACCCACTACAATTTCAGATATAGTTTAGGTGCTTACACCCTCCAAATCTCATGTTGAGATGTCATAATCCCCAGTGTTGGAGGTGAGGCCCAGTGGGAGGCGTTTAGGTCATGGGGGCAGATCCTTCATGAATGGCTTGGTGCTGCCCTTGTAATAATGAGTAAGTTCTCGCTCTGAGCTCACACAAGATCTGGTTGTTTAAAATAATGTGGCACCTCCCCATCTCTGTCCCTTGCTCTAGCTCTTGCCATGCGATACACCGGCTCCCCATTTGCCTTCTGCCATGATTGTAAGCTTCCTGAGGCCCTCACCAGAAGCAAATGCTGGCACCATGCTTCCTGTACAGTCTGCAGAACCATGAACCAATTAAACCTCTTTTCTTTATAAGTTGCCAGTCTCAGGTATTCCTTTATAGCAATGCAAAAATGGTCTAACACAATTCGCAGCCCTATGAAAAAATGTTGGTTAAGTGTGTGAAGATCATTGGCATGGAGCAGTGCCATGTTACTGGTTGCTTGGAAGACCATGTGTCTCATCCCAGCCATTCAGCTCAGCTTCCTGTCTGCTGCCCACCTCCAGGTGTGCATTTGAGTAGTAGCACCAAGGCAGAAACACCCTGAGCCTCATGAATGGCCAAGTTTCCTGATGTTCTTAGCCAGAAAATACTAAGAGATGACCTGGTTCCCTTAATGCCCTGCCTACAAAGTCCACCCAATATAAGAAGAGAATCATGCAGATATTTAGGTTGCTATTTTTTGTTTGCCACAGCACTTAAATTTTTCTAGTGAACTTTCTCCATTTTCAATAAATTTTACTTTAAAAAGCCACTGTAAATTTTTTTTCCTTACAGAATGGTTTTAATCTAAGTGCATTAGAACAGCATGGAAAATTTGAAGGCTTAACATTGCTAAAGTGATGAAAAAAGTAGAATTTTATGGATACTGAGGGCTATTTCTGAAGAAACTTTATAATTTAACAGGCTCATTAACCACTTGAGTTTAGACTCAGGAAGAAGCAGAGAGCAGGACAGCTTTTTAAACTAGGTTTTTTTCCTCAATTTCCTAACACAACTAATGTTTGATTCTTGTATCGTTCTGCCTACGGCATGTAGAGTGATTTTTTAAAGATTCCATGTATATTTGACTAATAACCATCTCATGTTACTATTATAAAATGCCAGAGTTTGGCTCCTTATATTAATTTTTCTGTTGGCATTATCCATGACACAATTATAAAAATGTCTTTTGATGAAAAATCTGTTAAATGAAAAATGGTATCCACCATTCTTCTATCCCAAAAAAAGAAAGCCTATGGTAGTTGTTAAGTTATGATCCCCAGTTTTAAAAATTCACACTTGAGACTCTAAAACAGGGGTTGACAAACATTTTTTCTGTGAAGAGCCAGAAAAAATATTTGCTGGTCATACGTTTTTTATAACTACTCAACCTCACTATTGCAGCACAAAAGCAACCATAGATAATATGTAAAGGAATAAGTGTGGTTGTCTTCTAATAAAACTTTATCTACATGTGGTAGCTGGAGTTAGTATATGGGTCATAGTTTGCCAACCCCTGACCTAAAATATCAACTTGTTCTCCAGGTGTCTACTGTATCGCTAGATATCTACATGGAAACATTAAGGAATTTACTATAGTTTCAGATTCTCTTTCACAGAGTTGGAAATATTTTGGATGTCTCTTTCAATCCCCATTACATACTCAGTGGTAGGAAAGACCTATCCTAGGGATCTTTCCTTTAGTAGGCACTCAAGTGTTTATTGAATGAGTAAGGCCTGAGTTCTCCTGCATGCCAATATCTACAGAGTGCCCACTATGTCTTGTCCAGCTCCAAGACACTTCAAATTGCTTCGTTGAAATAATTCAAGTTTAATATGCCAAAAGGCTGGAAAATCTTGCATGGTGGGGCTTTCCTCTCCTGCTTTGTAGGAAAGTTATGAGATCTGTACTTCTGTTATGGATAAATATAGTCACAATACTTTTCTATAGAAAGAAAAAGTGTGTGTGTGCATATATATGTGTACATATGTCGGAAAAGCAATCAGATAATTATGTTCTGTAAGAGAATCCAGAAGATTCTTTCATGTTTACTGGGCCATCAGGAATGCACTGGTGAGAGGGGCCACAGCGTCATTAAGAGTTTCAGTAGTTGCTCTTGTTGGGTTGTCAGAGTTCAGCTCATTGGTAGCGATGGGAATGAAGAGAATTTGATGCAATCTGGGCCAGATGGCAGCACTTTTACTGCCAGAAACCAGGGGATTGATTGCACTTCACCATAAAATGGGGCAAGGTTGAAGGCACAGCTAAGGGTGTTTGACCTGGAAGGGGTTATGGAGATTATTAAAATAACACTGAATCCATAGAGGCAAAATAGATGTTTAGCTAACAAGGGTGCTGCTTCATATACACAATCAAAAGAAGGCAAGAATGGATGGGCAGCAGACTAAGGACAGGCACCCCAGTAGAAAGTCATGATCCTCTGCCCAGATTCCAGATCTGAGCCAATTTTCAGACCCGGATACCTTTGTCTCAATAGGTGACAAGCCCACAGAAGGAAGAACCCTGAAATATCATAAACTGTTAATCTCCCCCATTTTCCTCAAAGGAGATCTGTTATCATTTACTTGAGAAAATATGCAATGAGGAAAGAGGAATATCCAGATATTCTGATAGACTTTGGTCTGAATTATTGTTGATTCACCAAGTTGCAAATCCTTATGTTAGAGTGAAGGCATACAGCAGCTAGATAATAAACAGAACCCTGGCCAAAGTCTAGGTCTCAGTAGGTCCGGTAGGTCTTTGGATTCCTCCAGAAGTAACTTCCCTAGGGCCTGAATGCTAATTGGGATTGACTCTTTGGCTGTTGGAGTAAGCTCCCCCTTTCTCATTTTCTAATCCAAACAAGAATTATCATAGTCTGGAAGGAAAAATGGAAGCTTCTGAAACTGCACCCCCACACTCCTACCTTCTTCACTGCTATCCTCTCTTCAGCCCTAGATAAGATGGTGAATAAAAAATATTGTATTTGGTGGCAGGAGAGGAGTAAGGAATGACAGAAATCGGGGCTACTCAAAATGACTTTAAGACTGCAGAAGGTGGTGGTTCATATCAAAGCACCATTTGATTCATGAGTGTGATCACTGCAAAATCCAAATGAATCTTAAGAGTATTTCTAGCCTAGTGAAAAATCATCTAATAACCCCAATGGTGGCTACTGTGCTTGAAGTGTTATCTTTGTTAGTACAGATTAATACACTGTCAGGTACATGGTGTTCAGTCAGACCATATTTCACATTCTTTCCTACCTCAATTGGGAAAGATCAGAAACTATTTGCATTTGCATGGAACAGACAATGATATACGTTTACACTTTTTTTTTTTTTTTTGAGTTACAGTCCCACTCTGTTGCCCAGGTTGGAGTGCAGTGGCGTGATCTCGGCTCACTGCAACCTCCATCTCCCGGGTTCAAGTGATTATCCTGCCTCAGCCTCCCGAGTACCTTGGATTACAGGTGGCCACCACCACACCCAGCTAATTTTTGTAATTTTTAGTAGAGATGGGGTTTCGCCATGTTGGCTAAGATGGTCTCAAACTCCTGACCCCAGGTGATCCGCACACCTTGGGCTCTCAAAGTACTGGGATTACAGGTGTGAGCCACCGATTTTGTCCTGTGGCTATGTTAACTCCTACTCTTTATTGTAATATAATCAGATGAGATCTAGGCTGTCTGGATATTTGGCACAATATCATGTTATCAGGCAGGGTGAACAAGAAGTGGCCAGTATACTGGAGGCCTTGGTAAGACACATTTGACACAGAATATGGGAGTTAAAGTTGGTGATGATTGAGGCAACTTCTACTTTTGTTAAGTTCTTAGGGGTCCAGCTTGGCCAAGGGCATGTAAGGATATATTTTCCAAAAGATAAATTGCTACATTTTGCCTCTTCTATCAAAATTCTTGTGGGACTCTTTGGCTTACTGTGGCAACATACTGCGCATTTAGGAATGTGCTGCAGTCCATGTACTAGCTGGCATGAAAGGCTCCCTGCTTTGAGTGGAGCCTAGAGCAGGAAATGGTCTGCAGGAAGGAAGGGCACTGATATGAGCTGCCCTGATTCTTGGGTCATGTGATTGGTAAACTCCACAATGCTGGAGGTATTGGTAAGAGGAAAATATGCAGTATAATGTGTATGGTGTGTGTGTGTGTGTGTGTGAGAGAGAGAGAGAGAGTGTGTGTGTGTATGTGTGTGTGTGTGCATCATAGCACCAATGTCTGGGGTTGTGAAGAAAGATCATGCCATCTGTAACAGAGACTCATACACCTACTAAAACAGAGTGCCTAATGTGTTACTGGGGCCCCATAGAAACAGAATTCTTGACTATAGGATATCAAGTAACAATGTATCTGGAACTATCCATTATGAGCCGGGTTCTGTCAGACCCATAGAGTCATCAAGTCAGGTATGTCCAGCAGAAGTCCATCATAAGATCAAACTGCATATCTGGATTCAAGCCTAAACAAGACCAGAAGTCCTAAGGTAACTGCATGAGCAGGTGGTGCAGATCCCCATGTCACCCACCACCACAGCACGAGCACCCCTCCTTCAGATCATGCTCCAGACAGTATGTGGGTCCCATGTGACCAACTAAAGGAGGAGAAAAAGCCTGAGCATGTTTAATGTACCAGTCAGCTCAGGGTGTGGAGGCAAGTTAAAAATTGGCAGTGGTTTCATGACACTTGGGGTGTGGGGGGGACTTGAGGAACTGGTAAGGAAAATCATATCAATAGACAAAGCTCAGAGTTATGCACCTGTTCCCTATGTCATGTGGAGGACACAATGGCTTGGGATGGGAATATATACATACTTACGGGTGGAGGCGAATCATCTGAAAAGCTGGTCAGGGACGTGGAAGGACAAGGACTGAAAAATTGCAGACAAGAATATTCGGTGGAGGGGAATGTGTGTGAACTTATAGGAGTGGACAAAATATGTGAAGATATTTGGCTCTCATATTAATGAACACTAGAAAGCATCAATCACAGAAGAGGCACTGAACAACAGAGTAGACAAAATGACTAGGCCAGCTGACATTAGGCAGTCTTTGAGCTGATGTGATAGACACATAAATGGTGGAGCCACAGTTGAGAGATAGAAGCCGTACATGGATTCTGTCTCACATCTCAGTACTGACACCTCTGCAAGTCTAAGTTGTCAGCAACAGGGAAAACCACCGCTCCCACTACATCTTCTTCCAGGAGGTGATCTTCAATCATAATTTTCCTTCTGGGAGGGGAATCAATGTGCATCCAACATATATGGCAGCACATTTGACATTTTCTTGAAAAATCTTGGGAATTTTAGTGCCTTCAGTGCCTACTCTTAGTACTCAAATCACCCTCAATGTTGGGTTATTTCCTGGCTTCAACCTCATGCCTGTTAAGTTGAATAAGCATAGTCATACAAATTACTCAGGAAAACCAACCAATGAACTAAGGTTTTTTGTTTTGTTTTGTTTTACTTTTTTGACACACAGTCTCGCTCTGTCACCCAGGCTGGAGTGCAGTGGAGTACAGTGACACGATCTCAGCTCACTGCAACCTCTGCCTCCTGGGTTCAAGCGATTCTTTTGCCTCAGCCTCCCAAGTAGCTGGGACTACACGTGCACCCCACCATGCCCAGCTAATTTTTGTATTTTTAGTAGAGACAGGGTTTCACCATATTGGCCAGGCTGGTCTCGAACTGACCTCGTGATCTGCCTGCCTGGGCCTCCCAAAGTGCTGGGATTACAGGCGTGAGCCACCACACCCAGCCAAACAATGGTATCTTTACCAACCATATCTGGAACATTAAATCAATAGTGTAGCAAAATTTTTAGCCTCATATTAGGCATACAATGCTAGTTGCTTTATAAATGTTGAATAATTATCAATAAGACTATTGGCCTGGATGAGATATTAGAATTTGGAAATTTAACATTTTAATGGGAATTATTATAAAATGCCATGTCCCCATTCTTGTCTTAAAATAATTTTATAACTTCAGTATTTCTTAATAATTTTGTGTCAACCGATGGACATCAAGCTCTGCCTAGAATTGACAATGATGACCGCAGGGGCTGATGGAACGTATAAGGGCATGTTTGTCCTTTACTTAGCATTCGGAGCCTCCTCTTCTCTAGCTGATGGATTTGCTATTATATTCGTTGACCCCTCTTCTGACTTACAGATATCAGTGGACACTGAGATGTTACAGTCAAGGTTGAAAGGAACAGAAACTAGCCTAAATTAAAGAGGATTTAGAAGATATTTGGTGTTCTCATGGCAACGACGGCTCTCTAAGCTTTTCGAAAGTTGAGCTGGCACCTGGAAAAGTGTCAGTAACAGGGCTGTGTGTGTGCGCGCGTGTGTAACATGATCTCTGTTTTCTCTGTCCCATTCTCTTTTTTCATTGTGCACATGACTTAAGATGGTTGTTCTAGCCCTTACTAAACTTAACTTTTTACTTCAAATGTCAAGTACCATCTATGAAGTCTCTCTGGTGTTTAGTTCAAACTATCAAGAATGAGAATGATCTTCAAACAGCCAATAAATTGGCTTTTTCTGAATCATATTTGGACAGAGAAAGAGAGAGACCTGGTCACAAAAGTTCCATGGCATAAACACAGCTGTCCAGACCCAGCCCTTACACCTTGCTTTGTGCCTGGCAGGTCCTAGGAAAGGGGAGTAACATTTAGTTTTGATTCTAAATTAGTGTTGGAAAAGGTATATCTAGTTCTGCTAAACACTCTACCATGTTTCCATTTTCATCCTGATTTATTTACATTTAAGAACGCTTTTCTACTTTAGATGATACTCAAGGAACATTGCAAGGGTTAGAGTTCCTTATTTTATTTCCTGACTTTTCTCATTTCATTCTCTACCCAGAATTGTATTAAAAATAAGTTCCCATACTACTTCAGGGTATACCAACATACACCTGAAACTACTTTTCTCTGAGATCAACTTATCTCAGACAGAATGGTTGACCAGCTCCAAGGAACATGGAAGTCCGTTTCTTGTGAAAATTTCGAAGAATACTTGAAGGAGCTGGGTGAGCTATGTTTACTTGTATATCATATCCAGTAAAAATGGGCATTTTGGTAGCACAGAACTTGCTCTGTATAAAATAATATTAATCTTGGACTCCCTAATTTTTCACATAGGAAAAAATAAATATTGATTCAGTACCAAGATATAGTTCTGTGCAAAACTACGTTGGAGTTGACAATCATCCCTCATATAAGTTACCATGAATTTACAGAAACAAAGCAAGCATGTATCATATACTAAACAGCAAGTGATTTTGATAAATATTTTAAAGCAAAAAAATACGACTATTTTTAAAAATGATTATTTTGTAAACATTTGCTCTAAGCTTTAAGGGATCTTCAGAATAGAGTTCAGAATAGATCTTGTTTTTCAGCCTCTGCTGGCTGCTGGCTTTCCTTAGTGTGTGACTGCAATGCTCCAAACTTTGCTCCCATTTTCACTCTGCTCTCTCTTCTTCTGTAGTTTAGCATCCCTCTTCCTCCCTCTTAAAAGGGAACTTATGATTATGTTTGAGGTCTGCTCTGATAATCCAGGATAAACTCCGCATCTCAAGATCCTTAAATTAACCACATCTGCAAAGTCCCCTAACATGTAAAGGTAACATTCACAGGTTCGAGGGATTAGGATGTGAATATCTTCAGGAACCACATCCAATCTGTCACATCCTGTGATCGTGTTTTATAATATGAATCCTATGAACTGCATTGTAGTATTTTCCCAATATATCTTCCCTTAGAATTTTAACTTAGGTATTGCAGCATATGTAATGCTATTTCTACTGAAAATACTCCTACATGTGCTGCACAGAACTGTATATACAAGGATGTTCACTGCATGGTTATTTATAATAACAAAAACTGAAACAAATGAATTTCTCATCAACAGGGAGACAGACAAATTAAGTTTTGGTCTCTGCACACTGTGGAATGTTATGTACTATGAAAAAGTATATATCTATAAGTAGTGGCATGGAAAATTTTCAAGACATACAGATAAGGGGAAAAAGCAAGTTGAAAAACAATAGATACAACATTTATCTTTTTGAAAATCCTATAAATAATGGTGATGGTTGCACAACATTGTGATGTACTCAATGCCACTGAACTGTAACTTCAAACAGTAAATTTATGTTATGAATATTTTACCACAATAAAAACATACATCATTGAGGAAAAAAACCCATATATGTATACATGTAAGAATATAAGTGAAGAGCTAAATATCTGGCAAAATGTGTACCAAAGTATTTTGTTTGTATGTGAGTGGATATAATTAAAAGTAGGGAGATGGTTGATAGCTTTAATCAGATTTTCAAAGAGGTCCCCAAATCAACAAGATTAATAACTACTGGACTAGTGAAAAAAGAATAATCACTAAACAAAAACTAGAGACAGATTTTTTTTTCTGCAAAAATAGTCTATTTTAATATGTAATGGTGGAGCTGCTAGCTTGGGATATGTGAACTCATGCAGCATTAAATGGGTTCAACTCACAGATCTCCTAGTTTAGTTAGCAAAGAATTATACAGAGAATGTTGAGTTTTTGGAGTCAACAACAGATTTAAGTATTGTATTGTAATGTAATGCATTTGTAATTCTTTATATGAAAAGATAATACTCCTTTTATCTGGTTTCCAGGTATAGGAAGAGCCAGCAGGAAACTGGGCTGTTTGGCAAAACCCACTGTGACCATCAGTACAGATGGAGATGTCATCACAATAAAAACCAAAAGCATCTTTAAAAATAGTGAGATCTCCTTTAAGCTGGGAGAAGAGTTTGAGGAAATCACACCAGGCGGCCACAAAACAAAGGTGAGGCCTCCAACAGTCTTTCAGACACATTTCATAAGAATATTAGATACCATCCTAGGTAAGTAAGCAATTCTAGCAAACATATCTAAAGTCCTTAAGAGAAACTTTTGTCTAAAACATAGGTCTAAGGATGTCATATGTGAAGATAGAAATCTTCTGGGATGCTTGTGAAAAATGCCTCCTGCTCACTGCCATCCCCAGAGGCCCTGAAAATTGCATTCTTAATGAATCTGATGCAGATGCTTAGCAGACCACATTTTGAGAATAATTTCCCTAGATTACTGTTTAGTCCTCTCAGAAACAAAAGTTTTCCTTACCCATTTTGTAGCAGTTTTCCACACATAGAATTGCAGTGAATAAACCTCATATTAGCTGGTATAGGTAAGGTTATGCCACTATAACAACGAACCACAAGCCTGGAGTGAGTTAACACAATGGGGATTTATTTCTAACTTACAGTATATACATAGTGTTGGGTGGCGTTGGGGAAGTTTGTGTGTGTGTAGTGGAGTAAACAGGAAATCTGCTCCTCCTAATCTCTCAGGGATCCAGGCCAAAAGAGGTTCAACTACCTTGTAGCTGCGCCTGTGGACATTGTGGTCTTCTCCAACACCAAGGTAGACAAAGAGACACGGGCTTTTCATTGTCTCACCCTGAAAGTGCCACACAGAGTTTTCATTCATATCTCAGGGGCACATATCTCAGGAATATATTATTTATTTATAATATTTAATTTACTTCTATACTTACCATTTACAGTCTTTTTCCCTACATCAGAAGGTAAGCTTATCCAAAACAGGATTTCCTGTCTGTTTCACAGAACCCCGTGCTTGGTCGTGACAGTTGTTCAATAAATATTTATTATTTGAATGAATTAACTCAATAGAGGATTGTTAAACTATATGGAGGGTAATATCCTGATAAAAGGAACTATCATGCCACTGTAATAGTCGGTTACTAAATGAATATGAGAGTTTAAATTCTTATACCATATAAAATGGAAGAAAATTTTTGACTTAAATGCCTAATATGGATTTCTATGCTAAATTCTTAGCAATCTACTAGAATAAAAAAGCTAGGTTGGGTGCAGTAGCTCATGCCTATAATCCCACCACTTTGGGAGGCCAAAGCAGGAGGACTGCTTGATGCCAGGAGTCTGAGACCAGCCTGAGCAACATAGTGAGATCCTGCCTCTACAAAAAACACAAAGATTAGCTACTGTGGTGGTGCATGCCTATAGCTCCAGCTACTCAGGAGGCTAAGGTGGGAGGACTGCTGGAGCACAGGAGATTGAAGCTGCAGTTAGCCATGATTGCACCACCGCATTCCAGCCTGGATGACACAGTGATACCCTATCTCCAAAAATAACAACAGCAACAACAACAAAAAACTGGAAAATATTATTGGGATAAGAAGAGGAAAGAGGCCTTCTTTCTTTTAAGTAAGCTCATATAATGGGAGTTTGAATTCATTTCCCATGTATTATTATTAGTATTATTTTTTATTGAGACAGGGTCTCTGTTGCCCAGGCTGGAGTGCTGTGGTACAATCTTGGCTCACTCTAACCTCAACTACCCTGGCTCAAGTGATTCTCCCACTTCAACTTCACGAGTAGCTGGGACTACAGGCATGTGGCACCACACCTGGCCAATTTTTTATTTTTTATAGACATGGGAGTCTTACTGTGTTGTCCAGGCTGAAGTTTCACACTTATTTTGAAAGTTAAAATGTATTTGTAATTCTTTATGCAGAAAGATAATACTCTGCTTACTTAGTCAAAGATAAAACGAACATTTCATGGCAGGTGCAGTGGCTCATGCCTGTGATCCCAGCGCTTTTGGAGGCCAATGTGGGTAGATCACAAAGTCAGGAGATTGAAACCATCCTGGCCAACATGGTGAAACACCATCTTTACTAAAAATACAAAAATTAGCTGGGCGTGGTGGTACGTGCCTGTAATCCCAGCTATTTGGGAGGCTGAGGCAGGAGAATTGCTCGAACCAGGGAGTCAGAGGTTGCAGTGAGCCGAGATCTTGCCATCGCACTCTAGCCTAGGTGATGAGAGCGAAACTCTGTCTCAAAAAAAAAAAAAAACGAAAGAAAGAAAGAACATTTTACTTGTTCTTCAAGATAATATTACAGTTTTACTATTGTAAAACCTGTTTTCTTCAGCAGAATCAGCCAACAAATTTACTGCTGACAAAGTCTTAAAATAAATAGGGTTGTCCCAAATGTCCATCAGTGACAGACTGGATTAAGAAAATGTGGCACATATACACCATGGAATACTATGCAGCCATAAAAAAGGATGAGTTTGTGTCCTTTGTAGGGACATGGATGCAGCTGGAAACCATCATTCTCAGCAAACTATCACAAGAACAGAAAACCAAACACCGCATGTTCTCACTCATAGGTGGAAACTGAACAATGAGATCACTTGGACACAGGAAGGGAAACATCATACACCGGGGCCTATTATGGGCGGGGGGGATTGCATTGGGAATTATACCTGATGTAAATGACGAGTTGATGGGTGCTGACGAGTTGATGGGTGCAGCACAACAACATGGCACAAGTATACATATGTAACAAACCTGCACGTTATGCACATGTACCCTAGAACTTAAAGTATAATTAAAAAAATAAATTAATTAAAAATAAATTAAAAATAAATAATTAAATAAATAAATAAATAGGGTTGTCAACACCATTCTAAAACTACCTGAGAGTATTACAACAGCTAAAAAGAATTTGCCACCTGATAAAATTTTAGGGTTGAAATACGACAAGCTGATCTGAATTTAGTTTTTTCTGTTTTTCAGAGTAAAGTAACCTTAGATAAGGAGTCCCTGATTCAAGTTCAGAACCGGGATGGCAAAGAAACCACCATAACGAGAAAGCTGGTGGATGGGAAAATGGTGGTGGTGAGTGAGCTGGTCCTCTCTATCTTCCCACCTTCTGCACAACTAATATAAAATCACCCAGATAACTTGTTCTAAAACAATGAAAATGAATGCCATTTTCCTTGTTCTCATAGTTTAAAAGAATGAGAAAAAAATTATGAGATAAATGTATCATCACAAGTATTATATAAAATGTGTGTGGATTGAGGAACTAAAAAACTAAAGAGAATGAAAATACTATGCAGCCTAATCCTTTGACTATACAGGTAAACCAAAGCAAGCATGTATTTGTGCAACGAAGATATTAGCAGGGGTTGAGGGTTGTTGCCATTACTCCACTCCAGGATTAACTTCTCACTGTTTTTCCATCTCAACACCAAACAAAAACATGAAAAGGAAATCTAGACCAGGGATAAGAAGCTGAAGTGGTGTTTTTTTGGTGTATGAATGAGTTACATGTCACTACCATGTCCCTATGTTTTCATATATTAATATTATTTCCCCAACTTCCACAATCATCCTGTAAGGTAAGGCTTATTATCCCATTTAACAGTGAGGAAACTGAAATTCAGACATTGACTTACCTAAGGATATGCAGCTAGAAAAATGTGGTGGTACTGGGATGAGCAGTCAGGTTGTTTTCATTGGACAATCTATATTTTGTGGAATCCATCCTGCTCCCTTTCAGATGGTTTCCCAGGTCACCTTCCCCACTCTCCAGAGTAGAAGGATGTGTGTTCATGATTTTCCTCCTCCCAAACCGCCACCTCTACCAAAGGGAATAAAAAGGTGACTCTACATAATATAAAATAGTTCTAAGGGAATATGCAAGATTCGTGTGTAGGTTACAAAAATCTAAACTCATTTCTTAATACAGTGATTTTTTTTCTTTCTACAATGAAGGGTACATTTTATTCCTTATAAAGCCACAAGGGGAAGACCAAGGATGATTGATTTTATTGCTGTTTATAATGACATAAGCCAATAAACAGAAAGCTTTTAGAGTTCATTAGGAAGAACACTACACTCAGAATCCGAGGATGTGGATTTCCACCCCTGCCATTCAGTACTTATGTGACTTTGGACAATTCATTAAATCTCTTCAAGATTCAGATTCCTTGCCTTCAAGATGTAGGCAGTGTCTTTGTCAAAGGTTTTCTGAGAGAATTCAGGATTGTCATGTGTATATTAGTGCCCTAAAACCATAAAATACTACATCAGTGTAAGCTAGTATTATCATTTACAAAATGTAGAGTATGTAAAACAGCAAAATGCATCAATGTTGGCATTTAAAATATTTAAATAAAAACTTCAAATTCCAAATTGTATACCTAGCTTTATACATATATAAACATTATATATACTCTAAATATATCACATATATGTGATTTGCCACATATAGGTTATATAGAACATGGCAAAACCAGCTAACAGATAGGTCCTATCTATAGTCTATATAGATCTCATATATATTTTATATATATATATACACATATATATATATATTTTTTGAGATAGAGTCTTGCTTTGTCACCCCAGCTGGAGTGCAGTGGTGCAATCTTGGCTCACTGCAACATCCACCTCCCGGGTTCAGGTGGTTCTCCTGTTTCAGCCTTCTGAGTAGCTGGGACTACAGGTGTGTGCCACCATCCCCGGCTAATTTTTGTATTTTTAGTAGAGACAGGGTTTCACCATGTTGGCCAAGCTAGTCTTAAACTCCTGACCTCAGGTGATGCACCCGCCTTGGCCTCCCAAAGTGCTGGGATTATAGGTGTGAGCCACCGCGCCCAGCCTCTCTTTCAATATTTTTAAGGAATGTATGTGTAGATAGTACTTAGTTTGCACTTTTCTAAATGTTAGTTTCTCCAACTATACTGAAATACCTCATCTTTCTTTTGTCTTGTAGGAAAGCGCTGTGAACGGTGTTATCTGTACACGAACATATGAGAAAGTATCATCAAATTCAGTCTCAAACTCTTAGGGCTTTCTCAAGCTGTCCTCCAAACTACTGAGGTTGTTTAAATAAAACTCCAAAGTAAAATATTAAAACTGTTAATATGAGAGAACCTTTCTTTGCACAAGCATCAATAATTTTGCTTACCAAGTTGCACATGCCTGTATCATGTAGTACTTTGGCATTGACAGCCATGAGAATCCAGGATGATATATCCTGTTCAATTCAAGGCTGGGATAATATTTTCAGAGAGGCACTTCATGTTGATTTTTTTTCTTATTATGCATTTTATGTCCACCCTCTAAATTCAACATAATCTGTACTTTATTGGGAAAATAATATTTTTTAATAAATAGAATACAGCACACCTCGTAGGTATACCTCAGTTATATATGAAAAGATAAGAAACATATCTAGAACTAAGGCAGTAATTGACATTCTAATGTAATACCAAACTGTTATGACAGAGAACACCATATCCACTACCAACATCACTGAAAGCCACTACAAATAATATTCTGTTTTATTAGCACAAAATCTCACATACTATTAGGCTTAAGAGGGATTTTAGAAACTGTGTGGACTGAACACCTTTTTTGTGGATGGGGGAATAGGCCCAAGTCAGTTAACTGTACACTTTACTATCACTCAGATGGTTTCAGGAAGAATTAGAACCAGAATCTATGTTGCCCAGTTATTAACCTTACAACCATAACAAAGTGACCTTAGATTACAACGGTTAGGTAGAAAGAGGTTCATGGTGTACAATTATGAACCAAGTGTAATACTACATTATACTAATGAATAAACAAGCTTCCATTTGTCTTAAAATGTGTAGCAGGATGCCATAGCTGAGTCTAGATGAGGATATAGAGTTTTACCGTTTGAACGTGAGGCCTGTCATTGCTTATTTGTCCGAATTGACATATGGGGGATCTCAGTCATCTGGTAGATGCGGGAGAAGTGCTTGTTTATTTTTTGGTGTACTGAAGTGACAAAGAGGACAGTGGAAGGCATAGAAAGATATCTGTACCCTGAGATACTAGGACTGGACAGAGAAAGGATTTGAGACAGATGCTGAAGGAGCTGTTTTCCTGAGGCCTTGTGCATGGCTGTGGATGTGAGCAGCCCTATTGCAGGCCTAGGTAACAGCTTGCCGCGAAGACAGGGGAGAAGCAGTCCCCTATTGGAAAGGAGCCCAGCACTGCTCTGATACCTCCAGAGTCAGTAGCTATGGGAACTTTGAAAAACAGTGCTCCTGGCTTTGGCATTAGGGTTTCTTACCTGCTGTGGTCATGAAGATACTCTTGTAGGCAATAAGAACCAATGCAAGAAGGCTTGTGATGAAGGGATAGTTAGGAGATACCAGGAGAACCCAGGAAAGACATCCCTGATGACTCTCAGGAACACCTGGGGTCCAGGGGCTGGGAGAAGAATGGACTTTGCAAGGGCTGGAGTTTTTCATGAATAGGAGCATGACATTGGATGTAGATGTTAATATGATTTCATTTGTCAACAATCTGATAAAATCTAGGGACATTTGAGTACTCAACTGAAAAAACAACCCACAAAAATACAACAGCAACTGCACATTCCCAGGAGAGATGAGCAGCATGCCTTCTGTCTTCTCATTTCCTTTCTGCAGTTGAGAATCATTAAAGTAGAAAGTCATTCACTATGGTTGATCGAAGTGCATGTCTCTCAGGGATGGTTGGAAAACTGATCTAAATAAACCAAATCAAACAAGACATACCACGGCTCCAAAGTGATATTGTAATTCAGGGTTTGCTGCACATCTACTGTGCACCAGGCACTGCATGAGAGCTGGGGATAGACGGAGAATTAAGTCATACTTGCTGCTCTTGATCAACTTCACAGAGAAGTGATATATTGGAAAGATATCACATGGGCGCACTAATCTCCAGGAATGCATAAGCAACAGATTATAAAACAAATGTTTCTTTTCTTTTCTTTTTCTTTTTTTTTTTTTGGATGGAATCTTGCTCTGTTGTCCAGGCTGAAGCGCAGTGGTGCAATCTTGGCTTTCTGCAACCTCCGCCTCCCAGGTTCAAGTGATTCTCCTGCCTCAGCCTCCCGAGTAGCTGGGATTACAGGTACACACCACCACGCCTGGCTGTTTTTGTATTTTTAGTAGAGACGGGATTTTGCCATGTTGGCCAGGCTGGTCTGGAACTCCTGACCTCAAGCAATCCACCCACCACGGCCTCCCAAAGTGCTGGGATTATAGGCATGAGCCATACACCCGGCCATAAAACAGATGTTTCTACTTGGAGAGAAAGATCTAATACCACTTTCTTGGTGAATAATTGCCTTGCCCAGGATGAAAGACAACTAGCAATAGGGCAGCAGACATATCAGCACAAATGGACTCCTATCACTCCTTTTCATGACCTCTCTCTTTCTGGGCCACAGCCTCAATGCAGTTTGCATTAATTCAGCTCAAGTCAGTAATCATCAGTCAAGATATTTAAGGAATATGAAGTTATTCCTAGTGAGGCATAATCTGTTCTTTTTAAGCTGGGAAAAGTTTGGAGTTTTAAACAAAATCATATTATTTGATTCAGATGTAGCCAAAATATTGCTAGAACAGAAGTTTTAAAAACACCAAATAAAGAAAGAGAAGGCATTTAGGTTTATTTAAACAGTAGAGTTAATGTTGAGTATTTCCTGTCTATAAGTTTGGGAAAATAATGTTTTATTTGAATAAGTCAATTGACAACCTGAGATGGAAAATGAAATAATAACAATGATAACAGCTGTTTGTTGAGTCTTGCTAAGTGCCAGGCATTATGTTTAAATTTTCTAGGTATAACTTCATTTTCTCTTTGAGATTAAACTGAGACTCAGGTAGGTTAAATGGTTTCCTTAAAGTTCCTCAGCTAATTAATACCGAGGCCATACTTCAAAATAGGTCTTAATTTCTGGAGAAGCATGCCAGAATACATCTCCAGAAATCAAGAAAATAATTATTAGAGTTTCTTTTCGAGTCTTTTTATGTAATAATGAATATGATAAATAAACGCATTGTTAAAACCACTAACCTGAACTTGTAAAGTCTGAGAAATCCACCCTACATGAACTGTCATGCCCTGAACTGATCAGAAAGATTACTTTTTGGAGCTGAAGATTTAAGAAGCAGAAAACGGCTGGGTGCAGTGGCTCATGCCTGTAATCCTAGCACTTTAGGAGGCCAAGGTGGGCAGATCACTGGAGGTCAGGAGTTCGACACCAGCCTGACCAACATGGTGAAACTCTGTCTCTGCTGAAAATTCAAAAATTAGCAGGGCATGGTGACACACGCCTGTAATCCCAGCTACTTGGGAGGTTGAGACAGGAGAATCGCTTGAACTTGGGAGGCGGAGGATACAGTGAGCCAAGATTGCACCATTGCACTCCAGCCTGGGTGACAAAAGCAGAACTCTGTCTCTCTCTCTCACACACACACACACACACACACGCAAAAGAAGAAGAAGAAAAAGAAGACAACCAAAAGTTGAATAATTGTGTTGCGGTGGCACCTCCCACCATGGTATCCCATCTACGTAACAGTTACCACAGAACTCCTTAAAGACACTCATGCTCCTCTCACTTATTTCTCATACTTTAGTGAAGGAAGTATCTTCTGGGCCTAGCATATGATAGACTATTCCCAAATTCTAATTTCCTTAAGATTTTGGATTCCTTCTCTATGTCAGACCAAGGAAATTCTAGAATCTCAGTCTCATTAAATATCAGTCTGCTGTTGAGCCCAAGTTTCAATTAACCAAATCAATTAACCAAGTAAATTGTTAGAGATAAATTGTTAGAATAAATTGCTAGCTGCACAAGCTAACAATTAAATGAAGAGTGTCTGCTAAATGAAGTCATATGAATAAAGTTGGACTGATCAAGTGTTGTAGTTCGTTCTCCTTGGTTTAATATCCTTAGAATCCACTCCTCTCAGTCCCCTCGCAATGTGATGCCCTGCACTGCCTCAGAACTCTTCAGAGAGTACCTACCAGCAAGAAGGCTCTTGCCATATGTGATCCCATAACCCTGGACTTCCCAGACTCCACAACTGTAAGAACCACAGAAGACCCTGAATAACCAAAGCAATCTTGAGCAAAAAGAAAAGGACAAAGCTAGAGTCATCACACTATTTGACTTCAAAATATGCTACAAGGTTATAGTAACTCAAAAACAGACACATAAACCAATGGAACAGAATGGAGAACCCAGAAATAAATCCATGTATTTATAGTCAACTGACTTTTGATAATGGCATCAAGAATATTCAGTGCGGAAAGGATAGTATTTTTCAATAAATGGTGCTGAGAAACCTGTATATCCATATGCCAGGTCTCTGTCAATATAAATGAACATCTTTAAATTCTTTTAGAGTATAATGTTTCCTCCAGGGTCAAACCTCACCCTTGTCCTCCTGGAACATGGGGAGATCTTATCTAATTTTGGTTGTAGTGGCAACCATGTATGGTTGCAGTGAGTCCTAGGGAGAGAGGCACCTTCTTGCAAGGCAACTGCTCCAGATAACGCCATTAAGCAAAAAGAGTCAGTCTTTTCAGACACTGAAAGGTAGTTTGCTTCTACTGTCAAGAGAGACTCAGAGTGATTCTAGAGCTCCAAATTTTCAGCTTCTTCTATGATCACCCAGATGTCCCCATTTCAAGCATCATTCTTTCCCAATGAAAGCCCTAGTTTTCAAGTGAGAAACTTAGTAAAGACGTGAATTCAACTTACATTGTAACTCTACCCCACACAACTAAATTTTGCATCTCATTGTCAGCAAAGTCAGCTCTGCCATTATAAAAATATTAATTTTAGGCCCTTGCAGATGCTTTTTAGTTCTCTGAACGTGACTTAAACTGAGAGTATAATGATATGAGTTTGCCATTTTCTTTGGATAAACACTCCACAGCATTCAAAAGAAGTTATTCCACTACATTCTTGCCTTCATGGACAAGTGCTACAGCCATCAAGATACACACTTAATCAAAATCAATACAGATAATAATTAGGCTAAATGTGATGCCATTACCACTTCATTTTCTATTAGCAAGGAGCTCAACCCTACTTTGAAGACCAAGGATGCAACCAACTTAAACCATAAATCTCATCTGCTATGGTTTGAAAGTTTGTCCCCACTAACACTCATGTTAAAACTTAATCCCCAATGTGGCAGTATCAGAGGTGGGACATTTAAGAGGAGATTAGGCCATGAAGGTTCTGCCCTAAAGAATAGATTAGTCCATTTATGGATCAATGAATTAATGAATGACTGAATTACGGTGCTTTGTAAGAAGAGTATGAGAGACCTGAGTTAGCATGCTCAGTCCCCTCACAATGTGATGTCCTGCACTGCCTCAGAACTCTGCAGAGGCTCTTGCAGCAAGAAGGCTCTTGCCATATGTGATCCCATAACCCTGGACTTCCCAGACTCCATAACTGTAAGAACCACAGAAGACCCTGAATAGCCAAAGCAATCTTGAGCAAAAAGAAAAGGACAAAGCTAGAGTCGTCACACTATTTGACTTCAAAACATGCTACAAGGTTATAGTAACTCAAAAACAGACACATAAACCAATGGAACAGAATGGAAAACCCAGAAATAAATCCATGTATTTATAGTCAACTGACTTTTGATAATGGCATCAAGGATATTCAGTGGGGAAAGGATAGTATTTTCAATAAATGATACTGAGAAAACCGTATATCCATATGTAGAAATCGAAAACAAGACCCTTTTCTTTCACCAAATACAAAAATCAAATCAAAATGGATTAAAGCCTTAAATGTAAGGCCTGACACTACAAAACTACTAGAAGAAAGTATTAGAGAAATGAATTGGCCTGGGCAAAGATTTTTTGGGTAAGACCATAAAAGCACAGGCAACAAATACAAAATTAGACAAATGAAATCACATCAAGCCAAAAAGCTTCTGCGTAGCAAAGGAAGCAATCAACAGAGTGAAGAGACAACCTACAGAATAGGAGAAAATATTTGCAAACTGTTCATCCATCAAGGGATTAATAAACAACATATCTATGGAACTCAAACAGCTCTACAGAAAAAAAGCAAATAATCTGATTAAAAATGGGCAAACCATCCGAATAGATATCTCTCAAAAGAAGACATACAAATGGCCAACAGGCACATGCAAAAATGCTCAGCATCACTAGTTATTATGGAATGCAAATCCAAACCACAATGAGATACAATTTTATCCCAGTTAAAATGTATGTTATCAAAAAGACAAAAAATAGCAAGTGCTGGTGAGGATGTAGAGAAAGGGGAATGCTAACGCACTGCTGGTGGGAATGGAAATTAGTACAGCAACAGTGAAAAATAATATGGAGGTTCCTAAAAATTAGATCTAAAAATAGATCTACTATATATTTCAGCAATCTCACTGCTGAGTATATATTCAATAAAAAAGAAGTCAATATATCAAAAAGATATCTGGATGCCCATGTTTATTGCAGCACTATTCAAAATACTCAAGATATGGAATCAGCCTAAGTGTCCATCAATGGATGAGTGGATAAAGAAAATGCGGTATAGATGCACATTGGAATACTGTTCAGCTATATAAAAAAATAAAATCTGGTCATTTGCAGCAACATGGATGGAACTGGAGGTCATTATGTAGGTTGAAATAAGCCAGGCACAGAAAGACAAATATCACATGTTCTCATATGTGGGAGATAAAAACGTTTATCTCATGGAGGTGGAGAGTAGAATGATAGTTACTAGAGGCTGAGAAGCGGGTAGGGGTGATGAAGAGAGATTGGTTAATGGGTATAAAAATGCAGTTATATAGAAGAAATAACTTCTAGTGTTTGATAGCACAGTACAGTGACAATAGTTAACAATCATTTATTGTGTATTTCAAAATAGCTAGAAAAGAAGAATTTGAATGTTCTCAACACAAAGACACAGTAAAGTATTAGAGGTGACAGATATCCTAAATACCTTGATTTGATCATTACACATTATATATATGCATGGATCAAAATATCACATGCACCCCATAAATATGTACAGTTATGTATCAATTAAAAAAACTGAAAACAAAAAATTCCTTTTCCTTATAAATTACCCAGTTTCAGGTGTTTTGTTATAAGCAACAGAGAACGCACTCAGACATTATCTTTAAAAACTTACTCCTAGTACTAATTTCTATATCGCTCTGGGTTCAGTCAGGACTTAGAAAACACACTAGTTATATTATGTAATAACAGGGAGAATTTAATGTGAAGATTTGTTAACAGGTATAAAAAGCTTAAATGGCATAAAAAGAACACTAAGGTTTTACACAAGTAGCAAGTTCAGGAAGCAGGTGACACTTAAGAGTGTGTGTGTGTGTGTGTGTGTGTGTGTGTGTGTGTGGAGACGGGGTCTCTCTATGTTGCCCAGGCTGTTCTTGATCACCTGGCTTTCAAATGATCTTCCCACCTCAGCCTCCCAAAGTGCTGGAATTATAGGCACAAGCCACTGCGACCAGTGAGAGCTGAAATTCAGACCTGACACTGCTCCTATGGTACTGAAGGGAACACATGTGGTTGGGTGTGAGATGTATGAGAAGAGGGAGAAGGTTCCAGATGGTCTGTGCTGGTTTCTCTGAGGTACTGCCATGAGGTTGGCTCAGAGACAATAAAAAATTGTGAACTGAAATTAATTGCAGCAACTATAACCTACTGCTGCTGGCAGCCTAAAGAAAGATTGTTGAGGTCATGCTGATGGAAGCAGAAAATATGACACTTGAATAAAACTATGAAGGCAGCTAGGAAATGAGTTAGGCATATAACTCAGGGAAGGGCATTCTAGGCAGAGGGAAGAGACTGTATAAATGCCCTAAGGTAGCAGCATGCTATGATTGAAGACAAGCAAGACAGTAAGTGTGGCAGGAGTAGACAGAGCAAGGGAGAGAGTAGCATGAGATGAATGCAGAGAGATAATGGTAGAGACAGATTATGTTGTGCCTCATAGGCCACTGCAAGAACTTTGGCTTTTACTCTGAGAGAAATGGGAGCTACTGGAAGGAGGAGTGATACAATTTGATGTACAGTTTAAAGGAATCACGGTTGTTGGGTTCAAAGACTCAGAAGAAAGTCAATTAGGAATTCTTAACAATATTCTAGGCATGTGCTGATGGTGCCTTGCAGTGGGGATGAGAGTGGGGAAAATGAGAAGTAGTCAGACTTTCTAAGTTAGAGCTACAGAACGTATTGATGGATTGGATTTGAAAGCAGGAGAGAGTTGAGAGTGATTTAAAAGTTTTTGGTCTTAGATCCTAGAAAGCTGCATGTCATTAAGGGGCATTATATCTAAACAATGCCAAAGCAATTGCCTGATTTTATAAGTGCACTGAAAAACTAAACAACACGAGACAGAACCTATTGAACTCATCCTTAAAAAGTGGCTAACCTGTTTGCTTAGAAAACATGAGACTTCCCTTTCTAGCCAACCTGGAGTGAAAGGGGCCAGATTTATCCTTCCACCTGAAACAACAAAAAAAAATGGACAAATTATATGAAAATTGTTTTCAAGACAAAGGATATCACCCAAAAAGAACAGTGATTCCTGAGAGAAGAGAAATGAATGAAATCAGCTCTTGGTGTACCTTTAGGAGTACCCGCACCAGCTCAGCCACCTGCTCTTTCCTCCGAAGTCTGAGTCCCAGCTTTATGGGACCCCTCCTCCAAACTTTTACCTTCTAAAACTCCATCCCTTTCTTTTGCTCCTGCTGCCATGTGGGTAGTAGTTGAGTCCTGCTATTACTCCGTGTTACCTCTGTGTTATTTTTTTAGTTCTCCAATACCAGCTTCAACACTTCCTTGTTTTAAAATCTCTGATGTGTGATTTTTACTTTTCTGACTGGTATAAAATGCCTACAATGTGTCAAACAACATACTAGGTCACTTATGATATTTTTAAAATTTTCAGTAAAACACAATTTGGTAGATAAAAACCACGGTTATTTCATAATTAAGAAATTTATGTCTCAGAGAAGTTAAATAATGATGCTTCCAGTACTTCCAGGATTGCAGTCTGTCTCACTGTAAAGGCTTTGCTCCCTGTCACTAAGGAACACTGTAGTTGGACAAAGGGCTTTGGAAAAAAACAAAAAAAGGAAATATTTTGGCATTATTTCTAGGATTATGGCTAAAGCCAGGATTATTTCTATTACCTTTAAAAATTTCATTTGAATGAGTTTGTAACTAGAAAGCAGCTCTTCTTATAAAAATGCATTCCAAAGCTAAGCTCTTGTAGCAATCTCCTCCATGATTGGACGATTTACTCTATTTGGGTAACTTCCTAATCATTTACCTCTTGTAGATATTGAAGGCTGGGGAGGGGATAAAATATAAGTTGGCCTCAAGAATTCTATAAATATTATTTCAATGCCTACAATGAAGTATTACGCCTCCTTTTTTGCTTGATTTTTGGTAGTGGTGGTTTGGTGACCTTTGAACACCAAGCACAAGTTTGTCAAATGTGGAACACAGAAGTTCTTACATGCAAGGTACTACATCTAACACTTGGCAACCTTTGTCTGTTCTCTTGAGGGGAGTCTAAAATGTGTTTCAAAATAATAAAGTCCTAGAAGGCCACTACTTGGAAACATTTGCCTAACTTAGAACAGTTCAAGCCTGCATCATTTTGAGTCTAAATTCTAGCTAATTTCTTCCCTTGTAATACTGCTCTTTGTTCTGTTTTTGTTGTTGTTTTCTCTCCTAGACAGTTACTGACCTAAGATTTCCAAATCCTATACAAATATAGAAATGTAGAGAGTTGGCATATTGTGGCATTGAGGGTTATAGCCATACCCATTTTCAATTCTCTAGAGGTTCTAGCACCTGCTTCCTTTCCCACTACTTTAGGACTGACCAGGGGGAAAAGCTCTGTTCTTTATGACCTCCCCACATTAGAACCTCAAGGACATTTTCTTAAAGAACAATGTTATAAAATGGAAGATGTGCATTACTGAAATGAGCTTGTATTAATGCTACACTGCATGCATAGATGAGATAAAGAGGAATGTTGGGACTGGATTGTAACCATGATACAGTCACAAGGATTCAACTTACCCTCATCCCCTAAGTGGCTAGAATACTGAACAAGATATATGAAGAAGCTATTTTCAGATATTGGAGAACAGGAAATGCAGGAATATCATGATGCCTTAGGAAAGTGTAACATTGGAGGTGAACCTCCACCATCCTCCTGGCTTTCTGCCTTGGGGCATATCCCCAATGACCATGCAGGGAGCAGGGTCACAAGAAGAGCACAATGGCCTCACTGAGGTGAGGAGAGATATTGAAAGAAGAGATTCTGGAGAAAAAGAGAAAATCTGTGGAATAAAGACCTCTAGAAATAAGTATGGAGAGTCTTCTTTATTCTTGGTGAAATCCTTAGTTGTGCATGCATAGAGTAAAACTTCAATGAAGTCACGGAAAGAATGACCAGGGGGCTGTCAACTGAGCGATTCCTGGGGCTTATACAGGGCAGAGAGTTGTTGAATCTGTGGCTAGAATGGAGATGGTCAGTACTCAACTGGGGCATTCAGAAGAGACCTCAGAAATGTACTGTCTTGGTACTAGGACTGAACTATCTTTGAGTAAAAGCTACACTAGACCCACCTTAACAAAGTTTAAAACAAGCATTGGAAAGAGAAGCTTATCTGCAAATAACTTAGATTCCTGTCAGCACAAAGACCAATGCTATTTAAAGGAAGACAACAAAATTCAGGCACTCAATAATATTACAGTCACAATATCCAGGCATCCAGTCAAAAATTATTATACAGGACAAGAAGCAGGAAAATGAGATCTATAATCAGAAATAAAAATCTCTTAAGAGAAATAGACCCAGAAATGACAGAGATGATGAAATTAGCAGACACAGACTAAAACATATAAATATGCTCAAATGCTGAGGGATTTAATGAATTTGAACATAATGAAAAGAAAAATGAAAGATAAAAGTCCTAGAAATAAAAATATACTGTAACTGAAATGAACATTTGCTGGATAGGATTAAGAACAGATTAGAAACTAGAGAAGAAAAGATTAGTGAACTTGAAAAGACAGCAATAGTATCTATCCAGGCTGAAGCACAGACAGAAATGAAGACTGAGAAATCCTTTGGCTAAAAAGAGCTCCCTTGCTCTTTTTAAATACATTCCCAGAGGGAGGGGCAACCAGGACCCAATGGCTGTGTGATATGAGGGTATAATCATTCCAGGATGTGGGCACAGCTGTCAGCCTTATGAAGACTGCACTCCTGGCAGCTGGGCTTATGTGTGCCTCATCTTGGACAGGGGATAAAGGAGCACATGGTGGCATCCACTACATTGTTTTTGTTTGTTTGTTTTTGTTTTTTGAGAAACCTTGGAGTTGACTATGGAGTGTTACAAATAAACTCTGATTTATGCAAACCCTTTCTATGAAAACTCATTTAAAAAGAAAAATCACAATAGTCTTTTTTGTTTGTGATACAAAAGTCTTCCTTTAAATTCTTACTGCATTTTTTTTAAATGGTTTGTAAAATGAATTTACAGACAACCATAAACTATTTAAAAACAAAGCTGCTTTTCGTGACAAGTAAGCTCTAAGAGGGCAGGGATTTTTGGTTGTTGCTTTCATTTATGCTTTCTTGTTGTCCCAAGCATCCAGAACAGTGTCTGTTATACCTAGAAATGCTAAGTTTTAATAAATACTGAATGAATAAATCAGTGAATCAAACAGACTCTGTTAAACAAGAAATAGTATTTTCTATTGTTTTCCTCAAGGTGGTGCTGTGTAGCACAGTTTAAGGGCCACCTTGAAAACTGATTCTTTTTTCCTAATATAGCTTTGATATCTGATCAATTTTCTTTTATTACATAATTTTTAAATCTTCCCATCTCTCTGATTTTCCAATTTTTTAGATTTATGTTCTTTGTGGGCAGAGGCTTACTAGATTGTCAGAGGCATTGGTTTTCTTGCCTTTTCCTCCCCTTGTTTATCTCTACCTAGTTGTACAAGTAGACTTGCCTTTGAACACTTCCTGAAAGATACTACATCTACTGCTTTATTTCTACCTACTATCTCTATCATTTATTATAGAAAGATTTATCTAAAGACCTTCATACATTTAATGTTCAAGGTTTCATTTCTCTGTCTCTTCTTTTATCTAGATGTCTATTGTCCCGTATTTTTCTCAGTCGAATTTTAAATTGACCAGTTTCTTTGTTAAATAACTTTATTGAGATATATTTGATATAGAACAAACTACACATATTTAAATTATATACTTTGATATTGTGATCTATGCATACACCTGTGAAACTATCACCACAATTAAGATAATGAGCATATCCATGACTCCCAAAAGTTTCCTCCTGCTCCTTGGTGTCGCTCTCCATTCCATTCCCCCTGTCTTTGCCCCACCCCATCTGAAGGCAATCACTGATGATCTCGTCCCTTTCACTATAGATTAGTTTTCATTTCCTAGAGTTTCATGTAAATGGAATCATACACTGTTTTCTCTTTTTTTTCTGGGTTTTTTAACTCATCATAATTATGTGTATCAATCTTCATTTATTTCTGTGTAGTATTTCTTTATATAGATATACCATAATTTGTTTATCTATTCACTTATTGGTATATTTTAGGGTTATTTTATGTTTCTGGCTATTGCAAATAAAGCAGCTATAACCACTCATACATAGACCTTTCCCTGGACGCTTATTTCTCTTGGATAAATACCTAGGGATGGAATGCCTAGATCGTATGGTAAGTGCATGCTTAATTGCAAAGAAATTTTCAAACAATATTCCAAATTTTCCAAATATTCCAAATTTTCAAACAATATTCCAAATGTTATACCATTTAACATTCTCACCAGCAGTGTATGAAAGTTTCAGTTTCTTCACATCCTTGCCAACATTTGGGTCAGTCTTTTTTATTTTAGCTATTCTAACATACATATAATAGTGACTGTCCTCTTTTTATTATCGATTTGTTTGTGTTTAGATAGATGCATTTTCAGATTTTCATAAATTCTATGAAATCTTGTATATACTGGCTTTAATTATTAGACATAAAGGTGAAATACATGAATGAAGAAAATGTCTTTGAAGAAGTGGGGGAGTAAAATTATGGTGAGTTATTCTCAAAAAGATTGACTCTAGAGACAATAAGGTCCATGTATTAAGTATTAGCCTCACATATAGGAGAAACTAGTACAAATCCAGGAGGAATAATTTGAGAGATATCATGAAACCTTTTCTTCATTCCCCTTCTCCTCTGAGATCTCCTATCAGGAGAACTCCAATGACATATTTTCCCTTTGGCTCTTCAAAATGTTTCTATCTTCAAGAGTTTCCATTTGAAACCAAACACTACTAGGAAAAGGACTACCTAAGGCCCATTTGTCACCTAACACTGGATGAGTTTAAGTTTTGTGAGGTCTTATGGGCAAGTAGCCTTATGGTCTACAGGCTATTGACGTAACTGCACCATCAGGGCAGTATCTCTCCTCTTTACCCTCCTACAAAACTCTAAAGATTTCAGGCTATTCATAAATGCAAATACCTGACTGAGCTCTGTGGAGCTAAAAGTGTGCTATGCCCATTCCATTGCTGCAGATACTCTGTTTTACCATAGATAATGTGCATTCTTTCACACTGTTCATGAAAAAAATAACAATCTAAGCACAGGTGAATGCAAATATAAAACAATTAAAGTTATCATAACAAATATGTCAATATTTGTCAACTCTGTGAGCACAAGATAATCTCTTTTTTTTAATTAAAGCATCTTTAATTGATTGCTCAGATAATTTCTTTTCCACTTTGTTCTTATGTTTTCTTTTCGGCTGATATTCAAATTCAGGAGATGCACAAATTCAGATTCAAGAGATACACAAATAAAATACAGTACATACACAAATGAAATGCTAATAAAATCATCTCTATGGGACAAAGGCAGGATAGTCTACCAGAGGAATAAAAGCAAATGTGAATAAGAGATTTTTACTCTCCAAAACAATAGGCTTCATTTGGCCTCGAGAGAGCCACTGGGCAAGGCATCTTGTGACAGAAGTCATAGGGATGTTGGTAGGGCTATGAGATAGGAGCAGTATACAGAGTCCTCACCTAGAACGAATGGGCAGAGCTCAGAAAGAGACACGCCGTTGACAATGCTTCTCCTAGCCAAGGTTTTCTATGCAGCCTCCCATGGATCAACATACGTTAATCAACCCACACATCAGTATTTTCATCCTTTAGAAGCAATGATGGTATTTGCACTGGGAACTGTGATCTATGTATTAATGGGCAGCATGAGTCAACTGTAGTAAATTTTCTAAATAATTATTTATTTACTTTTAAAATAAACTCTATTTTTGAAGCAGCTTTAAGTTCACAGCAAAATTGAGTTGAAGATACAGTGATTTCTTATCTACCCCGTCTCTACATATGCATAGCCTCTCCCATTATCAACATCCTCCACTACAGCGACGCAGTTGTTACAGCTGATCAACCTACTCTGACACATCGCTATCACCCAAAGCCCCTGGTAATGTTAGAGCTCACTGTTGGTGTTGTACATTATATGGGTTTGGACAAATGTATAATGATAACTATCTACCATTATAGTATCATACAGAATCGTTTCACTGCCCTAAACATCCTCTGTGCTCAGCCTATTCATTCCTCTCTTCCCCCTAACTCTCAGCAACCACTGATCTTTTTAATTTGTTCCAGGATATTATGTAGTTGGAATTGTGCAGTATGTAGCCTTTCATATTGATTTCTTTTACTTAGAAATGCATTTTAAGTTTCCTATATGATTTTTCATAGCTAGATAACACATTTCTTTTTATCACTGAATAATATTCCATTGTCTGCATGTACCATGGGTTATCCATTTACCTACTAAAGGACATCTTGGTTGCTGCCAAATTAGAGCAAAATTATTAATGAAGCTGCTAAAACATCTATGTGCAGGTTTTATTGTGGACATACATTTTCAATTCTTTTGAGTAAATAACAAGGGGTGCAGTTGCTTGATATGGCGATGACTGGAAGAGTAAGTTCAGTTTTGAAGTAAGCTGCCAAACTGCCTTCCAAAGTGGCTGTACCATTTTGTACCCACTGGCAATGAATGAGAGTTCCTATTGATCCCCACATCCTCACTAGCATTTGGTGTTGTAGTGTTCTGAATGTTGTTCACTCTAATAGGCATGTAGTGGTACCTTGTTTTATTTGGAATTCTCTGATAACATATGATATGGAGCATCTTTTCATATGCTTTCACCTGTTTATCTTCTTTTGTGAGGTATCTGTTCAGGTGTTTTGCCCATTTTTAAATCAAGTTGTTCATCTTCCCATTGTTGAGTTTTAGGAGTTATTTGTACATTTTGAATAGCAGTGTTTTATCAGATACACTGTTTGCAAATATTTTCTCCCAGTCTATGGCTTGTCTTCTCATTCTCTGGAGAGTGTCTTCTGCAAAGCAGGCAGTTTTTAATTTTAATGAAATCCAGCTTATCAATTATTTCTTTCACGGATTGTGCCTTTGGATTCATATCTAAAAAGTCATCACCATACCAAAGATCAGCTAGATTTTTCTCCTATGTTTTCTTCTAGGAGTTTTATAGTTTTTGCATTTTACATTTAGGTCTGTAATCCACTTTGACTTAATTTTTGTGAAGGGTATGAGGTTCTTTTTTTGCATGTAGATGTCCAGTTTTTTCAGCACCATTTGCTGAAAAGACTCTTTGTTCTACTGTGTTGCCTTTGCTCCTTTGTAAACGGTCAGCTGACTGTATTTATGTGGGTCTATTTCTGAGCTTCCTATTATGTTCTATTGATCTATTTGCCCTTTCTTTCACCAGTAGTGCACTGCTTTGATTATTGTACTTTATAGTATGTCTTGATGTCAATCCTCCAACTTTTTCTCCTCCAATATTGTGTTGGGTATTCTGAGTCTTTTGTATCACCATATAAACTTTAGAATCAGGTTGTCAATATTTACAAAATTACTTGCTGGCATTTTGATTGAAATTTCATTGAATCTAAAAATCAAGATTGGATGAACTGACATCTTAAAAATATTGAGTTTCCTATTATGAGCATGAAATATCTCTTTATTTATTTAGTTTTCCCTTGATTTCTTTCATCAGAGTTTTATCATTCCCCTCATATAGTTCTTATAGATATTTTGTTAGATTTCTGTCTAAATGTTTCATTTTTAGGGGTGGTGATGTAAATGGTATTGTGGAGACTAATTTAGACTCCACTTGTTAATTGTTGGTAAATAGAAAAGCAATTGACTTTTGTGTATTAACCTTGCATCCTGCAACCCTTCTATAATTACTTTTTAATTCCAGAAGGTTTTTTTTTTGTTAATTCTTTTAGATTTTCTACATAGATGATTGTATCATCAGCAAACAGAAACAGTTTTATTTCTTCCTTCTCAATCTATATACCTTTTATTCCTTTTCTTGTCTTATTGCATTAGCAGGTAACATATTTTAATGTATATTTGTTATCCCCCTTCCTCGCCTTCTCCCTTTTCTTGATGCCTGGCACATGCTGGTGATGGTAGGATTATACCAAAAAGCTATTTAAAATGAATTACATAGTATTTTGAAGTTAACAAGATGATAATTAAGACTTTGATAGAGTTTAGCAAGTATTCAGAGTAGGGGAAAGAATAATTGAATGCTGATATTATTATGTAACCCTCACTGGAAATACTCAATGACTTGGTCTATACTTAACTTGGGCTTATGTGTAAAGACTCTGGTGCTATACCACCTTTGTCACTTTGATCAATTTACCAAACATTTCTGTGCCTTAGTCTGTCCTACTGTAAAACTGGGATAATGATTGTGCCTACTTCATGAGGTTGTTGTGAGGATTAAATTATTTAGTCTACACAAAGCTCTTAGTGAATTCCCTGGTACATAGTAAGCATGATTTAAGTATTACCTATAATTATTATGATGGTGGTACAATGTCAAAAATATTGCCTCTCAACACTAAAGAAAATACAAGAGGTACAGAGGAATAGAGAGTTAGATATTCCAAACTCAAACCATTTGATGAAATTAACATCTTTCCTATCTCAAAATTAACTTTTAAAGACAATTTTGAGACAGGAAAGATTTAATATTTTTTCAGAAATCTTATTTCTGACTCTGTTGATCTGTAATTGACTTTAGCATTTATATTCTATTTCTGAAAAGCAGTTTTATGCCCAGGTATTGTGACTTTATTGTTTCACTTTATTCATGCCTTTAGCCCTTTGCATTGTTGCTATAGTTAAGTACCTTGCCTTCCTCCTGGCCTTGTAATGCAACTAATTCCTTCAACATGATCTTTGTTAATTAAAACACAGTCCAGAATTATTGCAAAATAGAAACATTTATACATTTTGTAATATTTAATTTGTGTTTTCCAACTCAAGGGTGCCTGTTAAAAAACCAGAACCTCTGAAGACATGGATTACAGCCTAGGGACCAGGATTTTCAAAAGAGTTTGCAATCCAGATAGATATGTATAAGTGCAATGGTGAAATAAATACTTTTATTAATTAGGGATAATCCTTTCATATTTTTTACACAATTTTAGCATCAGAAGAGGCCTTCAGAATTCTCCCATCCATCTCAATTTCCTTAATCCAGAAAAGGCATGTCATTTACCAAATACAGTTTAAGTGGCAGAAGAAAGGCCAAAACCTATAGATTTCCAGTGCTCTTTATATCATATTCTTCTTGACATTTTAATTCAATTTTATTATTGTTAAGTCAATGTATTTTGAAATTTTAAAAAACATATTTTATTTTTCGTTCTTTGGGAGATAGAAATAACACTATTAAACAACAAGCAGAGTCAGGTATATTGATCTAGAGGAGAAAAGAACTAAAATTCACGCACTTGTATTCTTTTCTTGAATGAATAAACATGCATTTTAAAAATCACCATGAGTACAGTCTTCATCGCGGTCATCACCATCATTACCTTCAATCAATCCTTACTTTAGTCATTCAATTTGACTAGTTAATGACAATCTTTGAAAATGTTAACAGGTCTCTAATACCAGTGAGTAATATAATTGTTGGTCAAATATCACAAGAACATCACACAAGCTAGCTGAGTCAGCGGACATTGGAAAACAGTCTTAGTCTAGTGCCACAAATACAATTTCCCAGTTCAGGTCATTACTTGAAAGCCAAAAAATAAATCTGGGATTTTCTGTCAGTTAGGAAGACTAATCCTGTAAGAGATGCAGGTTTATAGAGAAGATATTATTCCAAATTTCTCTTGATTTTAACTGTATCACTGAGCATCTAGCCTGGAGGTGGTTTTGGTACCAGGTATCATCTGACAAAATAAGAGTTCAGAATGGAAAAGACTTATTTTACCTCAAACCAATTATGGTCTCCACTTCATTGATGCAGGATCAACTTATCCACTAGGCACAGTAGCACAGGGCACATGGCCAGTGACACTTTTAGGAACCCATGAAAATCTTTCTTTCTTTCAAAACCAAAAGAAAAAAAATAAACTTTTAGGGTCAAATAATGTTTTAATTTTTTTTATATCAAAAAACACAATGTTTTAGGGCCCACACAAGTTTAACAGAGAAACAAGATTTTAAATATTTAAAGTTACATACAAAATAATTTTTAATATTGGTATTATTATGGTGAGAAGGATCTATGAAGGCAAAAATTGCAAGTGTCCATGAAAGTCACAATGTTGCCCTGCATTGATTTACTATCTTTAAATATATTTGCTATTTTCTGATGGATTAACCATCACCACACTTTTGGTTTCAATACTTTTATGATGGTGAATTCTAGTAATCTCCCTAGGAGAACAATGCTGCTGCATATAACCTTTTGATTGTTTTCTAGTTATCTGTTAAATCATAGCAAAGAGAATATTTTTCGTATCAATTGCTTTCTTAGCTCCTTATTTGTTCCCTAGTCCCCACCCTTTCCTGCTTTCCTTTCCTACAGAGCACACTCTAGAATACCCAAATAGTATCAGGTAACTGATCAAGAAAATCTATTATGGGATCCAATAATAATTCGTAATTTCAAATTTAATTAATATTCAGCCATTTGAGCAATCATGGAAAAGGGTCAGGTTAAGGTAATGATGGACCACTGAAAAGCAATTAACCTTGAGAAAGATTTATGGGATTTCTTTCTGTTTGCCATATTTGTTTTCCCTGAATGCACAGAGAACTTCCAGAGAAACACCAGAGCTCACTTTGAAAATGCTGGTCCTCCAATCTGGGCAACCGCTTGACATTACTCAAATTCTCCAGTGGATTTCTCTATGTAATTATCTATTCAGGAGATTACTTTTCTTCTTCCAATTCCAAATCTTAATGCCTCAAGGTCCAAGAGTTTGAGTTTAAAATAAGAGAACAACAGATTACTTTAAAAAAAAAACAAAAAACAAAAAAAAAAACCTAGAGACATTAAAGCTGATATTTAAGCATCTTCTCATACCATCTTTGTTAAGACTAAGGGCTGTTTCTTGCAATCCTACATCAAGGGAACTCATGACCAGAGACTCCCGATATAATTTAATTAATAGCCCTGATGTAAATACAGGTGTTGTTTTTGGGGGTAAATTGAATGCTGTCTGTTTCAATGTCAAAAATAAAATCCACTCCATTCTCATCCATTTTCAGGGCACCTTGAGAAGGTCTGTCTTGCTGGCTCTCTCCTTCTTTTCATGCTTGACATTATATCTTTCAAACATATTTATTTCCCTAGTAAGCAAAGACTGGTTATTTCAACTTAGTATTTTTTTAGTTTAATTAAAATTTCTTTGTAACCAGGAAATAATTTATACTTTTTTTTTTTTTTTTTGACACAGTCTTACCCTGTCCCCCAGGCTGGAGGAGTTTAGTGTCTTGATCTTGGCTCACTGCGACCTCTGCCTCCTGAGTTCAAGCGATTATTGTTGCTCAGCCTCCTGAGTAGCTGGGATTGTAGGCATGCACCACCACATCTGGCTAATTTTTTTATTTTATTTATTTATTTATTTATTTTTAATAGAGTCAGGGTTTCATCATATTGGCCAGGCTGGTCTTGAACTCCTGACCTCAAGTGATCTGCCTGCCTTGGCATCCCAAAGTGCTGGGATTACAGGCATGAGCCACTGCACCTGGCCTATACATTTTTTTTTTTTTAATTAAAGAGTATAGAGAGCTAGACACTGGAGATTAAACTGCATGTAGCTAATGAAAGCCAAACTCCTATGAGTTGAAAATCTATCAGAAACTAAGCTTGAAGTCTGTGCATATTAGGCTTTTCAGAGGATCTGATTCACATTGATTGACCATACACATTAAAATGATCACAAAATTGTTTGCAATGATAGTTTACCTAGTATGGTCAACATCACAGTCATCAACAAAGACAGTCCTTGCTCTCACGATGGCAGTCATAACACGGACTTAACAAAGATTGTCACCACAAAGCAATTGCTGCCTTGGACCAAATCAGTGTTGGGATCAAAAATGCTTCAAGGTTTGGGGAAGAGAGAGTTTACTCTCTGAGTAAACTCACTTGAAGACAATTACACAGAGGGGATGGATCTTTCATGAGAGAAGAGATTTTACAAGGGAATTTGGGTGAAGGGGATGGTGTAAACACAGAAACAGAAATGAACCATCAGTAATGACTGATGAGAAAAATAAATAATTGAATGGCAGGTTTTAGAACCTTGAGATACAGGAAGAGATCATCAGATCTAGCCTCTTGATTCTAAGGAGGTAAGGTTTTATTATCTCATTTTGCAGATTAAAATATATTTTAAGGACAAACTATCTGGAGAGGTTAAATTAGGTGACTAATTCTTCAGTTCAGTGATTTTAAAAAATAAGTTTACTGCATAGGAATCACCTACAGAGTTTTTTAAACATGTAGATTTTGAGCTAAAACCCTCCAGAGTCTGACTCAATAGGTGGGCTGGGGCCTGCAATTTCTATTTTTTTTATAAGACCCTCATATGGTCACCAAATGTGGGAACCTCATTTGGGAGACAGTGCTTTGATATTATAGATAACCAGGGAATACCCTGTGCCATATTCCTACATTAAGAATAATCCTGATAAATTGACAAATATTTGATTTATCTCATCACTGGTATTCGTTACCTGTTTTCCTAGTTTTCAAAATTTCTTTCACAGCTGAAAAATGGAGGTCTGCCATCATTGCCCAGGAATTTGGAAAGTTCTGCAAAAATTTGAGTCCAGGAAGAATGTATTTGGCTTGAGCACCCCACTTTATATCTATATATATTTTTTTATCCCATGTAGAGAGATAAGCAGCTACCTACCCAAAGCTGGATTCAAAGCAGGGAAGCAAATCCTATCTCAAACTGGTTTACAAATGTTGCAACTTAGAATGTGATTAGGGCAGTGGTATTTCAGAGAAGGGAAACTACTAACAGTCATGTGGGTGTGGGAGATAAGAGAATGTATATTATTTAAAAACAGCAAATGACAGTAAATTATGATGCAGTAATAAAGAGAGGGGAGTATGAAAAAAATCACAGGATTGCAAGTCAAGAAGCCTCTGTGTGTGATCCTAGTCAACTTGCTTTAACTTCTGGTGCCTGCTTCATCCCCATTCTAATTCTCCCTGTCTTCATATTTCTTTTTCAATTAACAATAATTGCACCTCAGATAAACCTCATTGGCTATGTTCTGCCACTGCACAAAGCTTTCTCTCTCTCTCTCTCTCTTTTTTTTGGAGATGATTTCAGTAGGCTTCTAATTTGTCACAATTGCCAGTTGCTCCTTAAACTAAGCCACTCTGCAACTAGAAATCACCTTGTTAAAACTTAAAACTTTAATCATGCCAGGCACAGTAGTTCACATCCGTAATCCCAGCACTTTGGGAGGCCCAGGCGGGTGGATCATCTGAGGTCGGGAATTCGACACCAGTCTGGACAACATGGTGAAACCACCGCTCTACAAAAATACAAAAATTAGTTGGGTGTAGTGGCAGGTGCCTGGAAGTCCCAGGTACTGGGGGAGGCTAAAGCAGGAGAATTGTTTGAACCCGGGAGGTGGAGGTTGCAGTGAGCTGAGATCACACCACTGTACTCAAGCCTGGGTGACAGAGCAATATCTCAAAAAACAAATAAACAAACAAAAAAGAACAAAAACACTTAAACCAGATTTCTAAACAAATTTTCCCACTGGCAAGATCTGAGGACTTCCCTGTTGCTGAGGGACAAACTCCTTAGCATGACCTGCAGCTACAAGATCGCCTGTCCCCAAAGACTGACACCTCATGCCCTGATCGCCACCCTTCCGCACACTTTCAGCACTAGGTTGCTTTTTCCTTATTTCTGCCCATGCACTCGCCCCGCCTCCCTGCCAGCCTCCTTACATTGCTTTTCCTTCTGGTCGGCCCCTAGAATACCCTTTCTCTCCTCCTCCAGCTGGCAAGCTTGTACATATTCATCGTTCTACATTTAGCTCGGTGACACTTTTTCAAGGCAGTCTTTCCCACTCTCTGGATGGAGTTGGCACTTCCCTAATAGTTCTGGACTAAGTACATCTAGGTTGCAGTGGCATTTATCTTTTGACGACCCTTCTGGAATTTCCCAGCCAAATGGGTGAGAAACACTGTTACTGGCAGGTCTGGGCTTCAAAGTTAATTCTCCACTTGTTCTCATTGGAGGTAGAATGGATCAGTCAGTCATATTCTTGTGCTATTCTCTTTCCATGAATGTGTATAAACAAGACGAATTAGTGGGAAGGCTCACATTTCACTGTAGAGGACAGTCATCCTCTTTCCTACTTGCAGGTTCTGAAAGATTTCTTCCTGGAAGCCTACCTATTTGTCCTACCGTGGTGAATTAAAGCAAAAACGTCAGGCTGATACCGCTACTCATTTGAAAGATACTTCAAGACTGTCCCTTCATCATCTCAGCTCACAAACCAGTAAAATCTCCCTTGAATACATTCAACAGAGTTTCTTATTGAGCAAAGAGCTTGAATAGGCACAATCATGGAGGAGTCATGAAACCAGGAAAAAATAAATAGTGGAGCCAGATCGACTTTAAGTGGCATAATGCTCTGTTTCTGCAGGATTTTCCACCTTCACTCCTTAATCTCATTTTAATCTCTATTACAGTCATTAGATTCTAATACCATACATAAGGCCCAGCAACCTGTTTTGTTGCTGTGGTTTTATGCTAAGTGACTGATGTGGCACCAGGTTTGGGAAACGCGAGCATGGAATTGATAACTCTTTTCTGTGTAAGCAGTTTCATCCAAAATTCTTCCTCTGCCCGAACTCCTACCCCCACCTCCCAAGCAGGTCCGCGATTGTATTAGATCCTTTTTAGGCTCAATAAACTCCACATTCCCTAGCAAGTGAGCAATGGAAAAATGATGATCCTTGCTTTCTGAACTGGAAACACAGGCATAACATGGTTAAAGGGAGTTCCCCTTGACTTCTGAGGCAAATGAGAGAGGAGCTGGAAAAGTGCCTGATGCAAGTGATTAGATCAAAGGGAATTCTTTGTCCCATGTCAGGTGGTGTTCCACATAATGCACACCTTGCAGTGCACAAAGTTAATAAGTGCTGTGGCCATCTATAGCTGTTCCTCCTCAAGGCCACCTCCTAATAGCAATAAATTGTGAGATGGACCTTCTCACAGCTTATTAAGACCTTTTATCTTAGCCTCTTTGTTTTTCAAAATCTTTCTGTGGCAACTCAATAAAATTACAACTCAGCTGTCCCTTTGTAATTACATCAGGAAAGGTTTGTGAACTAATTATTTCATGTATTCAAGCAGCAGAAGGGTAATTTATCAGGATGACAACATTGGGCAATGGTTCCTAAATCTAAGTATCCAACTCCAGGTGTGCTCTTGCTGTGTCAGGACTCCCTGCTTGACCCTAGGCCTCCAGATCTCTAAAGGGATGGGATCTTACAGGCTATTTTTTAAAAGTTACCCTTGCGGGTTACATGATTAGTTCTGTTTCAGAAAGACTTGTCTAGTGCCCTCTTGCAGGGCTTCTTAACATCAGTCTCCCCTTGAGAGGCTGTAAAAAGTGCAGATTTTATGTCCAACTCCAAGGGATTCTAATTGCTGGGTGGTGTCTAGAAATAGGCATTTTTTAACAAACTGTCCAGGTGCTTTTGAAACAGGTGGCCAGTGTATTTCACTTTAGGGAACACTCCTCCATTCAGGGTTTGGCCAAAGGTGGGCACAGGAGGAAAGAATATCACACATTTGTGAGGCTCAACTGTTGTTTCTTCAAGGCCAGTTGCAAAGCAGTCCTCCAAACATTGCATCTACTTGCGTCTAGATACACCAGTGCCAGAGAGAGAATGAGGATGGGGAAGACGACTGTGGGGTCAGGGCTAGGCTCTTCCTCTAAGGGAGGAGACCACCCCTCATATTGTCTTATGCCCAATTTCTGCCTCCAAAGAAAGAAGAAGTAAAAACTAAAAGGCAGAAATGAAATCCACAGGCAGACAGCCTGGCGACGCACCCTGGGCCTGGTAGTTAAAAGATCGATCCCTGACCTAATTGGTTCTATTATCTATGGATTACAGGCATTGTATAGAAATGCACTGTGAAAATCCCTATCTTGTTTTGTTCCGATCTAATTACCGGTGCACACAGCCCCCAGTCACGTACCCCCTGCTTGTTCAATCAATCACGACCCTCTCACGTGCACCCCCTTAGAGTTGTGAACCCTTAAAAGGGACAGCAATTGCTCACTCCGGCAGCTCGGCTCTTGAGACTGAAGTCTTGCCGATGCTCCTGGCCGAATAAACCCCTTCCTTCTGTAACTCGGTGTCTGAGGAGTTTTGTCTGCCGCTCGTCCTGCTACACCTGGTGTATCTTGCTGTTTAAAGGCACAGAACCAGGCAGACATTCATGCCAGCCCGCCTCATCTGCTGTAACAACTCCTCACCAACCTTGCCTGCAGCGTCTTCCTGGCTTGCATCCCTCCCTTTCCCCAATTTGATTTCAGCTCCAACTTTTACATTGCCACTAGAATTATTTTCATAAAAGGTAACTTTTGTTTCTCCAGGTCTTAACACTCTTCAAAAGCATACACAATAATTTTTCCCGACCAAATCCAGACTCACTGGAAAGGATTTCAGGCCATTTGTCATTTGGCCTCTTGTACATTTCCAGCTTTATCTTCTGTGCTGATTCAAATAGCATGAACAAATGCCTCTGCCTGCAACGTGCTTTCCATGACTGTTTGGGAGACTCTTCAACTTTCAACCTTAAACTAAAGCATGATTCATCATGTGAAAGCGTCTATGACCTGTCCAAGGAGAATTACTCTTCTTTTTGAGTCCTGCACATACATGTGCCATAGCTCCTATTACTCTATATTATATTTATTTATTTTAAAGTCTATTCGGCACAAAAGACTGCAACCATGTTTCAATATTATTATGTTATCTTAATGTTTATTCACATCAATATTAATACTTATTCATATTAATAAGAGTAAAAGTAATAATAGGAGCTATTCAATGATTGCTAATTACTGTGGCAAGCTTCTATGCTTTATGAGTTACGTGAATTATGCCACTTAATCCTTTTGCCATATTAAGAAATAGGTTCCACCCATAAAAATCCGCCAGTTAATGTTAGACAAAAGGTCTGACTTCAGAGTAGGCATTTTGTATTCAGTAGGCTCTTAGTAAACATTTGTTGAATGAACAAATTATTGGTATATAAACAAATGAATGAATAAATGATGCCAAGTTTTCAGAAGGTTGTTAAGTAAAAAGTTATGGCTGTTGCTGCTAGCAAATGACCTGCAGTGGGTTCTTGGGCAGTATTTCTATTGGCAGAGAGAGCAAAAAGGAGGTACTAAAAGTGGTTTATTTTTTTCTGTCTGAAAATTGCTTCTTCAACAATGAGGCTCACGAAGAAAACTAGAAGATAGATACGGAAATAAAATTCATGTGTGAAGAAATACACCAGAAAAAAATGACCTTAAAAGTTAAGTCAGTGGAGGGAAGGTGGGACTGTGCATGGTATTTTGACCTGTTTATGCCCTGGTCACTCAGTGTCTCCCTCCCCATGGCTGAAGCCACTCCATCCTTTCCGGAGTCTTAGCCTTGCCTCCACTTCTGGAACAAGCTCTGTCCTGGGAAAGCCCAAGTTTGACTGAGTCCTTGCTCAGAGACAGCTTCATCTTGCCTTCCGATCTTGCAGCCCAGGCTCTAAGGCATTAATGTCCTGGTTATGGTAACTGAGCTTTCTTCTTGTTTTGGGGAGCTGGTGACTATTTTGTGCAATAGATCCAGGGTGAAGTTGCTGTGTTACCCCAGTGGCTGGCCTCATGTTGTTAATCAGACTCCTGGTCAAGTCCCAAGTGTGCCTTGTCCTAGAGATTCTGCTACCTGCATAAGAGGCCCACCCGACAGTGTCTGCTCACCTGGATCTCCGAATGTGCTTGGTGCTCTAGTAAAGGTACCACATCTGGCACATCAGCTTAGATTAGCGAGTTCATCTGGTTAAGTTGATGGTAGTTTGTCACCACCTGCCATGATCTATTTAGTTCTTTTTCAGGGGCTAGACAGGTAAATGGAATAGGAATAGGATAAAGACCACAATCTCTGCATTCTTAAAGTCTTTGATGGTAATGCTAATATCTACAATCCTTTTAGGAACGCAGTATTATTTATGATTTACCATCTTGGCTGCTGTGGAGGCTAGGGCAGAGGAAATAGCCGAAGGCCCAAGAAACAACAGCAAGAAAATCTAAGTAGATACTTAAATGTGTCCAGTACAGAGGGTGAATATTATAACTGCTAACAAAGTATACATCAGACTATAATTTAGGAAAAATAGAAAAACACTAAGAAAATAAGGTTTCAGTATGGAAGAAAACATAAAAAGTTAACTCTGTTTTGAAACTGGTTGACTCAGAATCCGTGTGACTTGGAACAAGCCATATAACATACTGGGACCCTATTTTCTCATCCATAAAATAAAGAAAATTCATTGGAGGTCAATAACAGCAGCATAATTCCATGATTTTTAAAATTATTTTTTCAGTGTCATTATAAAATCTGAGTAATTAAAGGAATCTAGGGGAAGAGTAAAAAGTAGTACATTTATAAAACAACAATATACTTTACACTTCATGAAAGAAAAATAACATTTTGGAAAAATTAACTTAAAATATCAAAACGTAAAGCCTAAATACTATGTGTAAAATTATCATATACCTTCTTCCATATATTTAAATGTTTTCATTTGCACTTCCAAATCACATTATTAGACAAGTATCTAACAATTAAAATAAACAGTGTACTTTTAAAAAGATATGTTCACTGAGGTTTTATGTTCCAGATATTTCTGTGGCTTTGAAATAATTGTGTTATACTCTGCATTACTATTTCTGTGGTAAGGGTTATTTTAAAATAAAGGCAATACACTTACTTAAGTAAAAAAACATGAATATGGGAACTGAGAGTGTGTCATGGACTGGATTTAAAATAGTCCATGTTCTGCAGTTCAGAGGAACTCAGAAGTATGTCAAAGGGCAAGGGGGAAAAAAGCCATCCAGAAAGAAGTGAGGGCAATGTCCCTTGGTCTGATTTGTGAGAAAGTAAGAATTACATTTGCAGAGTTTGGCAAGACAGCTAGGAAAAAGAGCAAGAGCTGGAATAACTGCTTCCATGTTCCAGGCCAATCAGAAATCAAAACTCCAGAGGGACCTGGATAAAGGAAAAATTTCACTTTGGAATTACTGGGAATGTTTAAGCTCATAGTCTTGCCTGAGAATCTTATTAAAAGGATTCTGATTCTTTCCTTTGGTTAAACTAGAAAAGGAAAAGAAACACAGTCTTTAAAACTTGGACATGTTAGGGCAAAGAAAAAAGCATTTCCAATTAGAGGTTTTCCCTAAGCCTGAACTCCTTTCTTTCGGAATGTAAGAAATAAATAATTAAGACAATTTTCAAGAATATAAGTATATTCCAGGGAATATCTTGGAGCAGCAACACAAATATTAAAAATGTAGTTAAACTTCAATGATTATATGAAAAAGCACAGGCTTCAATGCACAAACAAACTTACAACCTCCACAATTTTTTTGCCAAAACATTAAATTATTTCCCCAGAAAAAAAGGACATAAGAGAAATCCTTGAAAAAAATCAATTCATGTCAAAGTAATGTATGATTCTTTACACACACACGCAGTGTTAACCTACTCAGAAATAATCAAGGGGTTGTCTTTATTTGCACTAGATGAAACTGTTGTTACTTAGAATTTTCATTCATTATTATTTAACACTAGTAACTATTAACAGAGATTTTAAAAGAAATTTTTAAGCATTTGTATTCCTCGATATACCTCTGAAGAATGACTGATATTTTTGTTTGGGCAAACCAAATTATTCTTGGTCGAATTCCTTGCTCTCTGCAATACTAATCATTGGAGGCAGCTTCATGATGCACAGAGCCATTGGAGGGTTATGAAAAGGACAGATGGTCCCAAAGGTACACTCTTTGTCATGAAAATTATAATGTTAGGAAACACAATCAACAGTTTCCTCAAGGTTAAATCAGTTTTTATGCTGGGATTTTCTCTGTTGATTTCCATGTTTAAGGAAGTACTGTACTATTTAAATGTGCCTTTAATTGTTGTATATTTGTTGCAAATTAGCTCTTAATTTGATTAGGCTACCTAGTTCCCTGACTGATAAACCTGTTCCTACAACACAGTCTTTAGTACATATAGGAGACTCTCTAATAAAATACACTTCAGAGAATCAGCATTAAAAGAGAATTAAAATCACAAGATCTTTTTATCTCAGAAAAAAATTTAATATTTTAAACCTGTTTCCTATACCTGCTATGAGAAAAAAATCATCTGCCTTGAGAGCTATGCAAATTCCCAAGCACACTTTGGAAGGTCTGGGTTTTTTTTTGTTTTGTTTTGTTTTTTTGAGATGGAGTCTTGCTATGTTGGCCAGGCTGGTCTCAAACTCCTGGGCCCAAGTGAACCTCCTGATCAGACTCTCGGGTAGAGCTGAGATTACAGGTGTGAGTCACCATCCCCTGCTGTAAGGTCTTGAGTGGTCTTGAGAAAGTAGTTATGACCTAGATATAGTCCCAGCAATTTACATGCCTCATTATTTCAGAAGCTGATGAAGCCTCTGAAACAATTGAAGGTTGTAGACTTCACCTCTCCAGTTGAAATTTAAAAAGGTCCCATCATCTGCTCAAAGTCTTTTCAAGAGAAGTTGCTTCAAACTCTTCACTCACACACTTTTACTTTTTAGCAGAAGACCGTGAATACTAATGTTTACATATAATGTTACTTATTTTCTCATTCAATTCTTTTCCCAAGCTGGGTCCTTGATGATAGACAGCCAGATACTCAGTCTGTCACCAAATATGTGTCGAGTGACTATTGACTACTGTGAACCAGGGTCTGTGCAAGCTTCTGGCTCTTGGTCTAGTACTCAAGTCTGTGTTTTTTAAATCTACTTGCTTTGGGCCCATTTTGGCTATTTCAAGTGGTAAGTCCCATTGAAAGCAAGCCCCATTTTAAGCCAGTTCCTCTGAGAGGAAATAGGTCATCCTTTGGTAGGAGTTTAAAGACCATGATCTCTTTGGAGGGCACTTCAAAACTTTAAATATATATTAACATTTAAATATATATAACCATTGGTCCATCAATTCTACCTCTAGCATGAATTATAGCAAAATATTTATACAAGTAGACAAATATATATGTACAAGATGTTGACTAAAACAGTTTTTAATAATGAAAAGCCGGAGTATTGGTT
>NW_012103821.1:2365051-2403395 GCF_000951045.1 Mandrillus leucophaeus
AGATGTCCCACCTTTCTGGACTAAACTAATGTTCATCTTACATATATTGATGGATGTCTCATGTCTCCCTAAAATGTATAAAACCAGACTGTGCTCTGGCCACCTTAAGCACATGTCATCAAGACCTCCTAGGCCAGGCGCAGTGGCTCACACCTGTAATCCCAGCATTTTGGGAGGCCAAGGCTGGTGGATCATGAGGTCAGGAGATCGAGACCATCCTGGCTAACACAGTGAAACCCCTGTCTCTACTACAAATATCAAAAAATTAGCCGGGCGAGGTGGCAGGCGCCTGTAGTCTCAGCTACGCAGGAGGCTGAGGCAGGAGAATGGTGTGAACCCAGGAGGCGAAGCTTGCAGTGAGCCGAGATCGCGCCACTGCGCTCCAGCCTGGGTGATGGTGAAAGACTCTGTCTCAAAAAAAAAAAAAGAAAAACAAAACTCCTGAGGTTGTGTCACAGGCACGTGTCCTCAACCTTGTCAAAATAAACTTTCTAAACTAACTGAGAGCTGTCTCAGACTTTTGGGGTTCACAATATTATCGAATGTCTTTAATAAAATTCATATTCCATGTGTATGTTTGCATATGTATTGAAAAAGACCGAAAAGTGTATTCATGGAATTGTTAAAACTTACGATCACTGAAGAATGGGACAATTACTTTCTCTTCTATATAGTTTGAATTTTTGTATCAAGTATATATTAATTCTTAAAACATCAAAAATATTCTCATCTGCAGAAGAAAATGATCCACTATGAAAGAAAGAGAGTGTTAACATGGTATTACCTCTTGAGAAAAAAAAATTCTTGTTCTGAATCATGGATATCAAGAAAACTCATTTTGAATATTATGAATTTCTATAGCTGAGATTGGTCTCAAAATTAAACTTTCACTCCAGGATTATTGCTAAAGAAAGCTCAGTGTTTTGAGAGTTTTGAGACCAATGATGATGCTCAGAAAGGCTATTTTGCATCAGAGAAAATGTTCTAATTTTTCCCAGCCCAGGACACATAACCCCAAGTTTGTGATTTGTCTTCTAGGACTCTATTACTATGATTGCTACTATTATTAATAGGAGCTGCCACCTGCTGAGTAAGGTATATGTTAAAGAACATATGAAAGTATATGCTAGGCAACATGCAAAATACTTGGCATTTAAGATTGTTAATAAACAATATCCATAAAGCATAGTTTTTCAGTTTTACAGATGAGAAAGCTGTATCATAGAAATTAACTAGCTTACCAAAGGTCACAAGCTAGTGAATAGTGGCAATCAAATTTCAACATATCTTAATAACAGAGCTCATGGTCTTTTTATTCTATAGCACAGTTTATAAGGCAACCAAGAAAATGTCACAGGTATGTTCATGTCCATTGAATATAAGCTTTAATACAATGACGAAGTTGTAAAGAATGATAGTCTCTTCATAGCATAGAATTGCCACCAAGAATCTTGCAGCAGAAGGAATAATATCTACATGTGGAGAATCTTGGCAAGCCACATAATAAATGCAGGAACACACATTTCACCCAGTGAGAGAGGATTTTCGTAAGAGGGAAGTTAACACCCAGATGGCAAATGCATTTCACAGATGCCTGATGTTTGTGGTTTCTTACTCGATCAGAGTTCACTGGGGGAAATCTCACAGCAAAAGTGCCTCCCAGAAAGAATACTCAGTGTTTCCTTGTAATCAAAATTGTTCCTGGATGAACTGCTCCTGTTCTGTCTCTTTACCAGCATCTCATCACAGTGAGTGCCTATTGTGGCATCTGCTGCTATCTGGTGTTTTCATTCTAGCACATGGTTCTCACTTTGTCTGCAAGTTTAAGGTACCTGTGTCTTCAGCCCAATGTGCTCTCTCACTTTTCCCCTTCCTCTCTCATTCCTCTTTACTTTTTTTCTCCTTATTTTTCTCTTTCTCCTCCTCTCCAACCTCTTCCCCATTTTTCTCTCTCTCAAACTTTATTTCCCAAGTGTCTACTATGAACCAGAAACTCTGCCTACTGTTTGCCAGAAATGCTGTGGATGTATGGCTCCCCCTTCAAGAAGCTCACAGTCTGAGGCCGGGTGCTGTGGCTCACACCTGTAATCCCAGCACTTTGGGAGACCAAGGTGGATGGATCACTTCAGATCAGGAGCTCCAGACCAGCCTGGCCAACATGGTGAAACCCCATCTCCACTAAAAATACAAAAATGAGCCAGGTGTGGTGATGCACGCCTGTACTCCCAGCTACCCAGAGGCTGAGGCATAAGAATAGCTTGGACCTGGAAGGCAGAGGTTGCAGTGAGCTGAGATTGAGCCATTGCACTCCAGCTGGGCGACAGAGGGAGACTCTGTTTAAAAAAAAAAAAAAAAAAGAGGCTCACAGTCTGGAGGTCAGAAACATAACCACATATGGTTATGATGTGCAAAGTGCTATGAGATCATAGAAGAATTACGGCTTCTGAGAGAAATTGAACTAAAGTCTCATATTCCTTAAATCCATTTGCATGTTACACTCTTACAAAGTTTACGACGCGGTTAAAAACTGCTTTGCTTATTGATTAAAGAGTTCCAGGCTTTCTGGAAGGAGGAGCACAGATTAATGGAAAGAGTAATGGACTCAGAAAACCTGGATACCTTGAGTCCAAGAATTCAAGACCAGCTCGTTCAACACAATGAAATCCTGTATCTACTAAAGATACAAAAAATTAATCAGGCATGGTGACATGTGCCTGTAGTGCCAGCTATTCAGGGAGGCTGAGATGGGAGAATCACCTGAGCCTGGGAAGTCAAGGCTGCAGTGAGCTGAGATCAGCCCAGGTAACTGGAGTGAGACCCTATCTACAAAAAAAAAAATGAAGAAGAAGAAGAAGGAGAAGGAGAAGGAGGAGGAGGAGGAGGAGGAGGAGGAGAGGAAGAAGAGGAAGAAGAGGAAGAAGAAGAAGAAGGAGGAGGAGGAGGAGGAGGAGGAGAGGAGGAGGAGGAAGAAGATCATCTAGTTACTAGTGCAACTCTGCCACATTGTTTATCTAACGTTGGTCCATTTTCTCATGAAAAACTAACTTCACTATATATGTATAACATATCTTCTACCTACAATATTTTGAAATTTCTTGAATTCTAAAGGGTCTGAATGTTTTTTAGGACATATATCCACATGAAATAAGACCATCAATTGGTACAAACATTTTGGAGAGAAATTTGGCAGTACATTTTTTTTATTTTATTTTAGTTTAGTTTAGTTTATTGAGATGGATTCTCACTGAGTCGCCCAGGCTGGAGTGCAGTGGCGTGATCTCAGCTCACTGCAAGCTCTGCCTCCCAGGTTCACGCCATTCTCCTGCCTCAGCCTCCTGAGCAGCTGGGACTACAGGCGCCCGCCACCACGCCCGGCTAATTTTTTGTATTTTTAGTAGAGACGGGGTTTCATTTTAGTAGAGACAGGGTTTCAGGCAGTACATTTTTAAAGTCTTAAAATATCTATTTATTAGACCTAGCATTTTCATTTCCAAAAATGTATCCTAAGGATATCATTGGAAATATCTGTTTTGATAATTGTACAGTGATGGTCACTGGGGTACAGTATTCTCTACTGCAGCAAAAAAGTCCTGGAAACAAACAAGACGTTTTATTGTAAAATATTGATTATATGTGGTGTATAATATGGTATACATTCCATCAGTGAATACTTTGGAGTCGTTAAAAATGGTATGGTACCAGTGTACTTATGGACACAGAATCATATTCAGAGTACATGGTTGTATTCTCAGTGCCTACACTACTGCTGGATACATAGTAGATTTTAAATACATTTTATGAATATTCTTCAAGTGAAAAAGTCAATTCTGAAGCAGTGTGGACTATAATGCCATTTAGAAAAGAGTATATTAATATATACAAAAAGTCCAGGGAACGTATATCAAAATGTTCAGTGGTAATTTCTGGATGAGTATTTATTAGTACATTTTATTTTCAAATATCTCCACCAATTTCCTACTCCCACCCCAATCCATTTTCTACTCTTCATCCAAGATATTCTTGGAAAAACTCAAATCTGACCATGCTACTACCTCACTAAATTTCCTCGGTTATTCTATACTGCTCTTTAGCTAAATCCACAATGTTCAGCCTAGCTCGTGAGGCCTTCCTTGCTCTAAACACTAATTCTCTACTGCCCCTCATACACACTCTTGCCACTCAGCATTTTTCCAGTTGCCATAAGGCAGAGCCTCCCTCATGTTCCCAGACTCCTATTACGTGCCCCGATAAACTGTTCTCTCTGTGTAGAACAGTACCTCTTGGGCCCTGCTTTTCCCAGCACACTCTGAGCCATCCTTCAGCCTTATTTTGGATGTCAGGGCTTTGGGAAGTCATTGCTGATACCCTCCACCCTGATCAAGGCTGCATGAGGTACTATTTCACTCCCATCACATCCTGTGTTTTTTTGTTTGTCTGTTTGTTTGTTTGTTTGTTTGTTTTTGAGACAGAGTCTCGCTCTGTCACCCAGGCTGGAGTGCAGTGGCGCCATCTCAGCTCACTGCAAGCTCCGCCTCCCGGGTTCGCGCCATTCTCCTGCCTCAGCCTCCTGAGTAGCTGGGGCTACAGGCACCCGCCACCATGCTGGGCTAATTTTTTTTGTACTTTTAGTAGAGATGGGGTTTCACCATGTTATCCAGGATGGTCTTGATCTCCTGACCTCGTGATACCCCCACCTTGGCCTCCCAAAGTGCTGGGATTACAGGTGTAAGCCGCCACGCCTGGCCTTTTTTTTTTTTTTTTAACTTATAATCCTTTGACCCCATAGTGGTCCTCATGTGCCTTTCCCCACTTGTTTTATTTATCCTTGGACCAGAGCATCAAGCACAGTGACTGGCACTTACTAGGCATTTAGTGAGTACATGGCTCAATGTCTTCTTTGCATTTAGCTCTATTTGTGTAATTTAAATTACAGAATATGTATGCTATTTTTAAAAGCAGATAAAATGTAAATGGACTGAGATTGGCAAAAGTGGGCTATGAACAGAAGTTTGGAAGAGACAGGGTATGTTCCTTCCTTGTGGATTGAAAACAATTCTTATAAAAACAAGTAGCAGTTTACATACTATCACAGCTTCGGAGGGCCACACGTGAAATTTTTCCCTGGACTCTGTCACAAACCACATTGGGGAGGGGGTCAATCAGGATTTAAATGCAAATACTTACATCTGCCATTTATACCTCAATGCGATTTAAATTAACCTGCTTGATTTTCTCCTATTTCAACAATGAACTAGACAGAACTACCACATATCAGACATAAGCCTTGGGGATACGAGGATGCGTAAGACATATCCCCTATCCCCAAAGAGCCCACACCTGGGAATTAGAAGGGGAATAACTTAATGTTACATGAATACAAAGAAGAGAACAAACGTGAAATGTTTACGTGTGTGTGTGTGTGTGTTTCTGTCTGTCCCCTTGGACATTTTCTAGGGATTTGTTCTCTTTGGCCCCCAGTCAGTTTATAATGAAGCTTGCTTTATTATGTAAAGACAAAGTAGGGCATACTACTTTACACTCAGACTGCACTTTGCCAACTCTTTTGTTAGCTCCTTCTTGTACCCACTACACTATGTATGAAGACTCCCTCTAATGAGTAAGAGGGCAAGTGAAGTATTGGGCAACACTTCAAGGCACAACCTAAGTCTATAATTAGGCATTACCCTTGAACTGATCCATAGCCTATGGCTTACTCACTCTTTCCAAAACTGTCACCATTTTGAAGTTAGAGTCGAGTCAGTGACCGCTCACTGTGCAGTAAATGACACACAAACTTGTACAGAGCTACGTTTACTTTGCCTCTTAAACCCCAGATAGGAAATGTAAAACAATTCTCATCTTAAATGTTCCCACTAGTCCATGGGGAAAGAGAACCAAATGAAATATGCTTGATTTTCCTGTCAGGGTTTCATCTTAAAACGCTAACAAACCCCAAAACATTGGTAATAATAATGCATTAAGAAAGGAACTTTATTTCAAATAAAAGGAGAGCCTTGGCATGAACCTTTCCTTAACCTATGACATACAATGCTGTGAAAACACTCCCCCTCATCAGGGCTTTGTCCCTACTCCTCATCATCCAGAGAGAGGGTATGTTTCCTCTTCCACTGAAAAATCGTCAGAAAAAAATACCCTCATTTCCTCCAAAAGAAATAAACACAGGCAAAGGTCAGAGGGACGCATTCCATGGAAGCTGTCCATAGGAGAGTAAAGTGCAAGGCAGATGGCCTGAGCCAGGGCTATTAAACACTGAGGGTCTAGGGCCATGTCCTCAGTCTCCACATCCCCAGAGAAAAGCAAAACTCTGGCTACTGAAGACCCCTTCCCACAGCCCTAAGGAAACATTCTGACCTGGTGTGTGGGTGTCCGTGCTGTATTGGGGTACATGTGAATGAAAGTATAGTCACCTCTGTGGGAATTCTTTTCATAGTCAAAGGCAAATTGTCTCCTATGCACCTTGTTTCTGAGTACTAAGCCCCTCCAAAAGGGAAGGAGCGTCCTGTATACTTTCTATATTGTTTCTCAATATCTTTCACTGCTACCCCATTGTCTCATTCCATTACCCTTGCTCAGCCCCCATCATCTCTTAACTCTTGCCTTGTGAGCAGATTTACATCTGCTCACTCTATCCTTTATAATCCACGCTGCCTAGGGCCACTGTATTCATTGTTCTAAAACTGAGATAGGAGCCCATGGAGGGGTTTAAACACATACACAAGCATTAAGCATGAATATGTAGTCTAAATCCATATCTTATTCCTTTTGTTAATTAATTTATTAATTCAAGTATTTCGTGAGGAATCAGGTGCCAGGGACTTTAAGTTATGCACAGGATAAAGTTCAGGATGGAGAAGGGAAGTCAGGAATGAGGGGAGATCGGGAATGGGGTGAGTGTATTTCTCATCTTGTATACATTACATGCTAATGAAAGGTGATAAAAGTGTAAAAAAAAATTGGAAGAGCTACAAGTGCCTTCTGTACAAAACATGCTAACATCAAGAAGACTATCAAAACAAAACTCCTTTAAAAAGGCTTTGTAGGTTACTTTGGTCCCAGGCTGGTAACTAGAATGGGAACATAGATTACAAAAGAGAGAAACAAATTATGTCTTATTTATTATTTTATTCCCTTACCCCCATGTAGTACAGTGACATAACAGGCTTGCAAAAAGATTTTTTGTAAGTTATTTGCCAGCGTGAACTTTATACAATGAAACTATGTTTGAAAATGCCAGCAGTATAATTTCTACTAGTTTTCAAGAAAGGATGACCACCAAAATTTTGGTGAAGTCCAGATTCTCTTCATTAATGCCTAGCGAGTATTTCCTTCAAACAGCATTGAGGCCAAGGTCATATAATATTGAATTAGTTTTTTCATGTGATTCTCCTTATTTTGCATTGCTTCATTCACATAGCAATCCTTCAACATTGTGATGAAAGACGATAGTAATTTGATGAACAAACATTCCATTTTCTCCACGTCAGCAACAGTAACTCTCAGGTATCAAGATAAAGATAATTTCTTTAAGAACTGAACAGTTGTTTACATTCCTGTTTATACTGCAGAGCACGAGTTTTGGGCCTCTGCATTCAATTTCTGGACAGTTTATCATCCAGAAAGAGTTCTCTACCCTACACGAGACGAAACCTAGTGGATATACATTGAGCTGCTTTTAAGGGCAATATCTCTCAGGTAAGAAACTGCCAAGCCTTGTTACTCTTAACAAGTGATCATATGAAATGTCTTCCTTTGAATTCAACTACCTTCTCACATCTTACTTGTCTCATTGCTGTTTAAGTTACCAAGGTCCTTTACTATAGGTTACTACTATTCTTGTTTATATTAACTCATTAAAAGAGCCAATAGTTGTTTCTAGAAAATTTCAGCTATGCCATTTCTCCAGCGATGACCAGGCACTGAATATGCTGATATAGAAGATGATGCTACTGGCCCACAAATATATCCTTCAAATTTTGTTGTTGTTGTTGTTGTTGTTTACAGGCGTGCTAGTGTACTCTCACTAACCCATCTAAGAACAGTTTCCTTCAGGGATTGTATTGAATACGTAATTACTTTGTATCTAACAATAAATTAATCTGAACAAAAATCTCTTCCTTAATGGACCCGGGACTTTGCTCACTAGGAACATATATCTGTATATGTCAGGGTGGCTGTGTTTGGGTGAAATTGTTCTGAAAGGTAACAGAACCAGCAGCTCCTGCAGTTTCCTGTGCTGGAAACAATCTTTTTCCTGATCTTCCTGTGGCTGTCTTCTCGTCATTCAGCTGACAGCTCAATTGTCTACCTTCTTTGACGGACTTTCCCAGATTGCCTCATCTACTACTCCAATCCTCACAGTGGCCATTACATCAGAGTACCCCATTCTGTTGGCTCTGAAACACAGCACTACCTGTGATTGGCTTATTTCATGTTTCATAAACAAGGTCTCTTTGTATATGACCTTCTCCAGTACTAGAACGTAAGCTCCATGAGAGCAAGCAAATGCCTCCCCTGGCTGGCTCACTGTTGAATCCCCATTGGTTAGCACAATGCCTGATCACATGTTGAATAAATAAGCAAAGCTTGCTGTTAGTATGGTACTTTAAAACTGCACAGCCCAAGAGAAGTATAATGTAAGCCACAGATATAATCTAAAATTTTCTTGTAGCCACATTAGGAAAGTAAAAAAGAAATAGGTTAAATTAATTTTGTAATATATTCGATTTAACCTAACATATCTAAAATGTTGTCATTTCAACATGTAATCAATGTAAGAAAATTAATAATATAGTATACATTTTTACATTGTCTTCAAAATCTGGTATATATTTTATACTAACAGTTCATCTCAATTGATCTAAATTTTCTTCTGAAACCCTTGTCCAATATTTAGATTTCATAAAATTTACAATGAAAAAGCAGATTGGCATAGTCACATTGGTTCAAACATATTTAAAAGTTTTTCAATAACTGAATTGAGGATCATTTCTTACATTTTAATTAAAATTAACTAAAATTAAACGTTCAATTTCTCAGTCATACTAGCCACATTTTAAGAGCCACATGTGACCAGAGATTACACTACCAGACAGTCAATCTCTAAAACAATAATTCACAGTAAAAAAGTCATGGAATCAACCTAAGTGTCCATCAATGGATGACTGGATAAAGACAATGTGATATATATTTACCATGGACTATCACTCAGCCATAAAAAGGAATGAGATCATTTCTTTTGCAGCAATATAGGTAAAACTGGAGACCATTATCTTAAGTGAAATAAATCAGAAACAGAAAGTCAAATGCCACATATTCTCACTTATAAGTGGGAGCTAAACAATGTGTACACACAGACATGCAGAGTGGAATAATAGACAACTGGAGACTCCAAAAGGTGGGAAGGTGGGAGGGGGCAAGGGATAAGAAATCACCTATTGGGGCTGGGCACGGTGGCTCACGCCTGCAATCCCAGCACTTTGGGAGACTGAGGCGAGTGGATCACCTGAGGTCAGGAGTTCGAGACCAGCCTGGCCAACATGGCAAAACCCTGTCTCAACTAAAAATACAAAAAAAGAAAAAAGAAAAATTGGCCAGGCGCGGTGGCTCACGCCTGTAATCCCAGCACTTTCGGAGGTCAAGGTGGATGGATCACGAAGTCAGGAGATTGAGACCATCCTGGTGAACACAGTGAAACCCCGTCTCTACTAAAAATACAAAAAATAAAAATAAAAAAAAATTAGCCGGGCGTGGTGGCGGGCGCCTGTAGTCCCAGCTTCTCAGGAGGCTGAGGCAGAAGAATGGCGTGAACCTGGGAGGCAACGGAGCTTGCAGTGAGCGGAGATTGCACCACTGCACTCCAGCCTGGGAGACAGACTGGAGACTCTGTCTCAAAAAGAAAAAGAAAAAAGAAAAATTATCCAGGCATGGTGGTGGGTGCCTGTAATCCCAGCTACTAGGGAGGCTGAGGTAGGAGAATCGCTTGAATACGGGAGGCAGAGGTTGCAGTGAGCCAAGATCGTGCCACTGCATTCCAGCCTGGGCAATAAAGTCAAAACTCCATCAAAAAAAGAAGAAAGAAAAGAAAGAAAGGAAATAAAGGAAGGAAGGCAGGCAGGCAGGAAGGAAGGAAGGAAGGAAGGAAAGAAGGAAAGAAGGAAAGAAATTACCAATTGGGTACAATATACACTATTTGGGTGATGGTTACACTAAAAGTCCAGACTTTATTACTACTCAATATACATAGGTAACAAAAATGCACATGTAGTCCTAAATCTATAGAAACAAAAATTTTTAAAAACCAAATTGCAGTGTTACAATACACAAAGTATGTATTCAAATTCAATCATTTAAAAACCTGTCTGAAGAAAATTAATTTAAAACATTATCAAAAACATCCCTCTATTAAGATTTGTCACTTTTAGTTACTTTCCATCTGAACGGTCTTATTCAATGGGAAACAGGTGGATCACTAAAAGCAAGCCTACCTGATGGCACATCACCACAGTCTATGTATCTATGCAACAGTCCAGAGTAGATGAGCGTTATTACTGTGCCATTAACAAATGCAAAACCTAACTTTATCAGGCTTTCATAGCAACTTGCTTTCCTACAGAAAATCCTGTTGCTTACAGAATTTCCTGCCACAAACATTTTTGGGAAGCCGTCAGGATACTTACACAGGCTTGTGAATCAATCATATGCTCAGCAGGTACTGTTCAGTGGGATACACAGTGTAGCAATACATCACTCTGAAATATTTCAGTTTCTTTTTTTTCCCCCTAAATCTGGGTAAGTTCGTGGGAATTTGCAGCACATGCGAACATCTTCCATCATTCTTGCATGGGGCAAAGGCAATTGAAAACCACGATTACTTTAGAAAACTAGTGTCACAAATTGGTCACTGTATAAAAGAAGGATATTGGTTTTGGTAGCTTGCGACCACACCATTTCTGATCTGAATAAATTCGGAACTTATGACACAGTTCAGAAATTGAATGCACTTTCTCAGTATGAGGAAAGTATTTTAGAATGAGGCCCATTTTTCAAAGGATCTGTGGAAATCAATGCTATGCTCTCATTTAGGAGATGGAAAGAGTGAGGTTACATTATCATTTTGATGAAATCTACAGTCCAGATTACTGGTGGATGAATTGAAAGTACTTTTTTATTCATATAAAGCATTTGAAATCAGAAATCTGGAGTACTTTCAAATCCTATTATTTATTTTGTTTTCATTGCCAGGTAATTCCTGAGACAGTACTGCCCCAAAGAGCCTTTGCAATTATGTAAGAATCTCTGAGGCAGTTCTTATGTTCCGCAATTCAAAAGAACCACATAACTGCAATTTAAATACCTCCTCCCCCAAAATAAGGTCAAAGTTTATCTCAAAATAATTTCCCCTTTCTACACTGGGATAAATATGTATAGGAATAATAGAAAATATGTATGGCAATTCCTCAATCCAAAAGAACCACATAACTACAATTTAAATACCCTCCCCCAAAATAAGGTCAAAGTTTATCTCAAAATAATTTCCCCTCTCTACACTGGGATAAATATGTATAGGAATAATAGGGGGAAATTCAGTGCACTGAGCATTAAGCTGTCAAAACAGGAATGTTTAAAATATCCTGTTAGTGGTTTAAAAATAATTTGTACTCTAAGTCCAATGACTATTTGCCAGGGAGAACCAAAGTTGAGAAATGTCTATTAAAAACATGACTCAGAGAAAAAAATGCACAGGCCGGTAATGAAGGAAATGATTGGCTATCATTCCCAATTGGTCATTCCTAAGATCACATGTTCTGAGCACCTTTAAAAGGAAGTTATCTGGACTCCAGAGGGTCACAGCACTCTCTTGAAAACTGCAGCTTCCTTTCTCACCTTGAAGAATAATCCTAGAACTTACAAAATGTGTGATGCTTTTGTAGGTACCTGGAAACTTGTCTCCAGTGAAAACTTTGATGATTATATGAAAGAAGTAGGTAAGGAAATGCATTGTGGAATGACTGGATTTATAATATTTTCTTTTGGGAACAAGAGTTTATAGCTGTGTTTATAGCAATGTCTGGAAGCCCTGGCCAGAAATGAAAATGCTGCTTTCTATAGAAAGGCTGCACACATAGCAAGTGATAATCATTTGTTTATAGAGAAATTCTGAACCAAAGCTACAACTAATGCTTCCTGAAGGTGTACCAATATTAAAAAGTGTCTAAATTGAATGTTTATGGCCTTTAAAAATGATAAGATTTGACTTTAATTGCAAAACTTGGGTATCCTTGGTTTACTTAGCTCTTTGCCTATTTCTCTTTCATCCCCTTTTGCATATAAAATAAGCAATAACTTGGAAAAAAGTTAGTATGCAATAATTTTCATTTGAAACTGAAAGCACTCTAGCTCCCTTAATGCAATGTTCTTTTTCAATAACTGTATGTTAGCCAATTCTTTTCTTGTCTCAATGTTAATCTATTAAAATATGTGGTTGTTTTATGATAGACAAAAATTTTAATTTCAGAAATATGTTTCTTAAACAACTTAAATACTTCCTTTGACTAGAAATGACATAGGATGCCATAGAATTATCAACCAATTTAAAAGGAGAATGTTACGTACATAACATACCTCTTCTTTGATAGTAGAGGTGTTTAATTTTTTAGATGCTATTAACATTGTCAGCATGTCATTGGATGAACGTCTCTCAGATAACAATGGAGGTAAAGTAGAAGAGACAACGTCTGTCTCAGGCAGCTTCTACTTTGAAAGCCTTTCTCCCTCAACCCCAGGCATGACAGTCCATGAAAGTCAGAACTGGGGTTAGCAAACTGGGGAGGAATTTTATGCAATCTTAGGGTTTAAAACGTAATTATTAAATCTCAAAACACTTAACCCTCCTGTAAATTATACAGTATATACTTTTTTGCTTGTCTGTAACTATGTTTCTTGTTTTTAGATGATAGGAAAATTGGTGACTTTAGCATGAGAGAGACTTTCTAGGATAAACTAGAGTGATTCAATAAACTAATTAATATGCACGGATGCAGAAATGCCAGGATTTGGGGTCATTTAACTATTTATTTCTAGAAAAATTTTATACTTTTAATATTTATATTTTCTAATAACACTGTGTTTTTAAATTATAAAGGACTGATGATAATTAAAGTCAATAAAACACCTTCTGCATGAAATTGAGGATGAGTGAACAGGTATTGTTTTCATCAGTCACATAAAAGCAAAATCAAGCAAATGGAGACTATGGTTTTTCCCAAGGTCAGCCATTCTAGAATCACACTCAGTTTTGCCTCCATTCACGAAGCGGACTCACTCCATACATTTAATGTTATATTTTGTAACAGAGCCAGGACTTGAAGACACACCTGTGGCCATTTTTCAGACAGACAGTGAAATCAGAGCCTCAGAATTACTTATTTTGCACCATGTGTCTCTCCCAGTTCTTCCCAATTTCTAACCTTTGGTTGCCTTTAGTCAAAGAAAGAGTTTAGATTTACATGCACATGTTTAAAAAATTCAACACATCTATGACTAATAAATTCTGCATGACATACACAGTGACAGCAAGTTACTGCTATGTTTGGCTGTAAATTATTCATTCCATACCTTGCACAAGACAATATATTCTCCTTTTTAAGAAAGAAAAGTTCACAACTTAAGTGATTGGAAATCTAAGTATTGGCTTCTAACCTATTCTAAACTAAGAAACATTGATTTCTTAAATGTTAAAGTTTTCACAATTTGATGACTAGTCCCTTTTTAAATATCCCCTATAAATTATTAGGAATGATATCACCATTCTAAAATGTTATAAATGTAGGAAACATTTTGCCTTTTGTATAAATTCATCAAAATCTTCATCTCATGGTGGAGTAATTTGAGAAAGAAGCACAGAAAAGTAGACTTGGCAACAAATGCTATGAAATGTGACTTTTGTACACTCAAAACTGACAAACATTTAACTAAATAACTCTACATTAACCCCCAAAATTCTGTTGAAAATTCTGTCTTTGTGCCTTCTTAAATGTAATATTGAGTATCTAAGATGGAATGGTCAACTATTTATTAAGAGAGAAAAACAATAGTGGCTAACATTTTAAATATATATCTTCCCAAGGATTTTTGTTGAAAATAAACAATGGGTCTCCTGAGAAGGTGTATCCAGACCAGAGAAAGGGAAATTTAAAGAATAGGCCTACACCTACTGTTTCTCAGAGGTTGTGTTTGTGTGTGTGTGTGTGTGTGTGTGTGGTTTTGTGTGTGTGTGTGTGTGTTTAAGTATTAACCTGATTTTATCTGCAGGCGCTGTTTAAATTAGGCCTTTAAGAAACTCACTGTGTCTTTTTCCTCTTACACATGCACCTGTGGGCAGACACACATTGTCTGGCTTGGCTAAGTACGTGACAGAAAATGTCAACCTGACATCTTTTCTCTTCCTAACTGTAGGAGTGGGCTTTGCCACCAGGAAAGTGGCAGGCATGGCCAAACCTAACATGATCATCAGTGTGAATGGGGATGTGATCACCATTAAATCCGAAAGTACCTTTAAAAATACTGAGATTTCCTTCAAACTGGGTCAGGAATTTGACGAAGTCACCGCAGATGACAGGAAAGTCAAGGTGAGAAATAAGGAACTGGCACAGAGTACATGCCTGGTTTCTAAATCACCACTGCTTATTAGAAATCATTTTATGATAAAAGGAGGAAAACCATTCTATCATAAGCCAAAGATCCCTGAACTCCTACATCTAAACGGTGTTTCCTTACATATAGAGTTGGTGAATTTTTCCCCATTTTCTTAAGTTGCCCTCATGTTAAAAAATTATTATTATTTTTAGAGACAGGGTCTCACTCTGTCAACCAGGCTGCAGTGACATGGCTCAATCATATCTCACTACAGCCTTGAATTCCTGGGCTCAGGTGTTTCTCCCACTTCAGCCTCCGGAGTAGCTGGTAACACAGCTGTGTGCCATCACACCCAGCTAATTTTTTATTTTTTTTGTAGAGACAGAATTTTACTATGTTGCCCAGGCTGGTCTCAAACTCCTGGCCTCAAGCAATCCTCCTGCCTTGGCCTCCCTAAGTGCTGGAATTACAGTTGTGAGCCACCACACCTGGCCTGTCTCCATATTAACAAAAAATGATTAACATAATTTATTTGAGTCATACAATACATAGAGTATTTCAAGTAAATTAAAATATTACAATAATGTAAGAGAATGTTTAGAAAAATGGAAGAAAGAAATAGAGAAACCACCCATACTACTATCATCTCAATGTAAATTTCTTTTTTATATTCCTTCACAATATTTTTCCAATTATGTAATTTGTATAACACTCTGGGCATAACGTATCTATAAGTGGTTATGTTGTTGGTTTTGAGACTCATTTTTTTTTCTTGTTGCAATATATTCTTGTCATTTAGAATTACTAATTACCTCAAAATATTCCTTTGAACAAAGACACCGTATTTTAAATTTTATTTTCTGCCTCCATATGCAAATTGTAATCACATTTTCTTATGCCTACAGAGCACCATAACCTTAGATGGGGGTGTCCTGGTACATGTGCAGAAATGGGATGGAAAATCAACCACCATAAAGAGAAAACGAGAGGATGACAAACTGGTGATCGTGAGTATCTTCTGGCTACTTAAATCTGGATCTTACTGCTAGGTCATCTCATGATCACTATTCCACTTAAGGAAACAGATTTTCCTTTTGATTATCTAAAACAGAAAGATGATTTTATTGGAATTATGCTTCCACTCTGTCATTTGCCCTTCATGCTTTTGAGCTCAACAAGGGCATGCTGTCTTCTAGGAAGCATTCTCTGCCTGCTTCCAGGCATCCTAAGGCTGTCTCCAGTGATGCCCCCACCACACTGTATTATCTATCTCTGCTTATGTTTCTCACTCACCATACAGATTTTAAGGCACCTGGAGGGGAAAACTTGTATTTTCCTGGTCTTTGTAACTCCCTATCTTATTACAACATATGGGTACATACATAGGAGTCCAGAAATGAATACCTTTTGAAGGAATATTGTTTTATTCCCAACATTGAGAGATACAATAAATAAATCCATAGTTTAGTCCCGGTGATTGACCAAGAATTGTTTTCTGTGTCTAGGAATGCATCATGAAAGGCGTCACTTCCACCAGAGTTTATGAGAGAGCATAAGCCAAGAGGCGTTGACCTGGACTGAAGTTTGCATTGAACTCTACAACATTCTGTTGGATATATTGTTCAAAAAGATGTTGTTGTTTTCCATGATTTAGCAAGCAACTAATTTGCTCCCAAGCTGATTTTATTCAATATGGTTATGCTAGTTAAATAAACTTTTTTTAGATTTAGAAGGTGATATAATGATGTATTCATTGTGCTTATGATATATTCTTAGTCATAATTGAGTGAAGGAAATGGGAAATTTGCATTATTGTTTTGTTCTGATATAAATAATAAAATCTTTCATAATAATTCAAGGTAAAGAGGGATATCTATGAATTTCCCTAGGTAGGAGATAACAAGTATGTACCATTACTAAATATTAAATCTTTCTTTATCATAGCTATAGTTAAGTAGGTGTATCTCAGAAACCTACGGTAGTTTTACATGTAGTGAAATTGTCCACAGCCAGCTGGCCCAAGTGCTCACGTTTTATACCTGCTCTGTCTTAGTGCATTGCAAGAGAGGAGTATATACAGTAGTTCCCCCTTATCCACAGGGTTACATTCCAAGACCCCCAGTGGGTGACTGAAACCACAGATAGTACCAAATCCTATATATACTCTGTTTTTTTTCTATACATATATACCTACAATAAAGTTTAATTTTTAAATTAGGCACCATAACTAATAAAACAGAACAGTTATAACAATATACTATAATGAAAGTTATGTGTATGTGATCTCTCTTTCTCTCTCTCTCTCAAAATATTTTGAATATCTCTCCAGAATTCAGTGCAAATAATTCCATCATATTCATTTCAGAAAAGTGACAATAGTCTTGTACATGAGTAGATTCAAATTTTATTGCCATGGTTTCCAAACTTTTCTTTTTCCCACCAGTAAAATTTTTGATTCAAATAAAATATCCAAGGGATTTCAGCTTATAAAATACACAAAAGTGATAATGAGTTTTCCAAGGTACTGTGTGTGTGAATGTGCATGTCTGTGTATGTGTCATCTGTATGTTTTTCCCACCTCTTGTAGAAGTTACAAAGCACCTTTCCAGATTATTGAGATTTCCTGTACATAGACTGAAATTTACAAATCACATGCTTACATTTAATAGTAAGACAAAATCTGCCGAAGTATATGTTGCCGTTAATATAATTCTGTTTGTGATTCTCTCTTTAAAAATAAGTCCAAAGGTTTTCATTTTCTGCATACTTATCCTATACATAACACCACGATATGGAGAGGCCAGAAGAGGTGGACTAGTTCCCTGACTATAAGCATTTATTTTTCTATAAGAACATAGAGTTAGACTCTCACTTTGGGTTTGAGGAAACTTAAATAGAGAAGATGTATAAGCATATGTTAGGACAATTCTTGGTAAACAAATACTTATTAAGCACTAATGATGGTGCCAGGCACTTTGCAAGCTTTAAATCATTTGTCATCAAAATAATCTGATGGGAGGATTTGGATTTCTGTTTACAGATAAAGAAATTGAGGCACAGAGCTTAACATCATAAAACCAAGTAAGAAATAGATATAAGAATCTGAAATTCAAGAGAGCTATCCTGTCTTGAATATAGACCTGGAAGCCGTAAGTGTCCAAGTGGTAACTTCAGTCAGAAAATGTCATAAAGTGAATCTGAAGAGGATTCTGGAAGATAGCAGAGTAGGATGAGCAGGAATATGTCTTCCTACCTAGACAAAAAATGCACAGGCAGAATCTGTCTAATGCATCTATTTTGAAACTCTGAAATCTATTGAATCCTTGCAATATTCAGGGGAAGTCTTGGATGGTAAGTTGCAGTTAATTTTGGTCAATTTCAGCTCTTAATCCAGTTGCAGATACTCACACCCACCCACAACCCTTATAGGAGACAGCTGTGCACATGTCCCTGGAGCAGCTTGCAGTCATCTTGCAGGAAGTAGGATGGGAAGTAAGAACCAAGTTTTCCAAATGTTATGGATCTGTGTTTTGATTAATGATTGCTGCTTCTCATCACAGAAGTGCAGACACATTGGCCAGCAGCTATTGTTGCACACACACACACACACACACACACACACACACACACACACAAAACACCCCTTATTGTTGTAAGTCATTTCTTCTTGGGCTGAAGTAGCTTCCAGTGTATTTAAAAAGTCAGCTCCTTCCCTGCATCCCACATCATATATGTTTTTCTTTTTTCCTTTTAAGCTCCAGACATTAAAGACTAGGACATTCAAGCAACCACATATGCGACGAAAATTAAAAAGTCAGCATGCATACGTAAGGAAGTCACAGGCTCAGAAAAAACCTGAGAAGACCTTAAGTTTATTCCTTAGGCTAACTCTGAAGATAGATAGCCTACAACAATAAGAAATTAAACAAAACAAAAACAGCAGTTCCTCAAGTGGGGAAGAATCTGATTACCAGAGTTATCACAATATTAGATTCAGATATTCAGTTTTCAACAAAAAAAAATCACAAGACATATAAAGTAATGGGAAAGTATGGCCCATTCAAAAAGTAAATTAATACACCAACAAAAACTCTTCTTGAGAAAGACCAGATGGTAACCTATTAGACAAAGACTTTAAAATTACTTCCTTAAATATGCTCAAAGAATTAAAGGATGATGTAGAGAAAGTCAAGAAAATGAGGAATAGACAAAAGAAATTAACAGTAAATAAATAGAAAACCAAAGAGTAAACCAATGGAAAATCTAGAGCTGAAAAGTACAACAATGGAAATAAAAAATCCACTAGCAGGATTCAAAGACATATTTGAGCAGATAGCAAAAAGAATCAGTGCCAGTGAAGACAGGGCAATGAAAATTACTGAGTTTGAGGAACTTTTTTTAAAAAAATCAAGAAAAATGAACAGAGCCTAAGGAACATGTGGGACACCATCAAGCAGACTAACATATGCATTGAGAGAGTCTCAGAAGGAGAAGAGAGAGAAAGAGGCAGAGAGAATAAGAAATAATGACCAAAAACTTCCCAAATTTGGTGAAAGGCATGACTATAAACATCAAAGAGGCTCAACAAATTTCAACTAGAATGAACTCAAAGAGACCCATATTGAGATACATTCTAATCAAACAAAAAGCCAAAGATGAGAGAATCTTGAAAGCAGCAAGAGAGAAGCAACTCACCATATTCAAGGGATTCTTAATAAGATTATAAGCAGATTTTTTTACTGGAAACTTTGGATGTCAGAAGGCATTAGGCTGATAATATATTCAAAATGCTAAAATAAAAGAAAACTGTCAACCAAGAATCCTGTATTAGGCAAAACCATCTTTCAAAGTGAAGGTACAATTAAGACTTCCCCAGAAAAAAAAAGCTGAAGGAGTTTGTTACTCTTAGACCTACCCTACAAGATGCCCTACAAATGCAAAAGGAAGTCCTGCAGGTTGAAATGAAAGAACACTCCATAGTAACTTAAAGCCATATGAAGAAATAAAGATCTTGATAAAGGTAAATATGTGAGCAATTCTAAAATCTAGTATTGTAGTAACAACAGTTTGTAACTCCACTTTTTATTTTCTACATTATTTAAAAGACTCTACATTTTTAGTCTAAAACTGAAAATATTTAGATTTTTAGTCTAAAAACTAACATTATTTTAGCTTTGGTTTGTGACTCTATATTTTGTTTTTTACATAAAGAAACTGATGCATTTTTAACATTATGGTTTTTGTCTTTGGACACACAATGTATGAAACTGTAATTTTGTGACATGAATAATTGAACCAGATAGGAGAGAATTGTAAATAAGCAGAATGTTTATATGTTACTGAAGTTAAATTGGTATAAATTCAAATTAGAGTGTTATAACTTTAGGGTGTTAAATATAATCCCCATGGTAACCAGAAAAATATAGCTATAGAATATACACAAAAAGGAATAAGAAGCAAATTAAAGTGTTCATATAAAACAACCAAGTAAACACAAAATAAGACAGTAATGCAGAAGACGAAATGCAAAAAGTTATAATGCATATAGTAAACAAACAGCAAATGACAGAAGTAAGTGAATGGATTAAACTCTCCAATCAAAAGGTAGAGATTGTCAGAATAAAGTTTTAAAAAATGATCCAACTGTACACTGTCTACAAGAGACTTATTTTAGACCCAAAGACAAAAATAGATTGATAATAAAAGAATGGAAAAATAAATTTCATGCAAATGGTAACCAAAAGAGAACAGGGATTGGTATACTAATATCAGAAGAAACAGACTTCAAATAAAAAAAAATTACACAGAAGAGACAAAGAAGGGCTATATATATCAAGGAAAGTTTCAGTACATCTAGAAGGTATAACAATTATAAATATTTACTCACCTAATGACAATAAAAACCAAACAGAAAAACAAACATTTCTACAGTAATAGTTGGAGATTTCAGTAATACCCTCTTCCTCCAACCCCCATGGATACAACAACCAGACAGAAGACAAGTAAATAAATAGAGGATTTAAACAACACAGTAAACCAACTAGATACAACAGACATATATAGAACACTCCACCAAATAACAGCAGCATACACATTCTTCTTAACTGTAAATGAAAAGTTTCCCAAGATAGACCATATGTTAGGCCACAAACTAAGTCTCAATAGATGTTACAGGATAGATAATATGCACAGTATCTTCATGAAGTCAATAACAAGTAAAACTAAAAAATTCACAAAATTGTGCAAATTAAGCAATACTCTTAAAAAAACTTTTAAGATCAAGGGTACAAGTTCAAGTTTGTTACATCAGTAAACTTGTGTTATTGGGGTTTGTTGAACAGATTATTTCATTAGCTAGATATTACGCCTAGTACTCATTAGTTATTTTTCCTGATCTTCTTTCTTCTCTCACCCTCCACCCTCTGAAAGGCCCCAGTGTGCATTGTTCCCCTATATGTGTCCATGTGCAACACACTTTTAATATGTGAATCAAAGAATTAATCAAAAGGGAAGTGTGAAAAGACTTAGAATTGAATAAAAATGAAAACACAACATACCAAAACTTACGGGGTACAGTGAAAGTAGTGCTCTGGAGGAAATGTAGAGCTATAAATACTTAAATTAGCAAACAAGAAAGATCTCAAATAAAAAATGTAACTTTACAACTTAATGAACTGAGAAAGAACAAAATAAACTCAAAGCTAGCAGAAGTCAGAAAATAATAAAAATTGGAGCAGAGATATACAAAGTAGAGATATAGAAAACAGTAGGAAAAAATCAATGAAACCGAGTTAGTTCTTTGAAAAGATTTAAAAAAAATTGACAGAGCCAGGTGCAGTGACTCACGCATGTAATCTCAGCACTTTGGGAGGCCAAGGTGGGCAGATCACTTGAGGTCAGGAGTTCAAGACCAGCCTGGCCAACATGGTGAAATGCCATCTTTACTATGTGTGTGGAGGCATACACCTGTAGTCCCAGCTACTCGGGAGGCTAAGGCTGGACAATCGCTTGAACCTGGGAGGCTGAGGTTGCAGTGACCCAAGATTACAACATTGCACTCCAGGCTGTGTGACAGTGAGACTCCATCTCAAAAAAAAAAAAAAAAAAAAAAATTGGCAAATTTTTAGATAAATGGACTAAGAATAAAAAAGAGGGAAAACTCAAATTATTAAAATCAGAAATGGAAGTTAGCATATTACTACCAATTCTACAGAAATAAAAATAATTAGAAGAGAGAACTCTGAAAAATTGCACACAAATGAAATAACCTTATGAAATGGACAGATTTTGAGAAACACAAAACTTATCAAGATTAAATTATAAAGAAATAAATTTAAAAATCTGAACAGACCCATAGCTAGCAAGGAAATTAAATCAAAAAATCTTTCAAAAAAGAAAATCCCTTGACCTCCTGGCTTCACAGGTGAATTTTGCCAACTATTTAAAGAATAACTAACATCAATTCTTCTCAAAGGTTTTTCAAACTATTGAAGAGAAGGAGACACTTTCTAACTCATTATATGAAACCAGCATTATCCTGATACCAAATCCAGATGGAAACGCTACAAGAAAATAAAACTACAGAGTAATATCCCTTAGGAACATTGATGCAAAATCTTCAAGAAAGTACCAGCAACACAACTAAGCAGGATTTATTCCTGGAATTCAAGGATGGCTCAAAATATAACAATTGATTGACATAATACATTCTATTAATACAGTGAAGGACCAAAAAACACAGTCATTTCAATTGATGCAGAAAAAGCATTTCACAAAATTCAACACCCTTTTATGATTTAAAAAAAAAATTCTCAAAAAACTAAGAATGAAAGGAAACTACTTCAACATAATAAAGGCCAATTATGACAAGCCCATAGCAAACATCATACATAATGGTGAAATACCTGAAGGCTTTTTCTTTCAGATCAGGATCAAGGCAAGCCTGCCAGCTTTCACCACTTCTGTTCAGCATAGTACTGGAAGTCTTAGTTAGAGCAATTAGTCAAGAAAAATAAATACAGGTGATCCAAGCTGGAAAGAAAGAAGTAAAATTGTCTCTGCATATGATCTGATCTTATGTGTAAAAACCCTAAAGATTCTACACAAAATACTATTAGAAAGAATAGCAAAGTTTCAGGTATAAAATTAACATAAAAATCAGTTATAATCCTATACACTAACAATAAGCAACATAAAGGAAATTATGAAAAGAATTTCATTTACAATATCATCAAAAATAATAAAATATTTGGGAATTATTCAATGTGACGAAAAACTTGTACAATGAAAACTGCAAAATTTTGCTGAAATAAATTAGGACATAAATAAATGGAAAGACATCCCATGATTATGAATTGGAAGACTCAATACTGGTAAGATGTTAATACTACCCAAAACAATCTACAGATTTAATGTAATCCTTTTCAAAATTTCAATGACATTTTTCACAGAAATAGAAAAATCTATACTAAAATTCATAAAATTTCAAAGGACCCCAAATGGCCAAAATGATCTTGAAAAAGAACGTGTTTGGAGGTATCAAACTCTCTGCTGTCAAAACTTATTTCAAAGCTTTAATAATCAAAACAGTGTGGTCTTGGCAGAAAGGTAGACACAAAGACTATCTTGGTCCATTTAGGCTATAATAAATCAACACAAACTGGGTAGCTACACATAATAGAAATTTATTTACCACAGTTCTTGAAGCTGGGAAGTCTAAGATTAAAGTGTTAATCAATGTCTGGGAAGCGTCCACTTACTGCCTTCTCATTGTGTCTTCACCTGGTGGAAGTGATAAGCTACTTCTCTGGGGTTTCCTTTATAAGGGCTTGAATCTCAATCAAGAGGGTTTCACTCTCGTGATATAATCAACTCCAAAAGGCTTTTCCTCCTAATACCATCACCTTGGAGGTTAAGATTTCAACATATGAATTTTGGGGGCACACAAGCATTTAGACCATAGTAAAGAAGAAAACATAGAGCAAAATATTCATGCCATTGGATTTGGCAGTGATTTCCTGAATATGACACAAAAGGGACAGGCAACAAAAGAAAAAATAGTCAAGCTGTACTTTATGAAAGTTAAACATTTTGTACATCAAAAGACACTATCAACAGTGTGGAAAGGTAACCCATCTGTAGACCTGGAGAAAATATTTGTGAATCATATCTCTGAGAAGGGATTAATACCCAGAATAGCGAGGCACACTGGCTCATGCCTATAATCTCAGTTACTCACTTAGAGGGGGCAGTGAGCTATAATTCCACCACTGCATTCCAGTCTGGGCGACAGAGTGAGATCTCATCACTAAGGAAAAAAAAAAAAAGAACACCTAGAGAACCTGTAAAACTCAACAAGAAGAAACAAACAATCTGATTTACAAAATGGGCCAAGAACTTGAATAGACATTTCTCCAACGAAGATATATGAGGTAGGGTGTGGTGGCTCATACCTATAATCCCAGCACTTTGGGAGGCTGAAGAGGGCAGATCCTTTGAGGTAATGAGTTTGAGACCAGCCTGGCCAACATAGTGAAACCCCATCTCTACAAAAAATACAAAAAAATTAGCTGGGCATGGTGGTGCATGCCTGTAGTTCCAGCTGCTCAGGAGGCTGAGGCATGAGAATCATTTGAGCCTGGGAGGCTGAGGTTACAGTGAGCTGAGGTCATGCCACTGTACTCCAGCCTGAGTGACAGAGAGAGATTCTGTCTCAAAAAAAAAAAAGAAGAAGAAGAAGAAGATATATAAATGTCCAATAAGCACATGAAAAGACGCTCAACATCCCAGTGACTATATGAATAAAATGATATATATATATATAAAAATTTATTTTTATCCATGGTTCTTGGCTCAGGACTCCCATAGCCTTGTTATTTCATAAGTAGCTAAGTATTCAGCCTTCTGTCTTTGATCCCCGAAGCAGCTTCAGAAAAGTGTCAGAGCAATAAATGTGAAGGACAGACTTTTGTTATAATACTGGCCTCAGAAAACAGAATCTCTGTCTCTCCCTCTGACCTTCTCCTGCCCGCCTTTCATCTGCTTCTTTTGTGACAGGCTAGGTCTCACTAATGGGAGCCTCCGTTACAACTGTCCCAGCACTGACTGAGTAACAAGGTTAAACATTAAAAGATGACTGAGCCAGTGCCCTTATACAAAGGCTGGAGTGCAACAACGAGCCCACCAAGAAGTTTTGCCTAGTCTTTTCCTGCGCCTTGAAGCATGACAAGATAACGAAGGAATTATTAATAGGACTCTTTTAGGATTTAATAAGTTTCAATGGGGGTCTGAAGAAACTCCCCAGGCCTCCACAAACAAGTTTATTGGTGTCTAAAGGAACTCCCCAAACCTTTATGATTTAGCAGGAGACAAGATAAAGGTAATCACCCCAGCACCTAGACCCATTTAGATTAAGTAAACTTACTGAAGCTCCAGAAGAAGGTCTTCAGGACTCAGACCTTAGCTACAGATTAAAAGAAGTTGATCACTTATGTCTTTAGATGAATGCACACTTACACATAGACATATAGCTCAGAAGGTATAGAAGCTCTGGAAAGCTTTGTAATTTGGAGTTGGTCTGGTGATAATTTCCAGGCCTTCTCCCTGTAACCAGTTACAGAAATAAAAACTTTCTTCCTCCCCACTTCTGCATCTTGTTATTGGGCCATAAGAAACGGCAGCTCAACCTTCAGTTTGGTCCAGGAACATTTTTTTCTCCCCAAGGCAGGTCATAAAAGCTAAAAATATACTCTCCTCTTACCCTACCACTCTGTGTTGGAGCTGGCCATGAAAAAATGCTCTGACTTACCTTGTCTGATTGTAGGTCATCATAATAAAAGATCTCACAACAAAGATAATCTCTGGACCGCTTGGCTTCACAGGTGAATTTTACCACACATTTAAAGAGCTACACCAATCCTTCTCATATTTTTCCAAAATGTTGGAGAGAAGGAAACCCTTTTTAATTCATTCTACTAGGCCAATATTATCCTGATAGTAAGGCCAGGCAGAGACACTACGAGAAAGGGGTCCTGCTCCACACCCTGGAGGAAGGAAATCTGCACAGGGAAACCAAGAAGAACTAAACAGGTAGGCCTTACTGGGTTTCCTCACTCAGTCTTTTGTATTATAATTATACTTTTTTGGTCCAATTACATTGCTACATTGTTGTCTATGTTTCAATCATGACTACCCAATGACATCTCCATAAAGTCTGAAGAGATGGGTTACAGAGGGCTTCCAGTAGCTGAACACAGGAGGTTTCTGGAGGGTGGAGTAGCTGGGGAGGCTTCATGCTCCTGACCCCATACCTCACCCTATGCATCTCTTCATCTGTATCCTTTGTAATATCCTTTAAAATAAACCAGTAAACATAGTGTTTCCTTGAATTCTGTGAGCTGCTCTGGTAAATTAATCAAACCCCAGGAGGCGGTCATGGAAACCCCAACCTGAAGCTCATTGGTCAGAAGTTCCAGCGGCCTGGACTTGCTACTGGTGTCTGAGGTTGGGGGCGGTCTTGTGGGATTGATCTTACCTCCAGGGAGATTGTGTCAGAATTGAATTGAATTAGAGGACACTCAGCTAGTGTCTGCTGTAGAACCTATTACTAGCTTATTGGTGGGGAGAAATCCCTACATATTTGGTCACAGAAGTTTTCAATGTTGATTGTTGTAGTATAAGAGCAGAGGAAAAATAGTTTGTGTTTTTTCCACTCAAAATCACTAATTATTAGGGAAATGCAAATCAAAACCACAATGAGATACCTTCTCACACCTGTCAGAATAACTACTATTACTAAAAATTGGAAAATAACAAGGGTTAGCAACGATGGAGAGAAATTGGAACCCTTGTATGCTGTTGGTAGAAATGTAAAATGGTACAGCCACTGTAAAACACAGTATGGCAGTTCCTCAAAAATTGAAAAATAGAATTACCGTGTGATCCAGCAATTCTACGTCTGCATGTATACCCCCCAAACTGAAAGCAGGGTCTTAAAGAGATGTTTGTACACCCGTGTTTACAGCAGGTTATTTGCAATAGTTAAAACATGGAAGCAACTCAAGTATCCGTGGACAGATGTATAGAAAGCAAAATCTAGTATATAGACACAATGAATTATCACTCAGTTTTAAAAAGAAGGAAATTCTGACATATGCTACAACACAGATGAACCTTGAGGACATGATGGTAAGTAAAATAAGCCAGTGATGAAAGGGCAAATACTGTATTTTTTCGCTTACAAGAGGTACTTAGAGTAGTCAAAATCACAGATAGAAAGTATTAATAGAACCATGGTTTCCAGGGTCTGTGGGAAAAGGGGAATAGAAAGTTAACTATTTAACAGGCATAGAGTTTCAGTTTTGCGAGATGAAAAGAGTTCTGGAGATGGTTGGTGGTGATGGTTGCACAACAATGTGAATGTACTTAACACCACTGAGATGCATGCTTAAAATGGTTAAGATAGTACATATTTTGTGTATTTTACCACAATAACTCTCACACCAAAAAAAGGTGATAATATAACCAAAGGAGAAGGGAGAATTAAAAAAAGAGTTGAAGATGTACAAGTGGATGTCCCGGGCCCTTAAACCCAAATGTAAATGTATCATGAGCACTTCCTTCCACCCTCTCCCTTAAACTTGCTCCTCACCCTCTTTTCCACATCTCAGCAATGTCAGAATGTTCCATCTTATTTTTCATTTCAAAAATCTGAAAATCATTCTTGAATAATCCTCTTTCCTCACTCCATAACATTTATTTTATCTTTTAAAATATTGATTATATTAACTTCAAACTTATTTACTATGTTTGCTTTTCTTCTTCCCACCGCCAATATTACCGTAATTTTTTCTTTAATTACTTCAGAGTTCTCTCTTTAGGTCTCTATCACCTCCGGTCTTTCCAAGCCCTGTAGATGTTATGAATGATTAAATAACAGAAATCTGACTGGGACACTCACTGATTAAAACCTTTTAGTGACTCTCATTGTAGGCAGAAAAGGTCCAATCCCGTTAGCATGGCATGTGGAAACTGTCTTATGCTTGCCTTTCCTTATCTAACTCTCCAGTTTTATCAAGTCTCTGTTCTCTTCACATTTCTTCCTTCCATCATACCAATTTGCATCTTCTTTTTGCCTCGAGGTTTCTGTTTGTTTTGTACTTTACATTCTGCTTCTTCCTGGGCAGAATTCATTTTTTCCCACTCCCTTCTTCTCGAGCCTTCCTCATCCCTAATGGTGCCTCTGTGCTAATCCTTTACAAAGTCCGTTTATGTAGGTATATTTGTGAATTTAGTTATTTTTGAAAATGGAGTCTTCGAGTCTAATTATTATTTTTCAATTGGTGTGGAATCATAGAGTAAGAAGATCCAGTTCAATATAAATTTGATAGATAAGTCAAATTCACGTTCCTATATTTTCACCATAAAACTAAGTCCATAGATACATCCAAGAAAGATCTTCAAGTAACAGCTCCCCAATTTATCCCATTTATCTTGCTTGGGATCTCTGTGAAGCTCATATAATTTTCCACTTTTTGACATTGTTTCTATCAATACATATGTAGAGACATAGAGGACACTGTACTCTGAAAGGAAGAGAGGCAGGATTAAGTGGGTATCTCTCCAAAACACAGTGTGGTCGTAGAGTCCATCTATATTTTGAGGCAGATATGAATAATCTAAAAAACCAGCCACTTCCTCTTTAGAAACACAGGATCAAGTTAAGTAATGAGCTGGCTATCCCCTCTTCCCTAATTCCCACTGTAGCCATCATAGGGCTACAATTTCTGATTTAGAAATACTCCTTTCAAAGTCTGAAGCATTACTGACCTCAGTTTTCATGTGAAAATTACTTGTCAGCTTTCAGCAGATGACCCAACCTCTTGCTTAGAACAGTGAATTTTTTCCCAGTGTCTCCAGTACTAAAAGACGAGGAACGACTAAAGATCTGTTCCTGATTAAAGGAGACTAAAGAGAAAAGAGACATGATGGCTGAAAGCAATGCATGATCATGGATAGGATTCTGGGTCAGAAAGGCTGGGTTTTTTCCCCCCTTTTTTTCAGTAGGAAAGGAAAAACTGCCAGGACAATTGGTAAGGTTTGAGTGGGGTCTGTGCGTTAGATAGCAGTATTGTCATCAGTGTTGATTTCCTGATTTTGATGGGCAATTTAGGAGAGATCCTTGTTTGGAAAGGAGTGGGGTAACATTTCTCAACTTATTCTCAATGACTGAGCAACAAACAGCTTGCTTCTTATGAAGAGAGAGAGGAAGGGAGAAAGAGAGAGAGGTGGGGACAAAAGTGTCAGAATGTTGACAATTGTGGAATCTGAGCAAACAGTATATATGGGAGTTTTCTGTGTTGTTCGGGAAGTGTTTTTGTAATTGTTTCAAAATTAAAAGGTAACCAAAAAAAAACCAACAACAACAAAATAGAATAAAGTCTGGGGAAGTAGGTGGCATGAAACAAGAGAAAGTATCAATTGCCAAAAAATGAATTTGCCTAAAAATTCTTTACATGTTAATAAATATGATATGCATAACTCCTTAGAAAGAAATTGCTATTTTTTAGCAAAGACTTGGATCCAACCCAAATGCCCATCAATGATAGACTGGATAAAGAAAATGTGGCACATATACACCATGGAATACTATGCAGCCTTAAAAAAGAACGAGTTCATGCCCTTTGCAAGGACACGGATGAAACTGGAAGCCATCATTCTCAGCCAACACAGGAACAGAAAACCAAACACTGCATGTTCTCACTCGTAAGTGAGAGTTGAACAATGAGAACACATAGACACAGGGAGGGGAACATCACACACTGGGGCCTATCAGGGGGTGGGGGCCAAGGGGAGGGAGAGCATCAGGACAAATACCTAATGCACGCAGGGATTAAAACCTAGATGACAGGTTGATGGGTGCAGCAAACCACCATGGCACATGCATACATATGTAACAAACCTGCACTTTCTGCGCATGCATCCCAGAACTTAAAGTAAAAATAAAAATAAAAAAGAACAGTCCTACTACACGTGAATTTTCAAGGTGGTCAGCCGCCTCCACATGTTCTCAAATAGTGAGCACTTCACATAAATAACCTTCACCAAAAACAAAAGAAAGAAATTGCCATTTTTATATATATACTTATTAAGCAGTAAATAATAGATAAGAAATGGACTTATTTTGTAACTAGTAAAAATAAACTGGAAGTTGTCATATTAAAAAAAATTATTTGCTCAGAGTTAATTTGGTATGATTGTTTGAAGTAAAATTTTTGTTATAAGTGAAGTGATCCAGGAGTAAAAACAATGTAAAAATTATCTTGAAATCCCCATATATAAAAACTTATTGGAAAAAGTGATGTTTTAAAAAATATATCATTTATGTTAAGCAAATTGTCTCTTGAAATTATAACATCAGTTTCCCTAGTGTAGAAAATACTAGCAAATGGAGGACTGTTTCAATGGTAAATATCACATTCAGACTATTTATTAACCAAAGTTAATTTCAAAATACTTGTTTTCCTTATTGGATAATATAATATCATCTTAAAAAGAAAAATTTTAAATACTGAATTACTTTTCAGATTCCTAGATTAAATGTACACTTTGAAAAGTTATTATATTACTGCATCTATAAAAATTGAAATTCAATGATGAACACAGTAAGGAATGTGATACTTAGAGGTGTCACTGCATGTGGAAATAAAAATCTTAAGATGCTTTATCAAATCCAGCTAAAGTACTATCTGTGCAGCAATAAATTATCAGACATATTTCTGAATACTTGTGTAGCTTCCAGTATATGTTTAACTTTACCAGTATCCATCATCAGTGGCAACCGTAGCATCTCAAAATTAAAAATTATTAAAAACTACTTGATGTCTTAAAATGTCACAAGAAAGTCAGTATAGAAAATGAGATGTTGAAGGATCATAGAAAAATGACATATTGGAGAAATAAGTCTTGAAAGTGTCATAAAAACAAGACATGTAACTATTCTATAACAAATTACAGTATTCTAGTTCCTTTACTAGGATTAACATTAGAAACAATCTAATTTTAATTTTTTTTCTACTTGAGGAAATGGTGCTCACTTTTCTTTTTATGATCAAACCAAAGTGCCAAAGGCTAGCGGTGGTAGCAACAGAAATAGCAGAGAACTTTCTTAGTTGAGAAGGGAGACTTGTGCTATGTAACTGAGAAAGATGAAGAGAGTCTGAGCATCCCTCCACCATCTGATAATGACCAAAATAAAACGCCTGTCACAGGACCAGGTCAGGAGAGGATAATGTACTAAAACCCTGTCTTCAGTCACTGTTAGAGAGAGAAAGAACACTAATGAGAATTGCCAGTTAAAAAAATACTATTTATTTCTTTGGTCACTCATCCATAAAACATTTATTGAACACTTATGATATGCCAGATAGTGTCTTAAAGATACAGAAGTGAGTGGAAAATATTTTCTTTTTTTGATACACTCATAGAATAGCTCAGGAGACAGCTGGGAAATAGCAATTTGCCGTACTATGAAATAAGCTGTCTAATATACTTCTGTTAAACATTTATTTCTATCTTCACACCATGGGGATTATCTAGCTCTGAACCAGTCACTCAGAGAAAGAGATGTCTGAGTTGGTTTGGGAAGATGGGTATATGCTGTCATGAGGCCAGCTCTATGTGATTCATGCAACTGGTTGTTGTGAAGGTCCAGATTCACCATTTGGTGAAGCTATTTACAAAGGCATAGTAATTATGAAGACTTGTTCTGCAAGTAACAAGACTCAGAGACAAAATTCTTTATAAGAAAGGAATTTATTAACCAACATAATATGAATTTTTGAAATAAAGTGACCTTCGGTTCCTTCCACGTTTCTGCTGTGCTATCCTCAGTTCTGGCCCCATCTTTGAGGAGGATGCAGCAGTTGTAAATCTCACGTGCGATAGAAAAATGTGTAGAGGCAAAAGAGAGACTGTCTCTCCCTTTGGTTCTCTCCTGGGGTGGGGAATTTTACAGAAGCCAGAATTTTTATTTTATTTTATTTTATTTTATTTTAAGTTCTGGGATGCATGTGCAGAATGTACAGGTTTGTTATATAGGTAAATGTGTGCCATGGTGGTTTGCTGCACCTATCAACCCATCACCTAGGTATTAAGCCCCACATGCATTAGCTGTTTATCCTGATGCTCTCCCTTCCCCTGTAGCCCTGGCCCCAACAGGCTCCAGTGTGTATTGTTCTCCTTATGTCCATGTGTTCTCATTGTTCAGCTCCCGCTTATAAGTGAGAACATGAGGTGTTTGGTTTTCTCTTCCTGTGTTAATTTGCTGAGGATAATTGAAACCAGAAATCTGATGTTAGCTTTTGTCTCATGGGCCAACTGAGTTCTAAAATGGACTATGGGAATGTCATTCTATGACAGGAGAATCAAAACAACAAGGAAGGTTATGCTGATGGGAGACCTTTGCTACACGACCCAGCTGGCCAACAGGCATAGCAATGTATGCTTGCTATCTTTAAAGCAGAGAGTGAATACACATCTAGAACCAGTTAAGCAAATGTTTAACAACTTGCTCTATATTTGAACATCAGCTCTGACTGCACTTTCAACTGCTGAGGCACTTATTTTGAGCTTGGGTCTTAGTTTCCTGAAATTAACTCCAGGATTTTCACTTACCCGTTTTGCACTATAGCTAATTTAATAATTGTTTCGTCTATAAAGATATCACATTATATGTTTTCATCAAAAGTAATTCTTTATTCCACTTAAGTTATTGCTTTACAGTACCAAAATATCAACCTCTTGTTTATTTTGTTCACAAAGACATGGTTTGAATAAATATTTTCTGAACTAAATAAATAGTTCATACAAAGCAGGTAAAAATATAACTATTGTTCTTCTGCTCCCTGACACTAACTTTCCAACATCTTCTAAACTTAACTGAAGTTCAAAACTGTAATGTAAATCCACAGCTACTGAATCTAATCCTTCTTACTAAACTCAGTACCTGCAAAGTCCACTTCCATTATTGGAGTTACAGAAGATGGTTTCAGAAGTAATTGCACTGAGATTTAAATAATTTGTTGCCTTTGTCTTTCTTTTAGAATGCAAATTCCAAACATCTTTTTCTACATGAAACTTCCCAAAATTTTTTCTTATAATTTAAAATATTTTTTAATGTAGAGTTTACTTTGTAAGCCTGAAAGACAAATTTTCTAGGCATTAGCTCTGCTTCCCTTTTAGAGCTTAAATCACACACCATTATTCAATGATAATTGTCACCTTTCTTTCCTGTCCTCTATTACCTTTGATTAACAACAATGATAATATATTAATAATACCCTCCACTTCCCTCCAAGCAATTGTAGGTATTTCAATTACATTAACTAATATCAACCCATCAACCCTGTAAGGAAGGGAAGGGAAGATATTATTTTAATGAAGAGGATGTTTGAGCACTGTGACTTACCCCAACAAAAAACAGCTGAGGTGGATCAAGAAAGGATTTCTTGTCTTAGGTGGGAAAACATCTCAGCCAGGTGTTTATCAATTTGTTAGGATATCCCTTCAGGGTTGACTCAGCATTCATTGTTCAAAAAGTTGATGTCTACTGAAAATTGTCACCGTTCCACAAGTAATATTTATCAGGTGACTCAGGTGTAAATCTTTTTGCTAGAAGCTAAAATCATTGACCAGAATTTAATTTTACATGCTAATTTTCTGTCTCTTAATTTGGAGGTAAATAAAATGAGTCAAATGCTGGTACCTAGAATCTTTAGTCTTCTGCTATTGCCCATTGGCCATTTCAGAAGAGTCATGTGATGAAGATGCTCCTTAAACTAAGCTACTGGCAGCACCTTAATGCCTGTCTTTTTTTAGTTTTCAATTACGAGTGGCTCTTCTCAGCAAGTGTTCCATGATGGTCGAGCCCTTCTTGGGAACCTGGAAGCTGGTCTCCAGTGAAAACTTTGAGGATTACATGAAAGAACTGGGTGAGAAATACCATTACAAATTTGGAAATTGGCAAAGCATTTTGTAATGTGGTTGGGGTTGTACTTTACCATGAATTTTCCTACAATTATCTTTCTTATGTGATCCTAGGGTATATTCCTATAGACTAACATAATTTCTGCATCTACTTTTGCTTTTTTAAATTACTAGTAATAATTGTCTCTTTTTGGGAGACTAGGCCCACAGACACCTCTGTCCCGTCATAATCCATATATTTAAGCCCATTTATCCTTTTTGAAAATACTTCATCCTAACTTCTTGATAGAATTTCATTTTAGCTTGGTCATTTCATTTAATAACATTTTTCCCAGTTTCAAATTTATAGATAGTAATCACTACCTACAATTAAATCGCTCGATTAAATTTGTTTCAAGGTTTGCTTTAAGTTATAGCTTTAAAACAGCGGTATCAACAAACAAAATTTCTAGCTGGTTCTCATACATGTGAGAGATATTTTACAAACATGATTTTGAAGAATTACAAATCTGAAGAAACAGAACATTTTTGCTTATTGAATGTCTCACCCTGATATTCCTCAGAATTATAAACCCTACCTGTCCTTTAATCTCTAACTCAAGTCATATAGTTACACATTAATTATAATGACTTGGATGTATAATAACTAAACTGTTCTTTACTAATAGAAGAACAGCAATTATTTAATATTTTTCACATTTAATTAAGAGAAACTTCCCTTGCAATAGTAAACTGTATGCAAAGCCAAGGACTTTCTTATCTTTACTTTTTTTTAACTTACTTAAAACGCTCAATGGATGTTTACAATTATTAATTATGTTTACTTATTCTAGACAATGAAATAACAATCCCTTATCCCCATAGTAAGTCAATGTGCTTATAAATGTAATTTTGTTCCTCTGACGTAGTCAATATTAACTTTCTCAGAGGGTCATAAGAAACAAGTTTTTCTCTCTCTTCATAGTTTTATAGACTCACTTGTTTTGAATTAAAATTGGGGGGGTATATAAAAAACTTGCGCCTTATGGCCAGAATAGCACTTGCATTGACTGGGAGCTGGGCTTAGGCATAATACAAGCAGGAATAACAGCTGAGCAGTTTCTATATGCCAGTACCACGCTAAGCCCTTTCATTTAACCTTTCAAAACATCTGCTGACCGGGTACAGTGGTTCATGCCTATAATCCCAGCACTTTGGGAGGCCAAGGCAGGCGGATCACCTGAGGTCAGGAGTTCGAGATCAGCCTGGCCAACATGATGAAACCCCCTCTCTACTAAAACTACAAAAATTAGCTGGGCATGGTGGCATGTGCCTGTAATCCCAGCTACTCGGAGGGCTGAGGCTGGAGAATCGCTTGAACCTGGGAGGCAGAGGTTGCAGTGAGCCGAGATCATGCTGCTACACTCCAGCCTGGGCAACAGAGTGAGACTTTGTCTCAAAACAAAAAACAAACAAACAAACAAACAAAAAAACCCTGCAAGGTTAAGCATACAGTTATCCACACTTTACTATTGAGAAAACTGAAGGTTAGGAGAGGTAAATAATATGCCCAAGCTAGCAAGTGGCTAAGTTAGAACCTGGCTTTTAACCATCTCACTCTTCTTTGTGATGCAAATGTCTAATACTGCTTCTCTGCAGCGAGATGTGTCATATCAGTTCCTGAATCTAAATGTGAAATGCAGCTTGATATCAGGACAGAGAAGGAGTCAGCTCTTCTGCCCACCAACTGCAGGAGTCAAGTTTGACAATGGGAAATTCCCAACCAGAACAACAGGGCCAGGCTCCAAGTCAAACTCGTCCCGCACCCACACGGTTGTTGTAACACTCCACAAGGTGAAGTGCAAGCATTTGATCTCTTGAAAGGCACCACACAAATTTACATTGTAGAGGAAGTGTAATAGTCTCAGAGAGTGAATTTAGCTTTTCAAAATGTCACATATACACCTGATGACTGGGAGTATCTAGCTCAACCCAGCTATCACACAGAACATAAAATAAGTTACTGTACATTATCCAAAATTTCAAAATAGGTAAAGTAAGCATTCTTTGAAAATTGACTTCCAAAGTGATTGTTAACAATGTCTTCATAAGGTCCAAGGTTATCTCTGTCTTACAGGAGTGAATTTTGCAGCCCGGAGCATGGCAGGGTTAGTGAAGCCGACAGTAACTATTAGTGTTGATGGGAAAACGATGACCATAAGAACGGAAAGTTCTTTCCAGAACACTAAGATCTCCTTCAAGCTGGGGGAAGAATTTGACGAAACCACAGCAGACAACCGGAAAGTAAAGGTCAGAACTAATTCTTCCTGGTGTTCAACAATCAGGAAAAAGCTAGAAGGTGGTTAGGCATGGTTTACTCTGTAACTTGATTTATTACCAAGTCCATCTGGGCTTGTTCCGTTGATATTCTCACATCTCTAAAGTTAATCCTTTTGCTAATTATTTTGATGGTTAACAATAGGGTTAAAAAAATTCAAATTGTTTTTGCTTCATTTTTTCTTATCTCTTTGTCATTCTATGAAAGAGCACATAGAAAGAAACAAACACAAATAGCTAATGCATTGTTTGCCTAAGAACGAGCACTAATTGAATAATCTCTTGAGACTTCTTCTAGTTGGATAGTACTAAATCACGACAACCAAAGTGAGGATTTTAAGGAAAGAATTTCAGAATTGAAATTAAAAAGTAGATATCTGGTCTCACGTAGGTTAGAAGGTAGTGACTTGCTACTTCTAACTGATTTCTTTATGCATTTATAGAGCACCATAACATTAGAGAATGGCTCAATGATTCATGTCCAAAAATGGCTTGGCAAAGAGACAACAATCAAAAGAAAAATTGTGGATGAAAAAATGGTAGTGGTAAGTTTTCTTTAAATTGTTCTGATCTGATACATGCCTTTCAAGTTACGCAATTGTTTTTGCATCCTGAATTAAGGGTTTGGTCTGAGGAGAAAGGGGCAGGGCGAGTTTAGCCTGTTATCTACCAACTCTAATAGATTCCTCTTTGCTTTTAGGAATGTAAAATGAATAATATTGTCAGCACCAGAATCTACGAAAAGGTGTGAAGAAAGGTCCACAGCAATGGAAACTTGTTCACTGACAGGGAACTGGTACTTGAAGAAGATATGCCTCAGGGCTAGTGACTTTTTAAAAAATGTCTCAGTATAAATTTGCTCAATAAAAACATCAAATTAATCAGAGTTTTGAAGCTATTTGATAATGAGGATTAGGAACAGACCAATGAATTGATGAGGCAAGAAGCTACTTGCCTGTGGTGTGATTGTAACAGCACCAGAGTCCCCTCTGTCCTCTGCCCACCTGACTTCCACAGTCCTTGAGCTCTCACTGAAGGACCCACTCCATTTAGGTTAAGGCATTCTATCAAAGCCATGTGGAAATTCAGGTGACCTGCTAGGTAGCACAGATTCTAAAAACCAACATTGCTGACTTTTTATTTTTTCGGAAGTCTATCCCTCTTAAAGCAGATACATAGATTAAATGATGGTGATATAGACAGATAGATAACATTAAATAGAGACTGGGTGTCGTACACTACGGATAAGTTGCTATAAAAGAGCATTTAAAACAGTCATCTTGTTTCTCCATAAATCCATTTAAAATAATCAGGCTGGTGCATCTGTCACAACTGTTTACAACCTGGCCTTTGCAGAATGACATTTTATTACATGCCAGTCCCGAATTTCTAAATGCCTAGTAAGAATGTAATTGTTAGAGCTGCACAGAGTCCCTTAATAGTTTCACCAAAGGCTGTTGGTAGAAATTCATGTTCTCATGGCTTAGGGTAAAACAGCCTAATGGAGGTAAAATTAAAGGACAAAGCCTAAAATGCTGTGTGTACCTACGGCAGTGGAAAAAGAAGAAAGAAAGAGGGAGTATTTTATAAATAATCATTTTTTGCCTTAAATTTAAACATAGTATTTGGTCAAATGTAAGTCCTTAGAGTCATGCCTATTCACTAGAGTAGAATGACTATGTAATTTGTTATCCAAATTGGACGAGAAATTAAAATTGAAAAGGGGCACTATTAACAATTACACTTGGAGAGTAGGCACAACCTGGGGCTACTGGAGGCAAACTGGGGGTTACTGGCACCTTAGTAAGGGCGAAACTGAAGGGTAATGAACAAAAGGACTACAACGTGCGGTTGACACATGAACTGAATCCTTGGCCAAGGAAAGAAACTAGGGTTGTCACATTAAACCCTGAAGACCCCTGAGATTTCAACTGTGGCTGGAAGTGATGGGCTTGGTGCTGGCTATGCAGCTGCTGGATGTGGACAATGACAGTCATCCCAGCATGCCATGTCCTCCTCCTTCCTCATGATTTGAGTATGTACAAAATGTAAACATGCCTATGTTCCAGAAGTCAAGATGGTGTTCAGCCCCTGAAGTGATGTCTTGCACAAAGGGGAACATGAACCAATTCCTCCTTAATCAGCCTCTGCAAGGGAGCTGGAAATGACAGCTGCTTTAGTGACGTCTCAGAGCAGGGTCAGAGAGTTTTCCACAACTGTTAGGAAGAAGAAATTATGCTAAAAAGCACTAAGCACTTACTCACTTAAATCTTTGACTTCACACAGGCACGATTAAGAAAATAATAATGCTGGCCGGGCGCGGTGGCTCAAGCCTGTAATCCCAGCACTTTGGGAGGCCGAGACGGGTGGATCACGAGGTCAGGAGATC
>NW_012103821.1:2404495-2434592 GCF_000951045.1 Mandrillus leucophaeus
TAATATAATTTATTATCAAAATTAAAATAATTTGTTTTAAGCACTTTTAGCAATATTTAATTTTATATTTTTTGTGCAAAAATACAATAAACATAATGGACATACTTTTCTTCACTGGCTATAAAAAGACAATGGACTATCCCAAAGATAGTAACCAAAAGTAGATGAAACATTAGGATGAAGTATCGGGACATAGTCTAGTCCCAAAACATACACTCTTATGATTTCTATCCTGAGTATTTAGGCCAAAAATATATCTATTCATTTTGGAGTTTGGTATCCAGGCCCTTGTGTACTTTTTTCCACGAAGGTGAGGATCAACCATCTAATTACTAGCCCCACTGATAGAACAGAACTCACCTGTTAACCCAAAGATGCACGCAGTGAATGGAATAGGGTTGGAGGACCAGTCAGACCGGGACTGGAATACTGCTTCTGCCATTGGCAGCTACATGAGCATGCATGAGCTGCTTAATCACTTAAATTTTCTCCTTTGCAAAATGGAGACTTATCTGCTTCTCAGGATTGTGAGGGTAAATGAAGCCTTATAATAAGGACTGACACAGAAAATTCCTCAGATCTTCTCATTTTTTCCAGATCCCCTTCTGAGTTTATAAGGAAATTAGAATGCAAAGAATAGGAACAATGTAATTGTTGAACATGTGCACTAAAATAGTGAGCAGAAAAAGAGATCAAGAGGGTCTCAGCAGAGGTAAGCTTAGAGCAACTAATTGAGAAAAATGAGCAGGGAATATGGATTCTAGTTTACTTTGTAAAACAGAGTTCGAATATGAGTAGATGCTTATTAAAAATAATATCTTTCAATACATAAGTTACAAAGCAATTTCCCAAAAGTTATCTTTCTTGATCCTCAAAATAATCAATATTTTATAGACAATAAAACTTCAGCCCAAATGAAATCCATGTATTAGAGTAAGTGATAAAGCTAAATGAGAACTTACTCCAAATTCACTATCACATTCTATCTTCCTAAATTAAGGAATAATATCAGAACATGATGTACCACAATTTGAAAGCCACTGTGACAGAGATGGTTAATTACCCAGTAGAAACCTGGGGTTACGCTTCCATATTATAGCATTGTTGCTAGAAAGAGTCTGCCAGCCAGGCACTGCATTGCCCAGTCCCTCCCCTGCCTCCCTGGGGCCTTAGGACAATTTTGCATTAGAAACTGAGTAGAAGTGATATGTGCCACTTCTGGGTCAAGGAAATCTGTGCCTGCCTGCTTGGAGGAGAGGTCTCTGAATACCTGAGGTCATGGTGTAGGCACAGGATGAATGGATCCAAGACCTCTGAGTCACTTCATGGAGAAAAGCTCCCCATAGACCAGGAGGACTTATACTGGACTGGACATCAAGCAAGAAATAAACTTCCAGGATAAGCCACTGAAATCCTGGAGTGTATTACAGCAGCTAATATTGCTCCGAATAAGTGTGAAATTTAGGAGATTTCATTTTTACAGTTTATTTCCAGTCATGAACATGTTATAAGCTGGAATTTAACTAAAAAAAAAAACTAGTTTTCAGCTATTTGAGGAAATAAGGAATGGACTGGCATGAATTTAAAAAAAAAAAAACCACTGTTTAAACATGAATTTAATTGATTCTCTGATCTAACTTTACTTAGTCTGAAATATATATATATAGATGTAAAAAGTTCATATGTACGTTATACTTTCAAGTCATCATACCATCTTAATTGTTTAAAAAAATTGTAAGACACAATCAAAGAAATAAAGTAGAACACAAAATAGGCTACCTGGATACCACATGATTAGAAAATCACCTGAATTTTTGAGTTTGTATTTTCTCCTGATGAAATAAAGCTAGGCACATACATATTTTTCTTTTCTTTTTTTTTTTTTTTTTTGAGATGGAGTCTTGCTCTGTTACCCAGGCTGGAGTGCAATGGCACCATCTCGGCTCACTGCAAGCTCCACCTCCCGAGTTCATGCCATTCTCTTACCTCAGCCTCCCAAGTAGCTGGGACTACAGGCGCCCGCCACCACACCCGGCTAATTTTTTGTATTTTTAGTAGAGTTGGGGCTTCACTGTGTTAGCCAGGATGGTCTCGATCGCCCGACCTTGTGATCCATCCGCCTCGGCCTCCCAAAGTGCTGGAATTACAGGTGTGAGCCACCGTGCCTGGCACAGACACATTTTTCACTATGTTTTGCAAGTGAATTATTTTTAAGGGATTCCTTTTTTTCATAGCAATATGGAGCAAATGGCTAAATCCTAAAAAGTGTCTCCTACAGCTCTTTGTGCTAATAGTACAATCTACTTGGATGTCCTGTATCTGGAAAGTGTTAATATCACCTTTTCTCTAAGACGAAATGCAAATAAGTAGAAAAATGGGGAAAGCTCGGTATATGTTATCATGACCAGAGAAAGAAACTCAGATGCACAAATCTTGTCTTTTATTTACTCCCTGGTGTGTTAGTAACTCCAATTCTCAGGTCTTCCATTAGCAGTAATGATGTGAAATCTTAGACTAGCCTTCGGAAAAGAGGCCACGGTGTGTTAGATTCTAGCAAAAAACAAACAAACAAACACCGCTAATTGAATTGTTTAGAGGAATCACAAACACTTCTTTCCTCTCTTTATTGCCATTCAACAAAAAAGAAAAACTATTAACTACCTTTGGGGCTGCATAAATGCAATTGTCACCATAGTAACCAAAAGACCAAATATCCACTGGAAGATGAGAAAGTTGCATGAAATGGTTTGCATTAAGAAAGCAATTTTAATCTTGAAGTTGTTAAACTTAGAGTAAAACACTTATTTGAAACATGGAAGAGGAGGTTATCAGCCCGGAAGTGCCATCGTCACCTTATGCTAAATAGCTGTCTGGGAAAGGTACTGGCTACTCTAGTAACTGACTTCTGAAGATAAATCAGATCATTAGTCTCACGATGGTGTCTACAAAATTTCATAAGGTATCTTCCTAGGTAGTAATGGTCAATGGGCTCTTAATGGCATTTTCACAGTCTCCATCTGCAAATGACAAAAAATAATAATTGGATATCATGTGTCTTGATTGTTTACTTAATGTCTGTCTTCCTAACTAGAGTATAAAGTTCATGAGGGAAGGAGTTGTTGCCATTTCACTCATCATGTTATCTCTAGTACTATCACAGTTCAAGAAATACATGTTGAATAATTGTCTGCGTTTATGCTTGTGAGATAATGTACAGTGAATCTTAGAATCATCATACATGCACTTTCCTAGTATCATAATAAGATTATGTCATACTGAACATGGAAACAATTGCCTGCTTTTACTGCTGACTAAAGGAAAGACCAAATGAAGGAACGAGTGTCACTTAGTTATCTCCCAAGTCTTGCTCTTTCTGTATCTCTAGAAAAAGAAAAGAAAGAGAAGGCAGGGGAGAGAGAGGGGAGAAAGAAGTTTAGAAGAATAATACTACTGATCATAAGCACTAGTTTTTGATGCTTTCATAACATTTATTATCTGATATGATGCAAACAAAAACTACAAAATGTTTTATTTTCTTCATTCAGTCAGTCAACAAATGTTTATTCATTACCTACTGTGTGTATGCATGGTGTTTTGCACTTGGGATACTACATGAGCAAAATCACACATTGTCCCTGATCACATGGAATCAAGATGTCAGTTAAGCTATTTATCAAGTTATATTCAAAATTTATAAACATTGTCATTGCAGTAACTGTTAAATGATGATATACATGGTAAAGAAACTATTAGGAAAGATGGTTGAGTTAATATCAAGAGAAAGTCACTCTAAAGGTCCGAAAGGATGATTGAGCTGAGAATTAAGGATTAAACATATGGGAGTGATTACGCATTACAGGGAAAGAGATGAAGGGAGGTATTGCAGGAAAAGAGAGTGACACGTACAGAGATCTTGGTGAAGGCTGGAAACTGGGACCTTTTTTATTCTCTAGAAGAGTTTGTGTAACATTGGTATTATTTTTTCCTCAAATATTTGTAAGAATTCATTGGTGAAGCCTATGGGCATAGGGTATCTTCATGAGATGGATTTAAAATATGGATTTAATGCTAATAGATTTGGGAGTATTCAGGATTTTTACTTTCTCTTGCATTGTTTTTCATAAACTGTGTTTTCTAAGAAGCCTGTAAGTCTCTTTTAAATTTTTTTATTTAACAAATTTTAATTTGTTGACATGAAGTAGTTTATATTTTTATGATCTTTTTAATATCTGTAGGATATATTAATATGCTTTTTTTCATTCCTGCATTCAATAATTTTGTCTTCTCTATTTTTAATCCATATTCCTAAGAGTTTATCAATCTTACTGGTCATTAAAATGTTTTTGGGTCTGTTGATATTTTCTATCATGTTTGTTTTTATTATCTGCTCTATGAATTATCTATTTCTATTGTCCATTGTTTCTTTTATCTTTTAAGCATATTTCCTCTTTTTGTTCTATTTATTTTTGATTAGCAATATATATATAAATTATATATATAAATTTAGATCACAGGTGACATTATCTTCTTTCTCTGAAGAGGGTTTATGTTCATTTCTGACTAGTAGCTTGGTTCACTAGCTATCCCAGATCACATTAATCTAATTTTAAGAATTGACTTTATATTAGCACAGGTATATTTCAAGCTTATCCTTACTCCTGTGTTGCAAGAGAGTCCCAAGACAAAGTGTAATGATCAACCAGATTCTTCTTCACTTTTCCCCTAACTCTGTAGCATTGTCATAAATGTTCCTTGGATTCTTTACCTCTAACCTGCCTCTTGCAGAATTCATAGATCCCTAGTGGAGCAGAAGCTCCAAATATCATTGGATTTGTCTCTCTAGATTTGCCTTTCTTTCCCAAGTCCTAAGCTCTTAGTTTTTCTCTGCCTTTTTATCTCTGATGCCTTGAAGATTTTTTTTTCTAATTTTGTTCATCTTTTTACAGATGAAAAGTTGGGTTAATTTCCTCATCTATCATGACCGGAAGTGAAAGTTCTAAGGTCTATTTTTATTTTCTTCCCAACTGTTTATTTAAAAACGACACTTTTTAGAATGAGATTCAGTCATTGGCAACAACATGGATGGAACTGGAGCACATGTTAAGTGAAATAAGCCAGACACAAAGAAAGAAATATCACATGTTCTCACTTATCTAAAAATCAAAACATTTGAACCCATGGAGATAGAGAACAGAAGGATGATTACCAGAGGCTAGGAAAGGTAGTACAGGAGTTGTGGGGGAGTAGGAGGGAGGTGGAGATGGTTAATGGTTACAAAAAAATTGAATAAATAAGACCTAGTATTTGATAGCAGAACAGTCAATAATAATTTAATTGTACATTTAGAAATAAGCAAGAGTAAAACTGGATTATTTGTAACACAAAGGATAAATGTGTGAGGGAGTGGATACCCTATCTTCCATGATGTGGTTATTACGCTCTGCATGCCTGTACCAAAACATCTCATGTACCCCATAAATACATATACCTACTATGAACCCACAATGTTTTAAGTGACCCTTTTAAGTTGATTATTTATCTTGGTATTCTATGGTATGCTTCTCCTGTCATCAATTATTATCAGAATAGTTCTACTTTACAAATAATTTCAAATTCGTTACCATTAAAACTTCTTGCTTCAAGCCTTTATCAAATCATGAATAGAATGTAAGTTCCATGAAGGCAAGGAATTTGATTCAGTAATGTTTAATCAGCACTTTCAACGGTGCTTGGCACTTAATAAGCTCTCAACAAATATGTTTGCAATTGAGTAAACAACAAAAATTGAGTTGGATCTTTGGCATCCAAGTGGAGGGTCAGGAATTCTTTGTTCATTTGCTATGTAATGATTGATTATCTTATTTCTTTTTCAAATATATGATTGGATTTAGCTTGAAGACAATCTATAAGGAGCACTTATGTGGTGTGTTATATAGAGTAAGATTTCCTTATTTATTTTGTTTTGACCTTTGGATCTTCCTTTCAGTATATGATTCAAATAACTTGCCGTATCTTGAGAATTTACATGGACAATAAATTGGTGAAGAGAGAAGAACTGAATACACATCATACAGAGACTATATGTATTTTACAAACATGTAGTCCAGTCTAAATATATACATCTAGTTATAATGTGGTTCTGTGCACTTCTACTTGTTAGGACACTGATGACTTTCTTAGCTAGGAGTGATATAATGTGTCAGGCCTGGTTCAGTCTGTGTCTTCTCTCATTGCTTTAATCTGTGCCTTTGGCCCATGTACTAGCCTCAGAATCTCATCATGGTCCAAACTCGTCTGGTCAGTTGTATTAATAGCAGTCAGGTACAATTGCTGATAAGCCTTAAGTAGAAAATTTTTTTCTTGGTCTAATATTGCTTCAAAGTTATAAGTTTTCTGTCTTGGAAACATATGGTTCAATGTTTACATTTTAAACTCTACTGCTGTTCCTATGTGCAATACAGAGTCAGCTTAAAATTCACACAGCTTTCTTGTAGCAGTCTCACTCAATACAAGGTCTTGGCTCTAGTGTGAGGATGAGGGTTTGAAGGTCCTTCATTTATTTAGGCAGAAAACCTAAATGCAGAATGCTGTACTCCTTAATAGTGTACTGCTGACCAAAAAAAAAAAGTTTTGAAGGTACAAATGATATCATCATTTTTGTAAAGTGTTTTGGAAAATCAAATAACATATCCACTAATCAAAAGCTCTTTATTTCATAGTTGTTTTTTCTATCCCAGTACAATGTACTCCCTCCAATTACACTCTCTTGGGTTTAGATTTGGGTTAGTTGGTTAGCTGAGGAATTTTCCTATTCACTATTTCTTTCCCACCTTGAGCTATTCAGGCACTGGGAATGTAAATGAAACTTCAGCCCACTGTGTATGATTTCACATGTTTTGTTCAGCTTAAACTCTAACTACATAACTGCAATAGTTATATCACAGCTATGGGACTGGGTTTCCTGAGCCCTTGTTGCCAATGATTCTACCTGTTATGACCAAATTCATCATATTTTTGTATGTTTCTTATTGTTGTTGTAAACAGTGCCAACCTGTTTACTAAATGTATAACCCTTGGTAAAATCAGTTGTTTCACAGTCAGAATTCATGCTAAGGTAAAAAAAAAAAAAACCTGCTAGGAAAGATACAGCAGTAATTAGAGATTCTCAAGAGCAACACTTACGTTCTAAGTGGATTTACATTTGTTCCCCTTGGCCAAAGACTGGGGCTTTGATGTAATATAGTAGGCTGGATCTTTTGATTTTTTTACCCCACTTGATTTTTGAGAAGAGCAAGAGTGTTTCTAGCCAATCATGGTGCTATCAGCATCAGGTGATCTCTGGCCAGGGCCTCTGTGCATGTAGCATGTATGGTATAGTATAATAGAAGCAGGTTAAGATCATGGTTCAGAACCTAGGCACTGGCAGTAATGTTGGGTTCAGACCCGTCCTCTTCTTATTCAGCTTTTGGAAGTAATTTACCTAATGTCCCCAGGCTCATTTTTATCATTGGTAAAATGGATGTAATAATAGTTCCTAACTCTTGGGGTCAGTGATATAATTAAATGAGATCACCTGTATTAAGCACTTAGCACAGTGTCTGGTCCATAGCGAGTTCTGAATATACATTAGTACTCTTTCTATAGGAAATCCTCTTTATAAAATTGTAGATTCATTTTAAATGACTTAAACACAAATGGTTATAGTATCCAGGAACCTGCTTAGTTCAGATTTTAAGTATTTTTAGCTGAAAATCTTTGTTGTGCTCAAAGAACATGTTATAGTGCTACTTCTTGTTTCATCACATGAATACAATTTCTGTGCTCTGCTGCAATAGACTGACTTCTTTGTCTGCCTACTCTGCCTGCCTGGGATATGTGAACTATGCCAAGCCTTCTTACCTATGAATACTTCCTCACACTGCTCCCCTACATTTCTCTCCCACAACATATTTGTGACTGTTATCATAATACTTACAGACATTTTCCTCTTTTTCTTCCCTTTCAATAAGAATTCTTAATTGTGCAGACTCAGGATTGAGAGTGACCGACATGCCTAAACACACACACATTCATTCACGATCACATAATTCATGCAGTCTTTTCCAAAGCATGAAGGGCCTAAGCCTTCTTATAAATGTAAGATCGATCAAAAAATTTTTGAAGATTCAAATAGTAATCTCATTCATTTTATAAATTCTTTTGGAGACAAAAGGGAGTATTATGTGGGGTTTTCTTTTATCCTATTGGGCGGGCAGCTGGCCATTGAAGAGCCATTCATTGCTTAGTCCCGACACTGCCTTTCCCCATTGGCTCTCTGTAAGAGTCACATGCTTTGGGCGTCCTTGAAAAGAATCTTCTCAGGCCTCAGCATCTTATCTGAGTCTCCTGAATCCCACTTAGAACTGTGTTGAGCTCTCACCCATCACGATGAGCAACAAATTCCTGGGCACCTGGAAACTTGTCTCGAGTGAGAACTTTGACGATTACATGAAAGCTCTGGGTAAGAAATGCTTTTTGTTGTTCTGCTGAAAAGCTCCTTTTTAAGAAAGCTACATGACATTTTCATCTAACACCTTTAACAGGAGACTGGGGGGTTTGCACAGGCCGCAGTACATTCCTCTTTTAGGATTAATCTTTTTTGTGTCATTCAGACAATTTATTTGAATTTTATTTGTGGTAACTTTTAATAGACTTTAACTTAAATGAGAGAGCTGCTTAAATGCATGAAACTCCCACTGATTTCAAGGGCAATTTCATACCAAGAGAATTTTGGTTGCAGATCCAGAGGAAAGAAAGCTTAAAAGCATAGTCAACCCATTTTCTGGCTTTTCTGAGAGCTACGTTCATAGCAACTAAAGTGTTCATAAAATAAGGAATTGAATATAATGCAAATCCTAGAAAACCTTAATTTAAAATTTTAATTTTTAGCTAAACTAACAGTCTTTTCTCTCTACCTCTAGGTTGTCCTTTATTACACAATCATGTAGATACAGAGAGTTTGAAAAACAAAAATACTTCCTAAAATACTATGTTCATAGCCTAGGGAAGTTACTGAGAGAAAAAGAACTGGAGTTGTGGCAGGAAACTCAAACTCAATTTCACTATCATCAGACGTTTCTGGAGTTGGAGCAGTGAATGGAGATGGAAAACCGGGTCATTAGTTACAACAACTGTATTTTATACTATTTCTAGAGTATGTCCCATCGATATAAACACAATAGATATGAAGAGTCTTTGGGAATTTTCAGAACTGTATGAATATAACAAAGAGTGATGCCAGTGACCTGAGGTTGCTGTGCTTGTCAAAGTGCCTACAGCTTTACTTAACTGTTCAGAAAGCTTGTATAAAATGTTCTATTTTAGCTAAAATGAGCAAAGTCATGTCATTGTTGCCTGGAACACTAGGATGAATTCATACTGTGAGACCGGTTAGATTTAAAGACTTCACTTTACAGCTGAGGAAGAAGCCAAATAAAAGAAAGTGTCCATGAAGGATTCTCTAATTTCATTGTTTTCCAGTTTAGTGTGCAAAATAACACCTTGGGATTTGGTAAATATAAATTCTCAGGCTCGGTCCCAGAGATTACGATTTAACTTGAAAAACATTGTCCTAAACTGTATAAAATAACAAAAGAGTAATCAGAATTTGAAGAAAGAATATAGTTTATAGTTTATTGGCTATAACTCTTAACTTCTTATTCAGTATATAAAAATTTGAGATCGTTTTAACTGGAAAAAGTATATCCAAGCATTGAGACTTCCTGGAAAACTAGTTTTTCTTTCATATTTTTCTATTTGACGTTTTCCTTTTTCCATCTATTTTATAGTCTTGGTAATAATGGTAGTAAACTTAAGAGTCTAATTGTGTTTCATTTTTGAAACGTAGAAGAGTTTTTAAAAAAAATATTTTATCTATGATCATTTATAATAGTATAGATCTCAAAGGTAGATGGATAGTTGTTTTCCTACCAGCTAGATATAGAAGTCACAAAATTTCAGAAGTGAGATTCTATCAAAAATATGAGGGGAATACTTCCCCATATCCATAATATGGTATCGAGGGAAAATATCGTGGAACAATATGTATATGCTATAGTCTCATTTAAAAAATATATCTATAGTATTTGTACATGCAAACTAAAATCTCTAAAGTGATTTATGCAAATCTATAATTAGTAATTTTCAATGGGGAATAGGATTGGATGTGATAAAAATAGATGACTTGCACTAGCTATTTCAGCTGGAAACTTTAACTCTTGAAAATCTGCAGACATTGGCCAGGTGCGGTGGCTCACGCCTGTAATCCCAGCCCTTTGGGAGGCCGAGGCAGGCAGATCACGAGGTCAGGAGATCAAGATCATCCTGGCTAACACGGTGAAACCCTGTCTCTACTAAAAAATACAAAAAATTAGCCGGGCATGGTGGCAGGCACCTGTAATCCCAGCTACTCGGGAGGCTGAGGCAGGAGAATGGAGTGAACCCGGGAGGCGGAGCTTGCAGTGAGCCGAGATGCACCACTGCACTCCAGCCTGGGCCACAGAGTGAGACTCCATCTTGAAAAAAGAAAGAAAAAGAAAAGAAAAGAAAATCTGCAGACATTACTTTTCGAACAACAAAACCTAAAACGTGTGAGTACTGGGCATGTATTTCCATTGGGAGTGAAACATGGGAGGAGACGCTTAGTAGTAAGTGATATTACCTGCCATCGACACACCTGGGGCACCACTGAGCAAAGGATGTGGCCACCACAGTCTGTTTGGCTATGCTGTCTTGGTCACCATAATTCTAACACTATCTTAATTTTCAGGTGTGGGGTTAGCCACCAGAAAACTGGGAAATTTGGCCAAACCCACTGTGATCATCAGCAAGAAAGGAGATATTCTAACTATACGAACTGAAAGCACCTTTAAAAATACAGAGATCTCCTTCAAGCTAGGCCAGGAATTTGAAGAAACCACAGCTGACAATAGAAAGGCCAAGGTAATCTTTAATGTTTCTCTTCAAAGTTGGCCCAGTGGGCTGCTTGAGAGAGAGGAATATTCCTGCCAGTGCTTAAAAGGATAAACTCCATTGTGTTGAAAAGGAGTGTATCTCCTGAGACATCTATTATGAAAATGGTTCAGTACTGAAAGAACTGCTTCTTTGATCAACAAATTTCAGGCAAGTCAATTGCATGACCTTGTCTTTGCAGAGCATCGTAACCCTGCAGAGAGGATCACTGAATCAAGTGCAGAGATGGGATGGCAAAGAGACAACCATAAAGAGAAAGCTAGTGAATGGGAAAATGGTAGTGGTAAGAGTATTTTTACTTCTAAATAGAGAAATAATGCTATATAAATAATTTGATTATATTATTTTCAAAACATTATTTGTTCTTTGGAATATGAATGGATAAAAATGACTAAGAATAAAGTAATAGTTGATGCTTAAGTGATATTTAAACTATTACAGACTCATCTTCAAGTACTGACCCAAGATTTTAGAAATAAAAAAGGCCATTTGTTATTTTACAAATAAAAATACCTAAAAATGGTAGTAAGGTTAGAGAAAGTGTAGGTAAATCTTACCAGTTTGGACTCACAAAGAAGAAGGCAAGTCTAAATTTTAAAAGCAAAATACACTCTGCAAGGTGTATTTTGTAGACTATTTGTAAAGTCATTTGTAGACTATTTGCAGATATCCCACCATTTTTCATTCAAGAGCCAATACTAACTTAGAATCAATCATGTCAATAAAGCAAGCTGAGCTCATTGGAGACTTCTAGTTGGCAGATGAAAATAATGACAAAGGTTGTATGTGATGACCTTTGACCATTTTTTTAAGGGTTAAGGCTTTATATTCACTAATTAACACATACATTGAAGGTAAACAGATTCATGTACTCTTCCGGATGTTTCTTTCTTTAGTACAGTGGTTCTTACCCCTTGCTGCACAACAGATTTACATGGGGAGTAAATACCAATATGGAGGCCCCCAGACAGATAACTGAATGTACATCTCTTGGGGGAGGAGGAGCCATCACTATATTTAAATGTTCCCCAGGTAACACAAATATGTAGATTTTTTTAAAATCACTGAATTATTAGATTTAAATGCAAGTGAATTATACATAAAAACTTGCCACTTAAAAAAATTCCTTTACAGTGCCATAGATCAACTTCTAAATTGTTTCTTCTATTTCAATGGTCATAATTCTGAATTACTAGAGACTGACAAACTGATATTTTATTCCTTTCTAAACTAATCTTATGAATTTATTTTGAATTTCTATTTTTATTACACATTTTCTGTTCTCTGGTTTGAACTTGAGATACTCAATTAACCTCTCTCTTTTTTAAGGAATGTAAAATGAAGGGCGTGGTGTGCACCAGAATCTATGAGAAGGTCTGAAAAATCGTTTCCTCATTGAAGTGGCTTTTGATCATTTAATGATGGAAATCAATTGCTTCCATTGACAAAACCTGAATACACTGCAAATGTTTGTTTTCGCTTTTGTCTTAATATATCAGATAGGCAAAGGCCTAAACTGAGAATTAATCTAGAAGTCAGTGTTATTTAAACAGTTTTAATGTGCATGCATGTTATTACTACATTAAAGCATATATATTGGCCAGACACGATCAGTTGATGATGTCATTTAACTAACTACAAAATTCTAACCTATGTTGAACTTTGTATACTTGAAATGATAATAAAAAGGGTATAATTTGTTAGTAAAAGGAAATCAAGGTATTGATCATAGTAGCAAACTCAAATGCTGACAGGGGCTGGGGAGTTATGGGGAAGGAGCATCAGAAATGAGGCAAGCTAGGAGAATGAGCTATTTTAATGTAAAGAATTGTAGTCTCAGCTAAAAGGGGTAGCCTCTACTCCAGCCAACATTTTAAAATTAATGGATAATTTATAGACAGTTAAATGCACAGATATTAAATATAGAGTTCAGTCCACTGTGACAAATGCATGCACCCATATAACTCACATCCCAATCAAGATACAAAACATTTTCTTAATCCTAGTACATTTTTTTCTGCCCCTTCCCAATCAGTGTCCTTTTCTGTTCCACCCCTACCAAAAGCAAGTAGTGGTTTGGTTTCTATCACATAGATTCATTTTGTCCATTCATATAAAGGGAATTACACATCATTGATTCTTTTTTGTTTGCCTTTTTAAAATTCACCATAATGTATTTGAGATACATCCATATTGTTGCATGCAGCTGTAGTTTGTTTCTTTTTATTACCAAGTACTATTTCATTGTATGAATATATCACAGTTTATCCATTCTACTATTAAGACAATTGGGCTATTTCTAATTTTTGGCTGCTATGAATAAAGCTGCTACAAACATTTTTGTACAAGAGTTTTTGTAAACATAGGAGTTCCTTTATTTTAAATAAATAACTAGTCATATAATCACTAGGTCCAGTAATTTGTGACAGGCAGGAATGGGGGACAATTGCATTGTGCCCAAGTAATAATAAAACTATTTCAGATGTATTATATGATTGAGCAAATGAGAAAACATGTCGATGTTGATGTTGATGTTGATGGGAGTCAGGATGTCCACTGTGGAAAAATGAACATACAAATATGAAATGAGGGAAGGCAAGAAAGAACCATGTGGAAATGGAATAGAATTGATATAAATTCATAATTTCTAAACCATGTATATGTACATTTATATGTATTATAATTGCATACACATGCCTGCATGCATATATGTGTGTGATATTAGACATGCATCTATGTGTGTGTATATATGTGTGTGTGTGTATACACATGCATATATTTACTAATTCTATCTGCCAAAAGGGCTTAGACACAAAAACACCTCAGCAGAAATGAATACACCTAACACTCAGATCTTCGTGTCTAATATAATTTGCCACTAAAAGGAACCAGGGCTACCTGGAAAAATGGCTGATTCCAAAGCAAGGGCAAGGTAGAAAAAAAGATGAGCCTGAAATATCTTGTTGTGCCAGAAAGTAATGTTCAAAAAAATAATAGGTATACTGCCAAAACATAGAGCCTGCTTGAAGGGGCTCCCATTGGCCAAACTTGAGCCAATTTGAGAGCAAAATAGTTGAGAAAAATAATAAATTATAAACCATTGGGAAAAAATAGAAATCCATGAATCCATACTGATATAATGATACATAATCAATAGATAGGTAGATAGATAGATGACTAATAGAAGATAGATAGATAGATAGATAGATAGATAGATAGATAGATAGATAGATAGATAGACAGACAAATGAGAAGGTGTCTCCTTTACAACAGAATGTCATGGGCCAGCTGGTAAATGTGGTGAAAGGAGTTCTGGAATTGGAAAACCATGATTTTTCAACCATCACAGTAAATACAGCTCAGGCAAGAATTATCAATCAATGCTAAAGCTAGGGGGAAATTTTGATTAAGAGCAGGATATTAGGATATTATTCTGGGCTTAAAGTATCTCCTCACAGATTGTTTGTTAGTTTCTGGGGAAAGAACAGTAACTATGCAACGGAAAAAAAAATGGACAACCTCTTGACTGGGTTATCAAAATTAACCTCACCAATAAACTGTGGATGTTCAACATGTGCCTTCAAATGTGACACACTGGGAAGGAAACAATATCGCTTTAACAAAAACAACAGAAAAAGACAGGGGGTTTTGACTGAATTCTTAAAAAATGTCAATATCATAGAAGACAAAGAAAAGTTGTGGAAATGTTTCAGATTAAATTATATTAGAAACACCTGAGAACTAAACATAGTAAGTGATACTAGACTGGATCCTATACTAGAGGTAACATAAATGCTCCAAAGGACAATGTTAGGTCAATTGGCAAATTGGAATATAGACAGTCAATCAGATAACAAGTATACTTTGATTAAGTAAAAGAATATTCCTATTCTTGGAAAATACACAATAAAGTATTTTGAGGTAACGGGCCATAATGTATGCAATCTACTCTCAAAAAATTCAGAAACATATATTTGTGTGCATTTGTGTGTGCAACAGTATACACAAACATACATAAAGAGAACAATTGATAAACAAATGAGGTAAAATTTAACAATAATATGATACACATAAATAGAGAAAGAGAGCAATTGATAGAGCAAATGAGATAAAATTTAACAATTGAGTAATCTGAGTAAAAGGTATGTGTGTTTTCTTTGAGATAGTCTGATTTTTGCAACTTTTTCCGTAAGTTGGAATTTACTTCCAAACACGATTGAAAAAAAAAAAAAAACCTTGCCCTTGGCAACTTCGTCTCTTTTTCAGCCTAGAAATGTCTGTGTTAAGTGGTTTTTTGTTTATTGTTGTTGTTTGCTGCTGTTATTGTTTTGTCCCCAGGCTCCAACTCAAAAAATAAGAGTTTAAAAATTGCATTGTTATTTTTAGAGATTTGTGATAATACAACTTGTTATAAAATGCATTCCTCAATAAAGATAATTTCTCTATTATGCAAAAATTATGAGTGCTTTTTATTTTCATAACAGAAAATGTCAAACTGCACTGATAAGAAGGAAGGTAAAATAATCATTTCAGCTAACAGTATATTTGTTAGATTTGAAAAAGATTTTAAAACAACCATAAGAGAGGAAAAATAAAACAAAACTTGAAGTTTTAGTAAATTTGGGCTGCTGCTACAGCAAAACAAAAATAAACTGAATATCTAATAAACAACAGAAATTTGTTTCTCACAGTTCTGGAGGCTGGTAAGTCCAAGATCAAGGTGTAGCAGATTAAGTGTCTAGTGAGGCCTGGTTTCCTGGTCCATAGATAGCATGTTCTGGCTGCATCCTCACTTGGTAGGAAGGGAAAATGAGATTTCTTGGGCTTCTTTTATAAGGACCCTAGTCCCATTCATGAGGGCTCTACTCTCATTACATAATCACCTCCCTAAAGGTCCTGCCCCTTAATACCATCAACTTGGGAGTTAGGATTTCAGCATATAAATTTAGAGGTACACAAACATTCAGACCATAGTACTTGGGTTCTGTAATATTCAAAAATAGAATCAGAATATAATTTTCATTCTCTAATTCTTTTTTAATATAACACAATGGTTAAGAACACAGTTAGAGGCAGGACTAGCTTGCAGCCCTGCTCCAATGGACAGAGCAGCATTAAGACTTTTGCTTCAAGAACTACCACAGGAACATACCAGGAAAGCTGAGAGAATCCACAGACCCTTTGAAGGAACTGGATCACCACTGCAGGCTCCCTGAGATGCCAAAAAACTGTGAGTCTACTTGCTTTCTCGATGAAGTGGCTCGTGGTCTGGGGAAACTTCTCAGCCCTGGTCACAGGTTTCCTGGAAATACACTCGGTGCTACTGGAAGGCTAAAGGGGGAATGAGGTTGGCCTTTGGGACTGTGGGCTGCATGTGAACAGGGTGAGGCCTGTGACTGACAACTTTCCCCCACTTCCTTGGTGACCTGTATGACTCAGCAGAGGCAGCCATAATCTCCCTGGAAATATAACTTCATTGGCCTGGGAATCACACACCCATGCCCCACAGCAGCCACAGCAAGTCCCATCCAAGAAGAGTCTGAACTCAGACACACCTATCACTATCTACCTGGTGGTCTTTCTCTACCTACCCTGGTAGTCCAAAACAAAGGTCATAATCTTTGAAGAGCTCTATGTCCCCGCCCACCACCTGGGAAACCCGAACCCTTAACCAGGGGTTCCTAGAGCAAGTTTGCATCCTCCCTTTCAAAAGCACCACCTCCTGGCTGGAAGCCGACCAACACAAAACTAGCACAATAAACAAAAACAAAAGCACAGAGTCCACTTTACTTCCTTTCTACCTTCCCCCAGAACAGGTGCTGGTATTCACAACTGCAAGACCTGAAGACAGATCACATCACAGGACTCTTTGCAGACACTCCCTAGTACCAGCCCAGAACCCAGTAGCTCCACTCGGTGGCTAGACCCAGAAGAGCAAAAACAATCACTACAGGTTGCTTCTCAGGAAGCTCCATTTCTAGGGGAAGTGAGGGAACATCACATCAAGGGAGCACCCCTGGGACAAAAGAATATGCTCATTCCTTCAATCCTAGACCTTCTCTCTGACATAGCCCACCCAAATAAGAGGGAGCCAGAAAAACAATTCTGGTAATATGACAAAGCATGTTTCTTTAACACTCTCAAAAGATCATACCAGTTCACCAGCAATGGATTCAAGTCAAGATGAAATTTCTGAATTGCCAGAAATAGAATTCAGAAGGTCGATTCTTAAGCTAATCAAGGAAGCACAAGAGAAACGTGAAGTCCAACTTAAAGAAATCAAAAACATGATACAGGATATGAAAGGAAAATTCTTCTTTGAAATAGATAGCATAAATTAAAAAAATCACATCTTCTGGAAATAAAGGACACACTTAGAGAAATGCAAAATGCACTGGAAACTCTCAGCAATAGAATCAAACAAGCAGAAGAAAGAAGATCAGAGCGTGAAGACAAGGCTTTTGAATTAACCTAATCCATCAAAGACAAAGAAAAAAGAATTTTTAAAAAATGAAAAAAGCCTCCAAGAAGTTTGGGACTAAACCTAAGAATAATTGGTGTTCCCAAGGAAGAAGAGAAAGTTTGGAAAACATATTTTGGGAAATAATTGAGGAAAACTTCCCTGGCCTTGCTAGAGATCTAGACATCCACATACAAGAAGCTCAAAGAACATCTGGGAAATTCATCACAAAAAGATAATCACCAGGTTATATAAAGTCAAGGCAAAAAGAATCTTCAAAGCATTAGGTAACTTGTAAAGGAAAACCTATCAGATTAACAGCAGATTTCTCAGCAGAAACCCTATAAGTTAGAAGCAATTGGGGTCCTATTTTTAGTCTCCTTAAACAAAAACAATTATCAGACAAGAATTTTGTATCCAGCAAAACTAAGCTTCATAAATGAAGGAAAGATAACAATATTTCCAGACAAACAAATGCTGAGAGAATTCACCACTACCAAGCTAGCACTACAAGAACTGCTAAAAGGAGCTCTCAATCTTGAAACAAATCCTTGAAATACACCAAAATAGAATTTCATTAAAACACAGATCTCACAAGACCTATATAATAATAACACAATGAAAAAAACCAAAGTATTCAGGTAACAAATAGCATGATGAATAGAAAAGTGCCTCATATCTCAGTACTAACATTGAATATAAATGGCCTAAATACTCCACTTAAAAGATACAGAATGGTAGAATGGGTAAGATTTGCCAACCTGGCCGGGCACAGTGATTCTTGCCTGTTAATCCAGCACTTTGGGAGGCCTAGGTGGGTGGATCCCCTGAGGTCAGGAGTTCGAGACTAGCATAGGGAACATGGCAAAACCCCATCTCTATTAAAAGTACAAAATTTGGCTGGGTGTGGTGGCATGTGCCTGTGGTACCACCTACTCAGGAGACTGAGACAGGAGGATTGCTTGAACCCAGGAGGCAGAGGTTGCAGTGAACTGAGATTATGCCACTGCATTCTAGCCTGAGTGACAGAGCAAGATTCCATCTCAGAAAAAAAAAAAAAAAAAAAAAAAAAGAAATTCACCAACCAAGTTTCTGCTGTCTTCAGGAGACTCACCTAACATATAAGGACTCACATAACCTTCAGATAAAGAGGTGCTAAAAGATATTCCATGCAAATGGACACCAAAAGAGAGCAGGAGTAGCTATTCTTATATCAAACTAAACAAACTTTGAAGCAACAGCAGTTAAAAAAGACAAAGAGGGAGATTATAAAATGATAAAAGGACTAGTCCAACAGGGAAATAACTCAATTCTAAAAATATATACATCTAACACTGGAGCTCCCAAATTTATAAAACAATTACTACTATACCTAAGTAATGAGATAGACAGCAACACAATAATAGTGGGGGACTTTAATACTCCACTGACAGCACTAGACAGCTTATCAAGACAGAAAGTCAACAAAGAAACAATGGACCTAAACTACACCCGACAACAAATGGACGTAACAGATATTTACAGAACATTCTACCCAACAACTGCAGAATATACATTCTATTCATATGCACATGAACATTCTCCAAGACAGCCCATATGATAGAATACAAAACAAGACTCAGTAAATTTTAAAAAATCAAAATTATATCAAGTACTCTCTCAGATCATAGTGGAATCAAATTGGAAATCAAGTCCAAAAGGAAACCCCAAAACCATGCAAATACGTGGAAATTAAATAACGGGCTTCTTAATGATCATTGGGTCAACAATGAAATCAAGATGGAATTTAAAAATTCTTTGAACTGAATGATAATAGTGACACAACCCATCAAAACCTCTGGTATACAGTAAAAGCGGTGCTAAAAGGAAAGTTCATTGCATTAAATGCCTACATCGAAAACTCTGAAAGAGTACAAATAGACAATTTAAGGTCACATCTCACAGAATTGAAGAAGAAACAAGAACAATCCAAACTCAAACAGAGCAGAAAAGAAATAATGAAGATTAGATCAGAACTAAATGAAATTGAAACAAGAAATATAAAAAATAAATTAAACAAAAAGCTGATTCTTTGAAAAGATAAATAAAATTGATAGACCATTAGTGAGATTAACCAACAAAAGAAGAGAGAAGATCCAAATAAGCTCAATTAGAAATGAAACAGGAGATAATAACTGATACCACGTAAATACAAAAGATTATTAAAGGCTACTATGAAAACCTTTGTGCACATAAACTAGAAAACCTAGAGGAGACGGATAAATTCCTGGAAATATACAACCCTCCTAGATTAAACCAGGCTGACTTAGAAACTCTAAACAGACCAATAACAAGCAGTGAGATTGAAACGGTAATAAAATAATTGCCAACAAAAAAAAGGCCAGGACCAGCCGGGCACGGTGGTGCACGCCTGTAATCCCAGCACTTTAGGAGGCCGAGGCAGGTGGATTACCTGAAGTTAAGAGTTTAAGACCAGCTTGGCCAACATGGTGAAACCCCATCTCTACTAAAAATACAAAAAATTAGCCAGGCGTGGTGGTGGGCACCTGTAGTCCCAGGTACTCGGGAGTCTGAGGCAGGAGAATCGCTTGAACCTCGGAAGCAGAGGTTGTAGTGAGCTGAGATCGTGCCACTGCATTCCAGCTTGGGCAACAGATCTCAAAAACAAAACAAACAAACAAACAAAAGACTAGGACCAGATGGATTCACAGCTAAATTCTATTAAACATTCAAAGAAGAATTGGTACCAATCCTATTGACACTGTTCCAAAAGATAGAGAAAGGGGCAATCCTTCCTAAATCATTCTATGAAGCCAGTATTCCCATAGTATCAAAACCAGGGAAAGACATAACAAAAAAAGAAAACTACAGACCAATATCCCTGATGAACACTGATGCAAAAATCCTTAACAAAATACTACCAAACCAAATCCAACAGCATATCAAAAACCTAATCCACCATGATCAAGTGGGTTTCAAACCAAGGATGCAGGGATAGTTTAACATATGTAAGTCAATAAATGTAATACCTCACATAAAAAAAGTTAAAAACAAAAATTCCCTGATTATCTCAACAGACCCAGACAAAGCATTTAACAAAATCCAGCATTCCTTTATGATAAAACCCTTAGCAAAATTGGCATACATGGGGGATACCTTAAGGTAATAAAAGTCATCTATGAGAAACCCACAGTCTATATTATACTGAATGGGGAAAAGTTGAAAGCATTCCCCCTGAGAACTGGAATAAGACAAGGATGCCCACTTTCGCCATTTCTGTTCAACATAGTACTGGAAGTCCTAGCTAGAGCAATGAGAAAGAAATAAAGGGCATCCAAATTGGTAAAGAAGAAGTCAAACTTTCATTGTTTGCCGACGATATGATTGTATACCTAGAAAACCCTAAAGACTCATCCAAAATGCTCCTAGAACTGGTCAATTAATTCAGCAAAGTTTCAGGATATAAAACTAATGTAAAAAATCAGTAGCCCTGCTATACACCAACAGCAACCAAGTTAAGAACCAAATCAAGAACTCAACCCCTCTAAGAGTCGCTGCAAAATAAATAAAACATTTGGGAATATACCTAACTAAGGATGTGAAAGACCTCCACAGAGAAAACTATAAAACACTGCTGAAAGAAATCATAGATGACAAAAACAAATGGAAACGCATCCCATGGTCATGGATGGGTATAATCAATATTGTGAATATGACAATACTGACAAAAGCAATCTACAAATTCAATGTAATTCCCATCCAAATACCACCATCAGCCTTCACAGAACTAGAAAAAAAATCCTAAAATTTATATGGAACCAAAGAAGAGCCCACACATGAAAGCAAGACTAAGCAAAAGGAACAAATCTGGAGACACCACATTACCCCACTTCAAACTATAAGGCCATAGTCACCAAAACAACATGGTGCTGGTATAAAAATAGGCACATAGACCAATGGAACAGAATAGAGAACTCAGAAATAAAACCAAATACTTAAGCCAACTGATTTTTAACAAAGCAAACAAAAACATGAAGTGGAGAAAGGACACTCTATTCAACCAACGGTGCTGAGACAATTGGAAAGCCATACGTAAAAGAATGAAACTGGATCCTCATCTCTCACCTTATACAAAAAAATCAACTTAACATGGATCAAAGACTTAAAAATCTAAGACCTGAAACCATAAAGACTCTAGAAGACAACATTGGAAAACCCATTCCAGATATTTGCTTAGGCAAAGACTTCATGACCAAGAACTCAAAAGCAAATGCAACAAAAACAAAGACAAATAGATGGGACTTGATGAAATGAAAAGCTTCTGCACAGCAAAAGAAACAATCAGCAGAGTTAACAGACAACCCACAGAGTGGAAGAAAATCTTCACAGTCTGTACATCTGACAAAGGACTAATGTCCAGAATCTACAAAGAAATCAAACAAATCAGCAAGTAAAAAACAATCCCATCAAAAAGTGAGCTAAGGACATGAATAGACAATTCTCAAAAGAAGATATACAAATGGCCAACAAGCATATGGAAAAATGCTCAACATCACTAATTATTGGGGAAATGCAAATTAAAACCACAGTGCAATACTACCTCACTCCTGCAAGAACAGCAGCCCTTGAATCCTAGATCTTCCATAAGAATGACCATAATCAAAAAATTTTAAAAAATATTAGATGTTGGCATGGATGCAGTGAAAAGGCAACACTTTTACATTGTTGGTGGGAATGTAAACTAGTACAACCACTATGAAAAACAGTGTGGAGATTCCTTTAAGAACTAAAAGTAGATCTACCATTTGATTTAGCAATTCCACTACTAGGTATCTACCCAGAGGGAAAAAAAAAGTCATTATACAAGAAAGCTACTTGCACACACATGTTTATACCAGCACAATTTGCAACTGCAAAAATATGGAACCAGCCCTAATCCCCATCAATCAATGAGTGGATAGAGAAAATATGAGATATATATATATGCACCATGGAATACTACTCAGCCATAAAAAGGAATGAAATAATGGCATTCACAGCAACCTGGATGGAATTGGAGACTATTGTTCTAAGTGAAGTAATTCAGGAATGGAAAACCAAACATTGTATGTTCTCATTCATATGTGGGATCTAAGCTATGAGGATGCAAAGGCATAAGAATGATACACTGGACTTTGGGGATTTGGCAGAAAGGGTGGGGTATAGGGAGGAATAAAAGACTACACGTTGGGTTCAGTGTACACAGCTAGGGTGATACGTCCACCAAAATCTCAGAAATCACCACTAAAAGACTTACTCATGCAACCAAACCACCACTGGTTCCCAAAAACCTATTGAAATAAAAAATTAATTAAAAAAAACCCATAGACTGTCTAGTTCTAATTCCAATATGCTACTTACTAGCTGTGTGTCACTAGGCAAGTTACATAACTTCCCTCACCCCCAGTTCCTTCCTCTGTAAAAATGGGGACAATAGAATATATGTCAAAGAACTGTAAAAAAATAGTCAATATTTATTTTAACTTATATGTTAAATATCAGTTAGGCATATTTAACTTATATGTCTAACATGTTTAAATTAACTTATAAGTTAAATATAAGTTAAATACAGAGTGAATATTTGACTTATAAGTTAACTTAAACATATATTAACATATAAGTTAATATATGTAAAGTGCTTAGAATAGTTCTTGGCACAGAAAAAGCATTATAGAAATGTCTTATTATTATTGTTTATCTAGTAATATATATGACGTTTAAGTAGAACATGCTATTATACCTCAAAATGAAGAGAACATCACAAGATTTCATAGCTGTTGGTGTTTTAAGTGATTTGCATACCAAGTGACTAAATTTATTAAGAATATTATTTTCACAGAGGTCCCTTTACAATTAAGAAACTTGTTAAAATGAATCTTAGTCAAACCAACAATACTGCTAGTCTAAGCAACTTCAAAAAACGGGAATTGATTATTATCTTCTGTAATCTAAATAAGGCCTAAATAAATGCATTTTATCCCCAAAGAATAAATAACTTATATAATATTAATCAGGTAATGATTGGCATGCCTGATCGAGTTCTTTCAGATGTGGTAGTAAAATGAAGCTAGCTAAAATTGGCTTAAGAGCTAAATTTTCAGAAACTTGGCAAGTCAGTTGTAAAACCATTGGTAGCTTGAAATCAGCTATGATGGGAGAAACAGACAAACAGAACCAGAGAAATAGATAAACACAACTAAACATAGCTTTGTTTCTTAGGGAGCTGGTTTTAAACATTTACTAACACATCACCACCTACAAGTAGCATAATACTTGGATTTCATTAACAAGAGTCTTATTTTCATGCTGGCCATAATATTACTAATTTTTAACTAAAGATTTAATTTACAATTTCTTAAAAAGTCACTTCTGGTAGGACATGGTGGCTCCTGCCGATAAGCCCAGCACTTTGGGAGGCTGAGGTTGGAGGATCGCTTGAGCCCAGGTGTTTGAAGTCACAGGGAGCTATGGCTATGTCACGGCACTACAGCCTGGGTGACAGAGTGAGACCTTCTGTCTAAGAAAAAGTCACTTCTGCTTAGCTTTTAGAGTGATTTCCTCTAGTCCAAGTTGTAACTCCCTAAGCGTAGCTGCACGTTAGAATCCCCTGGAAGTTTTTAAACATATGAATACCAAGATTGCATCCCAGATCCACTGAATTACAAATTATGGGTGATGGGTGAGACCCAGGCACCAATATTGTTAAAAGGTAAACTTACGCACACAAAAATTTTAAAGAGTTTATTTGAGCCAACAGTGGTTCATAAATCAGGCAGCCCCAAACCACAAGTCGTGTGGGCTCTAACCAGGTAGGAATCGGGGAAAATTTTTACAAGGTATTTCCAGAAGTAAGACAGAAAATATTGAATTGGTTAAAGTAGAACATCCCCAGTTGGAGATTAGCTGGCAGTTTCTTATTGGTAAAATTTCTAGTTAGAGGTTGGTTTGTGGTTTCGTGGTTTCGTGGTTTCTGATTGGTAGATTCTCTAGTTAGATGTTAACTGGCAGTTCTGATTGGAGAAGCTTAAGGTTCATTTTATTGTTTATGCCAAATTTGTTTTGGTTTGCTTAGGTAGGAACCCAAAGCACTCAGCCTAATAACCTCCTAATTACTTTTTTTGACACTATTTTTCTTAATCTCCCAGGTGATTACAATGTGTGACCAGTGTAAGCACCATTGTGCCGAAGTTTTCCGTAGTTAGAAATTTAACACAGTCTGTTGTGTTGCTATCAATAAAATGGAGTAAAATGTTATCAAAGTCAGGAGTACCAAGGGTTTCCAATGTGATATTAATAATAGTAGATCGTGAAAATACTACCTTAAAAGCAATTTAGATGTAATCAAGTCCTTTGTTAAGGAAGCAACTGTTTGCATCTTATCTTTGTTATTTCCACAGGCAGCCACACAATTATCTTTGTTATTTCTTTGTTATTTCCACAGGCAGCCACACAATTGCTCATGACAAAGCATATGGAAAAGTGAAGGTTTAAAAATAACAAAATGTGGATCAACCAGGAAAACAGATCTATAAAATAATGATACACCTTTGTAAAATATAAATCATCTTTCAGCAGAATTTTAAAAGGTCAAATTACTCAAAAAAAAGGAGTATGGAACTAATTATTTAAAAGGCATTTCCCACATTTTGCTATCTACTTAAAAAACATCAATAATGGAATGCAAAGTTTTCAGGTCCCAGTTATCTGGGTTGGAATATTGGCAGTCTTTCTGGAGCATGAGATCCTCCCTGCAGCTAACTGCTGTGCAACTGTTTTAATTGGCCTAGTGGTACAGAGTGAATTTCCCAGTATCACCAAAGGATTGATGTTTCTACCGGGAAAGGGTTTTGAAAACTCCATCTGTGACAAGGTTGTTTTTCATCCATTAAGAAAACTAGATAGTATTATTCCCTTGTTGGAATTTAAGACAGACGTAAATTTTTTTGCACAGCCTGGCATTTGGCATTATAGTACTATTATTCTTGATCTTCTATAATTACATTTTTCCAGATTATTAGTGCATCATTAATGCATATAAATTGCATTAAATAAATTAAGTAGTATAGTGTAAATTGATGATGGTTCAGTTTGGTGGTTTTCAAAATAAATCACCAAGAGACTTTTATTTCTTAACGTAATTTGGCATCTGGGGAACACTTGCCCTTAAAGCCAGCACAAATTTAGATTTTTATTGAAAACTATCTTGTATTATGCCTTATTTTATTCATTTCAGTCACATCTTCCTCAGATAGATTGTGTGCTGTTGAAGGTGGAACGCAGCTACCTAAACTGCTTTGTGTCCATGAAAACTCCCAGTAAAGTCTAGGTCACCACAAGTATTACTGAAATATCAGGCTGACACAGGAAGGTGCATGGCATCTATTGCCTATTCTGTGTATTAGAGAAGCAAGAATACTGAAAGTATAGTGGGAAAACAAGGATTTGAACTCTGGCTTTGCCACTTATTACCTGTGTGGCATTAAGTCACAAACTCTAACTTGCAATTTCCTAATTTGTACAATGGGGCCATAATAGCTACCCCACACAGTTGATATGGAAGAAAAATATATGACGTTTGTGAAAGCACTTTGTAAAGTGTAAGATGTTATTCGTACATAAAATATTATTATGCCTGTGTTTCTAAGCACACATGAATACAAACCCTTTTATTCAGTGTGGAGATTTTTTGTTTTGAGTGGCTTTCTTGTATGAACGCTCCAAATAATGATTGTACATAGAGCGTTTTCTGTCTATCAGGTTCCTGAATTGGTTGTAAAATATAGAGTGAATAAAATTAAATATATTACACAGCCTTGATTTGTTCTAACTAATAAAGGGAAACAGATTAGATAAGATGCTGTTAAATCGAGTTTTATTCAGCATCTGAAATCACAGACTTGGACCTTAGTTCTATTACCTGCTCCCACTTCCCGCCAGCCAGGTGACCTCACGCAGCTCATTCCATCATTGCATAGCCCTAGATTCTCCATCTTTAAAGGAGGGGCTAATCTGGATAGATTCTAATTAGTTATAAGTTACATACTGTTATATCTAATATAACTGGCTATTTGACATTGAAATAACATTATTTTGTGAACTTTTCTGATTAATAGCTGTCTGCTTTCCAACACTTCCAGAAGTTCTATGTGAACAGAGATATGCATTTCACATATTTCCTTTCACACCCCACCTTCTTTCCCATCCCATAGATCACCATTCTTCAACAGACAAAAATTCCATCTCTGACTTCTCTGACCTGCACGGAAGGAGGTGCATTTAATAATTCTCTTCACTTTGTTAGCACTGCAATATAACAATTTATTTAAACCTCTAATACTAGAATGAGAGCTCAACTGAAAAAAATTTAAATTGTAAATTTAAAAAATTTCCAGCCTACAGTGTTTGATTTACAGAAGAGTCTTTGTAAACATTTGCTGAGTAAAGGAATGCATGAATGAGTACCAGTTCACCAATTCTGGCCACAGTGTCCTATACACAGAGGGCCCATCCGTGCCGAGTCGGAAAACAAACAGATGGATAAATTTCCCAAAGGCTAGTCAAGGTAAATTCTTTTCCTTGGAATTTCAGACAAAGAGGAACAATGAAAGGCCATTATAATATGCTGTCATGTCTAATTTTCCCCTTCTTTCCTTTTGAAATGGTTAGGCCTGAAATGTTAAACTATAAACAGGAAATCTGTCTGCTTCTCTGTTTCTCTGGTAAGTCACATGCATAGCCCAGAGATTGTACCTAAAATAATTCCACAGGAAAGCCAGGGATTTTCTTATTTAAAAATCATGAAAGACAGATGAATGAATGAGTCTGTGAAATAGTAGTATGATTAAGATTTATTTCTGCTCGAACAAAATAGATTACAGCAGTTCTGAGATCATTTCCAATTGTAAGCTCTGTATTTATCTTGCATAGAATTCATGTTGGTTTTAGATTTTTGAAATGTTCATGGGAGTGCAAAAACATTTTGGTGGGCAGGACACAGGGAATTATTAGAAAAGCATGGTAGAAAACTCCTTTGGTTCTGTGTTTTTGTGAACCGTCTTTATAGCTCATTGAATCCCAGAATTCCTGTGGGGTCCATCAGAGATCCACACAGCCTTCCTGCTGATTTATATCCGCTTTGCAGATTCAGCTGGTAGAAATGTGAGATCACTTTCAGACCATTCTACAGTCAGCAAATGCCTACATTAAAGCACATTTGCCTGCTTTCGGCCAAAATGATCTGGTCATCAGCATGGCAGTGGGTGAGAAATGAGGGAAAGTATTTGAAATAATTCCCAGGTAGTAACTGAAATAACCTCTAGGTGACCAGAAAGGAATATAAATCTATCCTGATGAAAGGTTCTCCTCCCTGCAGAAAGTAGAAAGAAGGCAATACCATCAAATATTAAATCAGGGCTATCACTACTTGTGACATTACTCCAGAAAGTAAAATTATGGTTCAAAGCCACAGGAACACTAAATAATACCACTGTCCTGCTGGACCCCTATAAACTTCAACAGAAATGGCACCAGATCCAAGAGGCTGTAAAAGAGACCCAGAGTCAGCAAACAACACATAGGGTTTACTGAGGACTTACATACAGGGACGGCCCAGTGGTTGTGAGCTGAACAGGAGAACTGCTCCCATTTGTAAAAAGCTTGTGATTTATACAGATCAGGTGCATCTGCACTATCGGGGTATGCTTAAGCTAAGCTATTGCTGTCAAGTGCATCTGCCAGACACTCCATCCCAGCATACCCTTGAATGGCCCTCACATTCCTCTCACTCATTCTTCTGCAATTTCCCTGGGGCCAGGTATGCAGAGAAGCCTTGCAACCAGATGCAAAAGCACCCTTTGCCCATAGAGTTTCTCCATCTCTCCTAAGTCAGAGGCCGCTAGGGCTGCTCGAGACACTGATTGTCCTACCAAGGGGCTCATGTTGGGTACCCATGCACCATATCATTGGTTGGGTGCTGACTTTAAGATGGCTCTTTCACGCTGGCAGTGAAAAGCTCATTGTCGGGACCTCAGCAATGGTCAGCATAGATAATATGCTTCCCCTACTAATTCCTAGGCGATATATTGCAATTCCTCCATAGTCTGCCATAGCAAAGGAGATGTGGGGATGTCCCCCTCACTTGGCCAGGCTGCCTTGTAACCCACAACTACCCAGCTGAGGAAGGGGATGGCCCAATCCTCATTTTCAGCACTATAGAGGCCCTGCCTCAGGACCAAGTGATCTATGATAGATGCCATTTTACTCATCTCAAATCAAGAGAGTACACTACCCTATGGCCCCATGTCCCACAGATGGAGAAGCCACGCTGCGATCAACACCCTCCTCCACTGCCTGCACCCACTTCTTACCTCCACCAGCTCCACAGCAGTGTAGTCTTTCCAGGATGGGGCAAGTGTTACTGGTCTACTTCCTGTAGGTGTGGCCAGGCTGCCTCCATTCCAGTAGTGACCATGGGTGGGCAGAGAGAACAGGAACCTCTATAGGCACCTCCCAGTCTTCACTCTCCTCCCCACTAGAGCACTCCATTGGGTCTCAGGACTTAGGGTCCCAGGACGATTTAAGTCATCATAGCCCCATCCTGTTGGCATGGGATTTGGTGACCCTTCAAACAGGCTAGCCAATAAGCCAGGGTCTCCATTTTGCCATCCTGTTCCCTCAGGCAGGACAGTAACATCTCCAATGTGACAGCCTGAACTAATCTGGCACCTCTATCTTGTCAAAGCTCATCTTGTAATTGACGAACTCTTGCCTGCACTGTGAGCTCAGCCTTAGCTTGGAGCACAGTCAGGAGCGACCAGTCAACTCGGAATGTGACTTTCGCTCAGTTAGATCTGTCCCCTGTAACAGCTCTTCCAGACTCCAGCATTTTCAGGGTGTCCCTGTACTCACATGGTGGGCCCCATCCATCAGGGATAGTGGCTATCAGGCCCCACATTGAAGTGGACAGCTACCCCGGATTTTCCCCAGGGATTACCCCTTCCCTAATCCTGTCATCTCTGCACTCTTGCAGTTTTCTCCACCTCCTGCCTGGCTCACCAGTTGTCCTGAGAAATTCCTATAGACTTCAGTAGGGATGGCACCATGTCCAGGAGGCCAAAAAAGAGACCCAGATCCAACGAGTGAGACATAGAGACGGTCCAGTGGCAGTGGGCTTGACAGGAGAGCCACTCCCACTTGTAAAAAGCATAAAGTTAATATGGATCAGGTGCATCTGCATTCTTGGGGCATACTTAAATTATTGCTATCAGTTGGGTGTGCTGTACTCCCCTGCCACCCGCTTTCTTGATCCCAGTAAATAGAGTGGGAAACAACACACTATTTCTACCACACAGTAATTGTTAAAAATAATTTTTAAAAAGCATGTTAAACATCACTTTAAACAAGTAACTTGCTTGGCAAATCACAGTCCTAATTCAATGGGCAGAGACTTTCACTGAATAAATATTACTAAGAAAGATAGATGAGTGAAAAGAGGTCCTGCCATCAAGTCGGGGGACCAGATCAGAGGTGGAGAACAGAAACATGCTGTGAACAACAACAACAACAAATATATATATATATATATATATA
>NW_012103821.1:2434707-2464081 GCF_000951045.1 Mandrillus leucophaeus
TATATATGATGAATTTGGTGCTGTTCTTTGACGGTGGATTTAAGGAAGGCACTGGATATGATCTCAGGCATGGATATGGAGTGGTTCTATGCTATATTATCCACTGTCTGTCACTAAGAATTTAACCTGAAGGGCAAAGGAAGACTTCCTATAAGTTATATCATTGGCGTTTCCACAGCCTGAGCATCCATAATACACCTTAAATCAACTTTCCCTTATGACTGCAAGTGTGGTGTAGCCCAGGCAGGTCTGATGAGCAGTGCAAATTCCCTGCCCTGTGCTCACAGCCACAGCCTAGCATGCACCAGGGACTTAATGCTCACAATTATCTCTTACTTACTATGTTGGCAGTTGTAGCCAATCATAATCAAACAAGTCCAGCAAGGTAAAGGCTATACAAGGTACGTGAGAAAATCTTCATGTGTTAAAAGAGGACATCTGGCAGTTCCCATTTTGTGGTGAACTAAAAGCTCTCATGACATTCAGTACGGGTCTTAGCTGTTTCTAGCAAATTACTTTTGTCTGGAAAGCCTTGTAAACACAAAGGTCAAATTCTGCTTCTTCTTTTGTAATAGTCCACATGACTAGTGGAAGACATGAATTGAGAGAGTCTGAAGAAGGCTGAACCAAATCGCAAAATATATTTTAAAAATTTCCAAAGAATTTAATTTAAACCTACACCTACATTAACTACATCCCTTGGTAACACCATACCTTATTCATAGGGTAAGTTCTGGAAATGAACTAAAGTTGTTTTATAGAACAATATAAAATAAGTTGTTTTAGTTGGTGTTTTTCAGTGTTTTAAAAATACGGTCATGCCCCGCAAAACATTTTGGTCAGCATCAGCCCCCATATATGACAGTGGTTCCAAAAGATTATAAGAGAGTTGCCCTGTACAGATGTACCATCTTTTATATGACATTTTTACCATACCTTTTCTATGTTTAGATGCACAAATACTTACCATTATGTTTCAGTCGCCTACAGTATTCAGTACAGTAACATGCTGTACAGGTTTGAGGCCTTGGAGTAATAGGCTATACCAAATAGCCTAGGTGTGTAGTAAGCCATACCATCTGGATTTGCATAAGTACACTCTATGATGTTCACACAACGACAAAATCACCGAACAAGACACGTCTCAAAACATCGTGTAGGTAAGTAATGCTAAGGGACATCATTAAGCGATGTATGACTATATTATTTTCTTTTATATCCTATTGTCAAGCATTGGATAAAGCAAAATAAAGATTTCTGTTAGTGCCTTAGAGTTTAAAGCAATTAAGTGCAAGTAACTTGACAGAATTCATAGCACCCTGGGAAGTAGCAGCTCGGGCAGCTGTTTAACTCAGATGATTTGGTCCTCTATTGCCCAACAAAGTGATTCTATATCAGCATATATGTCATGAAAGAGAGAGAAAAAAAGAATTTTAATGGATTGAAATGTTTTTTAATAGTTCTTTGGGGGAAAGTTGTTAAAATTTATATTACTTCTAAGTTACATGAAGTTCCATTTCAGTTGACAATTACTCTCTACTATGTCACTTTCCTATATATAAAAAAGTTAAACAATATTTACTGAGCTTTTACTATAAGCTAGACACCATTCTTAGTGTTTTATTTGTATTACTTATTTAATTACTAAAATAACCTAGAAAGTCGATTTTTTATTTGTATTTTACAGATAGGGAAACTGAGGCACAGAGTGGTTAAAAACTTGTTCAAGGTCACACAACTAGTAAATAGTGAGTCTTGAATTTGAATTTGATAAGCTTCCTGAAAGCTGGTGCTTACAACTACTTACAACTACAATCAAATACCAAGTTTTTTTCATTTGCCTATCAAATATGATTATTAAACTGCATTTTTAATCAGCTTCTTTATTTTTTATTAATTGCATTTGCATTGTTTTTGTGGGTACATAGTAGACATATAGTATGAGTTTCATGAGATATTTTGATACAGGCATGAGATGTGTAATAATTACATCAGAGTAAATGGGGTATCCATCACCTCAAGCATTTATCCTTTGTGTTTCAAACAATCCAATTATACCCTTTTAATTATTTTTAAATCCACATTTAAATTATTTTTTACTATAGTCACCCTGTTGTGCTAGCAAATACTAGGTCTTATTTATTCTAACTAATTTTGGACTCATTAATCATCCTTCCTAACCTCCTACCCTCACTACCCTTCCCAGCCTCAGGTAACCACCTTTCTACTCTCTATCTCCATGAGTTCAATTGTTTTAACTTTGAGCACCCACAGATAAGTGAGAACATGTGATGTTTGTCTTTTTGTGTGATATGGTTTGGCTGTGTCCCCACCCAAATCTCATCTTGAACTATAGTTCCCATAATCCCCACATGTGGGAGGAACCCAGCGGGAGGTAATTGAATCATGGGGGTGGTTACCTCCATGCTGTTCTTGTGATGGTCAGTATGTTCTCATGAGATCTGATGGTTTTATAAGAGTTTTTACACACCTTTGCTCTGCACTTCTTCTTGCTGCTGCCATGTGAAGAAGGATATGTTTGTTTCCCCATCCACCATGACTGTAATTTCCTGAGGCTTCCCCAGCCCTGCAGAACTGTGAGTCAGTTAAACCTCTTTCCTTTATAAATTACCCAGTCTCAGGTATGTCCTTATAGCAGCATGAGAACGGACTAATACACTGTGCCTGGCTTATTTCATTTAACATAAAGACCTCTAGTTCCCTCCATGTCATTTCAAATTACAGAATCTCATTCTTTTTCATGGCTGAATGAATGGTACTCCTTTCTGTATATGTACCACATTTTCTTTATCCATTCGTCTATTGATCGGCACTTAAGTTGTCCCCCATTTTGGCTACTGTGAATAGTGCTGTCATAAACATGGCAGTGCAGGTATCTCTTTGACATAGTGATTTCCTTTCTTTGGGTGTATACCTAGGAATGGCATTGCTGGATTATAAGGTACCTCTATTTTTAGTTTTTTGAGGAGCCTGCAAACTGTTCTCCATAGTGGTGGTACTAATTTACATTCTCATCAACAGTGTACAAGGGTTCCGTTTTCTCCACATCTTAGCTAGTATTTGTTATTGCTTAACTTTCAGATAAAAGCAATTCTAACTGAGGTGAGATGATATCTCAATGTAGTTTTGATTTGCATTTCTCTAAAAATCAATAACGTTGAGCATCTTTTCATATAGCAGCCTCAGGTAACCACCTTTCTACTCTCTATCTCCATGAGTTCAATTGTTTTAACTTTGAGCACCCACAGATAAGTGAGAACATGTGATGTTTGTCTTTTTGTGTGATATGGTTTGGCTGTGTCCCCACCCAAATCTCATCTTGAACTATAGTTCCCATAATCCCCACAGGTGGGAGGAACCCAGTGGGAGGTAATTGAATCATGGGGGTGGTTACCTCCATGCTGTTCTTGTGATGGTCAGTATGTTCTCATGAGATCTGATGGTTTTATAAGGGTTTTTACCAATTATAAAATTGGTGTTTGCCAATTGTATGTCTTCTTCTGAGAAATGTCCATTGAGAGGTTTTGCCCATATTTTAATTGAATTATTAGATTTTTTTTCCTATAGAATTGTTTGAGCTCCTTGTATATAATCTAGTTGTTTTATATTTATTTAATTTTTAACCTTTTATTTTAAGTTCAGGGGTACCTGTGCAGGATGTGCAGGTTTGTCACATAAGTAAATGTATGTCATGGGGTTTTGTTGTACAGATTATTTCATCACTTAGGTAGTAAGCCTAGTATCCATTAGTTATTTTTCCTGATCCTCTCTCTCCTTCCACCTTCCACCCTCCAATAGGCCCCAGTGTGTTTTGTTCCCCTCTATGTGTTCATGTGTTCTCATCATTTAATTTCCATCTATAAGTGAGAATATGCCATATTTGGTTTTCTGTTCCTGCATTAGTTTGTTAAGGATAATGGCTTCCAGTCCACCCATGTCCTTGCAGAGGACAGGATCTCATTCTTTTTCATGGCTGCATAGTATTTTTTGGTGTATATGTACCACATTTGCTTTATCCAGTCTATCATTGATGGGCATTTAAGTTGATTCCCTTTCTTTGCTATTGTGAGTAGTGCTGCAACAAACATATGCATGCATGTGTCTTTATAATAGAACAATTTATATTCCTCTGGGTATATACCCAGTAATGGGCTTCCTGGGTCAAATGGTATTTCTGTCTTTAGGTCTCTGAGAAATTGCCACATGATCTTCCACAATGGTTGAGCTAATTTACACTCCCACCAAGAGTGTATAAGCATTCCCTTTTCTTCTCAACCTTCCTAGCATTTGCTATTTTTTGACTTTTTAGTGATAGCCATCCTGACTGGTGTGAAATGGTATCTCATTGTGGTTTTGATTTGCATTTCTCTAATAATCAGTGATGCTGAGATTTTTTTCATATGATTCTTAGTCGCATGTATGTCTTTTCTTCAGAAGTGTCTGTTCATATCCTTTGCCCACTTTTTAATAGGGTTGTTTGTTTCTTGTAAATTTAAGTTCCTCATAGATTCTGGATATGAGACCTTTGTCAATTACATAATTTGCAAATATTTTCTCTCATTCTGTAGGTTGTCTGTTTCCTCTGTTGATAGTTTTTTGCTGTACAGAAGCTCTTAAGTTTAATTAGATCCTCTTTGTCAATTTTTCTTTTTGTTACAATTGTTTTTGGTATCTTCATCATGAAACCGTTGTCCATACCTGTCCTGAATGATATTGCCTAGGTTGTCTTCCAGGCTTTCTGTAGTTTTGGGTCTTACATTTGAGTGTTTAATCCATCTTGACTTAACTTTTGTATATGGAGTAAGGAGGGGTTCCAGTTTCAATTTTCTGCATATGGCTAGCCAGTTATCCCAGCACCATTTATTGAATAGAAAATCCTTTTCCCATTGCTTGTTTTTCTCAGCTTTGTCAACGATCAAATAGTTGTAGGTGTGTGGTCTTATTTCTGGGTTCTCTATTCTGTTCCATTAGTCTAGTGTCTGTTGCTGTATCAGTACCATGCTGTTTGGTTACTGTAACCCTATAGTATAATTTGAAATTGGGTAGTGTGATGCCTATAGCTTTGTGTTTTTTGGCTTAGAATTGCCTTGGCTATTCAGGCTCATTTTTGGTTCCATATGAATTTTAAAATAGTTTTCTCTAATTCTGTGAGGAATGTCAATGGTAACTTAATGGGAATAGCATGGACTCTATAAGTTGCTTTGGGCAGTATGGCCATTTTAATTATATTGATTCTTCCTATCCATGAGCATGGAATGTTTTTTCCACTTGTTTGCATCACCTCTGATTTCTTTGAACAGTGTTTTGTAATTCTCATTGTACAGATCTTTCACCTCCCTTGTTAGCTGTATTCCTAGCTATTTTTTTAATGGCAATTGTGAATGGGGTTGCCTTTCTGATTTGGCTCTCTGGTTGTTGGTGTTTAGGAATGCTAGCGATTTTTGTACATTAATTTTGTATCCCGCAAATTTGCTGAAGTTGTTTATCAGCTGAAAGAGCTTTTGGGGTGAGACTGTGGGGTTTTCTAGATATAGAATTATGTGATCTGTGAACAGAGATAGTTTGACTTCCTTCCTTCCTGTTTGGATGCCCTTTCCTTCTTTCTCTTGCCTGATTGCTCTGACTAGGACTTCCAATACTATGTTGAATAGAAGTGGTGAGAGAGGGCATTCTTGTCTTGTGCCAGCTTTCAAGGGGAATGCTTCCAGCTTTTGCCCATTCAGTATAATATTGGCTATGGGTTTGTAATAGATGGCTTTTATATTTTGAGGTATGCTCCTTTACTACTAAGTTTATTGAGAGTTTTTAACATAGGGGGATGTTGAATTTTATCAAAAGCTTTTTCTGCATTTATTGAGATAATCATGTGGTTTTTGTCTTTAGTTCCGTTTATGATGAATCATATTTATTGATTTGCATATGTTGAATCAACCTTGCATCCCAGGGATGAAACCTACTCCATCATGGTGGATTAGCTTTTTGTTGTGCTGCTAGATTCAGTTTGCAAGCATTTTGTTGAGGATTTTTGCACTGATGTTCATCAAGGATAACGGCGTGAAGTCTCTGCCAGGTTTTGGTATCAAGATGATGCTGGCCTCATAGAAGGAGTTGGCGAAAAGGCTCTCCTCCTCAGTTTTCTGGAATAATTTCTGTAGGAATGGTACCAGCTCTTCTTTGTACATCTGGTAGAATTTGCCTATGAATCCATCAGGTCCTGGGTTTTTGTTTTTGTTTTGTTTTGTTTTTGTTTGGTTGGTTGATTGGTAGGCTATTTATTACTGATTCAATTTTGGAGTTTGTTATTGGCTGAGTCTTGGGAGGGTGTGTGTGTCCAGGAATTTACCCATCTCTTCTAGGTTTTCTAGTTTGTGTGCATACAGGTGTTTGTAGTAGTTTCTAATGGTTGTTTTTATTTCTGTGGGGTCAGTTGTAACATTCCCTTCGCCATTTATAATTGTGTTTTTTATGTTTTTCTCTTTCCTTCTTAATTAGTATAGCTAGTGGTCTATCTTATTATTTTTTTCAAAAAACTAATTCCTGGATTCACTGATGTTTTGAATGTTTGTGTGTGTGTGTATGTGTGTGTGTGTGTCTCAATTTCCCTCAGTTCAGCTCTGATTTTTGTTATTTCTTGTCTTCTGATAGCTTTGGAGTTGATTTGTTCTTGTTTCTTGAATTCTTTCAGTTGTGAAGTTAGGTTGTTAATTTGAGATATTTCTAAGTTTTTGAGGTGGGCATTTAGTGCTATGAGTTTTCCTCATAACATTTCCTTAGCTGTGTCCCAGAGATTCTGGTATATTCTATCTTTGTTCTCATTATTTTCAAAGAACTTCTTGATGTCTTCGTTAATTTCATTATTTACCCAAAAGTCGTACAGAAGCATGCTATTTAATTTCCATGTAATTGTATGGTTTTGAATGATTTTTAATATGCTTACTTGTATTTTTATTGCACTGTGGTCTGAGAGTGCGTTTGGTATAATTTTGGTTTTTTACATTTGTTGAGGATTGTTTTATGTCCAATTATGTGGTTAATTTTAGAGTATGTGCCATGTGGCAATGAGAAGACTGTATGTTCTATTGTTTTTGGATGGAGAATTCTGTAAAGTCTATCACATCCACTTGGTCCAATGCTGAGTTTAGGTCCTGAATATCTTTGTCAATTTTCTGCCTTGATAATCTGTCTAATACTGTTAGCGGAATGTTAAAGTCTCCCACCATTATTTTGTGGGAATCTCGGTCTCTTTGTAGGTCTCCAAGAACTTGTTTTATGAATCTGGGTGCTCCTGTGTTGGGTGCATGTATATTTAAGATAGTTAGCTCTTCTTGTTGAATTGAACCCTTTACCATTATGTAATGCCCTTCTTTGTCTTTTTTGCTGTTTGTTGGTTTAAAGTCTGTTTTTTCAGAAACTAGGATTGCAACCCCTGCTTTCTTTTTCTGATTAATATTTGCTCAGTAAATTTCCTGCCATTCCTTTATTTTGAGCCTATCTATGTCACTGCATGTGAGATGGGTCTCTTGAAGACAGCCTACCAATGGGTCTTGATTTTTTATCCAGCTTGCCATGCTGTGTCTTTCAATTGGGGCATTTAGCCAATTTACACTTAAGTTTAGTATTGTTATGTGTGGATTTGATCCTGTCATCATGATGCTAGCTGGTTATTTTGCAGACTTGTTTATGTGGTTGCTTTACAGTGTCACTGGTGTGTGTAGTTCAGTGTGTTTTTGTAGTGGCTGGTAATTGTTTTTCCTTTCCATACTTAGTGCTTCCTTCAGGAGCTCTTGTAAGACAGGTCTGGTGGTAATGTATTCCCTCAGCATTTGCTTGTCTGGAAAGAGTCTTATTTCTCTTTTGCTTATGAAGCTTAGTTTAGCCAGATGTGAAATTCTGGGTTGGAATTTCTTTTCTTTAAGAATGTTGAATATTGGCTTTCAATCTCTTTGACTTATATGGTTTCCACTGAGAGGTCTGCTGTTAGTATGATGGGCTTCCCATAGTAGGTAACCTGCCCTTTCTCTCTGGCTGCCCTTAGCATTTTTTTCGTTCATTTCAACTTTGGGGAATCTGATGATTATGTGTCTTGGGGATGATCTTCTCATGGAATATCTTACTAGGTATTTTTAATTTCTTGTTGACCTGTCTAGCTAGGCTGGGGACTCCTCATGGATGATATCCTAAAATATGTTTTTCAAATTGGTCTTATTCTCCCCATCTCTTTCAGACACATTAATCAGTCATAAATTCAGTCTTTTTACATAATTTCATATTTCTTGGAGGTTTTGTTTATTCTTTGTCATTCTTTTTTCTGTATTCTTGTCTGCTTGTCTCATATCAGAAAGACAGTCTTCAAGTTCTCAGATTATTTCCTCCACTTGGTCTTTTCTGCTATTAATACCTGCAACTGCATTATGAAATTCCTGTAGTGTGTTCTTCAGCTCTATCAGATTGGTTACATTCTTATCTATACTGCCTTTTTTGTCTGTCAGGACCTGCAATGTTTTATCATGATTTTTAGTTTCTTGCATTGCGTTACAATGTGCTCCTTGAGCTCAGTGAAGTTCGTTTTTACCCACATTCTGAATTCTACTTCTGTTATTTCAGCCCTGTCAGCCTCAGCCCAGTTTTAACCCTTGCTGGAGAGGTGATGCTCATTTGGAAGAAGGAGGGCACTCTGGCTCTTTGAGTTTTCAGCATTCTTGCACTTATTATTTTTCATCTTTGTGAGATGATCCACCTTCAATATTTGAGGCTGTTGAACTTTGGATTTTTTTTTTTTTAAGAGTCTGACCTCTTTTCCATAGGACTGCTGTGGTTTGCTGAGGGTCTACTCCAGTCCCTAGTCATCTTGGATTTTCCTGTACCTGGAGGTATCACTAGTCATGGCTGGGAAACAGCAAAGATGGCAGCATACCTCTTCCTCTGGGAGTTCTATCCCAGTGGGGTACAAAGTGGTTGCTGGCCCAAATGTAGGAAGTGGCTGGAAACCCTAGATGTGAGGTGTCACCCAGTCAGCAGAAATGGGATTGGGGACTCACTTAAAGAAGTAGTCTAGACAAGCTTTTGTAGAGCAACTGTGCTGTGCTGGGGTACCACTTTCACCCCTGGTTGGCTTGGGCTTTCCAAAGTCTGGAGGTTGGGATGGCTAAGTTGCTCAAATAGCAAAGATGGTAGCCTACCCCTCCTTCTAGGAGCTCTGTCCCAGGAAGGTTTCAAATCTTTATTGGCCAGAAAACAGCAGGACTGGCTGTCGGCTCTAGTTGGGAGGTCTTACCCAGTGAAGAGGAATGGATCAGGGACCCTCTTAAGGAAGCAATCTGGCCATGTTTTGGTAAAACAGCTATGCTGTACTGGGGGATCCCTTCTGCCCCCAGTCAGTTTGGACCCTCCAAAGCCCACAGGCTGGAAAGGCTGAGTCACCCAAATCCCAAAGATGCTGGCCCACTCCTCACTCCAGGAAATCCATCTAATTCCAGGTAGGTGCAACACTGTTGCTCGTGGTTGACTGAAATTACAAGCCAGTGGGTCTTATCTTGTGAAGTGCCATAGAAGTGGGGCCCAGAGGCCATCACTGCTTGGCCCCCTGGATTCAGCCCCCTTCCTAGGGGTATGTACAGAGGTCCAATTTCCCACCTTGCTGAGTTGCAGTCACCTTTGCTGGGGAGTTCAGAGCCAGAGTATGTAAAGCTCCTGGGTCCCTGTGCATACCTGAGCAACTGCTCTGCCAAGACTGCAAGCACTTTTGTGTGTCAAATGGAAGGCCTTGGTGGAGTGGGCTTATGAGGGGATCTCCTGGACTGAGGGTTGCAAAGATCCACAAGAGAAGCATGGTTTCTCAGGGTCGCATATTCACTCACGACTTCCCTGGGAAGGGGGAGGATCCCTTGGCTCCATTTCACTTCCAGGTGGGCCATTGCCCTGCCCTACTTTTCTCCATTCTCCATGGGTCAAGCTGTTTCTCTGATCAGTCTGAATGTGAGTACCTGGATGTTTCAGTTGAAAGTGCTGTATTTACCCACCCCTTTCATTCCTCTCCATGACAGCCACTCACCATAGCTGCTTCTAGTTGACCATCTTGGCCCAGAACTCTCTTCTAGTTATTAATCCCTTGTCAGATTGGTAGTTTGCAAATATTTTCTCCCATTCTGTGGGTTGTATCTTCATTTTCTTGATTGTGTCCTTTGCTGTGTAGAAGCTTTTTAACTTGATGTGATTTCATTTGTTGACTTTTGCTTTGGTTGCCTGTGCCTGTGGTTATTGCTCAAGAAGTCTTTGCCTACTCCAATGTCCTAAAGAGCTTTCCCAAAGTTTTTTTTTTTTTTTTTTTTTACTAGTTTCCTAGTTTGAGGTTTTAGATTTAAGTCTTTAATACATTTTTATTGGATTTTTGTATACAGTGAGGGATAGGGGTCTAGTTTCATTCTTCTGCATATGTATATCCAGTTTTCTTAGCACAATTTATTAAAGAGACTGTCCTTTCCCCAGTGTATGTTCTTGGAATGTTTGTCAAAGATGAGTTCACTCTAGATGTATGGATTTATTTCTGGGTTCTCTATTCTGGTCCATTAATCTATATGTCTGTTTTTATACCGGTACCATACTGTTTTGTAACTATAGCTCTATAGTATAATTTAAAGTCAAGTAATGTGATTCCTCCAGTTTTGTTCTTTTTGCTTAGGATAGCTTTGGCTATTCCAGTTCTTTTTCATTCCATATAAATTTGAGGATTGTTTTTTCTATTTCTGTGAAGAATATCATTGGTATTTTGTGAAGAATATCATTGGTATTTTGATAGAGATTGTATTAAACCTGTAGATTGCTTTGGGTAGTATGAGCATTTTAACAATATTGATTCTTCCAATCCATGAGCATAGAGTATCTTTCCATTTTTTATGTTCTCTTCAATTTCTTGCATCAATGTTTTATAGTTTTCATTGTAGAGGTCTTTCACTTTTTTGTTAATTTCTAGATATTTTATTTGTAGCTATTGTAAATGAAATTACTTTCTTGATTTCTTTTCTGGATTGTTCACAGTTGGCATATAGAAATGCCACTAATTTTTGTATGTTGATTTTGTATCCTGAAACTTTACTGAGTTTGTTTATTCAGTTCTAATAGTTTTCTGGTAAGGACTTCAGGTTTTTCCAAATATAAGATTATATTGTCTGCAAACAAGGAAAATTTGGCTTCTTCCTTTCCAATTTGGATGTCCTTTATTTCTTTCCCTTGTCTGATTGTTCTAGATGGATCCTCCAGTACTATGTTTGAATAGCAGTGGTGTCAATGGACATCCTTTCCATGTTCCAGATCTTAGAGGAAAGGTTTTCAGGTTTTCCCCATTCAGTATGATACTAGTTGTGCATCTGTGGTATATGGTTTTTATTATGTTGAGGTATGTTCCTTCTATACCCAGTTTTTTCAGGGTTTTTATTACAAAGGGATGTTGAATGTTATCAAATGTTTTTCAGCATCAATTAAAATGATCATATGGTTTTTGTCCTTCACTCTGTTGATATGATGTGTCATATTGGTTGTTATGGCTATGTTGAACCATTCTTGCATCTCAGGGATAAATCCCACTTGTCATGGTGAATGATCTTTTTAAGTGTTGATGAATGATCATTTTAAGTGTTGTTGAATTTTGTTTGCTAGTATTTTGTTGAGGATTTTTGCATCAATGTTCATTAGAGATATTGGCCTATGGTTTTTTTGTTTGTCTTTTTGGATGTGTATTTGTCTGGCTTTGGTATCAGGGTAATATTGGACTTGTAGAATTAATTTGGAAGTATTTCCCCCTCCTCCAATTTTCAGAATGGTTTAAGTAGGATTAGTGTTACTTTTTTTTTTTTTTAATGTTTGATAGAATTCAGCAGTGAAGTCACTGAGTCCCACACTTTTTTTGCTGGCTGGAAGACTTTTTATTATGGCTCCTATCTCATTACTTATTATTGGTCTGTTCAGGTTTTGAATTTCTTTATGGTTCAGTCTTAGCAGGTTGTACGTATCTAAGAAGTTCTCCATTTCTTCTAGGTTTTCCAATTTATTGGCATATAGTTGCTTATCGTAGCCATTAATAATCCTTTGAATTTCTGCAGAATTAGTTGTAATGTCTTTTTTTCATCCCTGATTTTATTTATTTGGGTCTTCTGTCATTTTTTCTTAGTTAGCCTGACTAAAGGTTTGCCAATTTTGTTTAACTTTTCAAGAAACCAAATTTTTGTTTCATTGATATTTTGTATTGTTTTAGTCATTTTAAATTCATTTATTTCTGCTCTGATCTTTATTATTTCTTTTCTTCTACTAATTATGATTTTGATTTGCTCTTGCATTTCTAGTTCTTTAAGATGCATTGTTAGGTTTATTTGAAGTTTTTCTTCTTTTTTGATGTAGACACTTATAACCTCTTCTCTTAGTACTGCTTTTCCTATATCCCATAGGATTTGGTATATTGTGTTTCCATTATCATTTGTTTCAATAAATTTTTCAATTTTCTTCTTAATTTCTTTATGGACTCATTGGTCATTCCGGAGCATATTGTTTAATTTCCATGTATTTATGTAGTTTTCAAAATTCCTCAATATTCATTTCTAGCTTTATTCCATTGTGGTCAGAGAAGATGCTTGATATTATTTCAATTTTTTGAATGTTCTGAGACTTATTCTGTAACCTAACATATGGTCTATCCTTGAGAATGATCCGTGAGCTGAGGAAGAATGTGTATTCTGCACCCATTGGATGAAATGTTCTGTAAATATCCATTAGTTCCATTTGGTTTATAGTGCAGATTAAGTCTGTTTCTTTGTTGATTTTCTGTTTGAAAGATCTGTCCAATGCTGAAAGTGAGGTGTTGAAGTCCCCAGCTCTTATCATAGTGGGCGCCCCCACTCCCGGTCTCTCTCTCTCTCTAGCTCTAACATTATTTTCTTTAAATATCTGGGTGTTTCAGTGTTGGGTACGTATATATTTACAATTGTTATATCCTCTTACTAAATTGACCCCCTTCTTATAGTTTTTGTCTTAAAGTCTATCCCTTCTTATAGTTTTTGTCTTAAAGTCTATTTTTTCTGAAATAACTATAGCTATTCCCACTTTTTTTGGTACTATTTGCATAAGCAAACAAGCAAGCAAGAAGAAAACTAATAACTCCAAACCTTAACTTCATCTGCCCACTTTTTAACCTTTTGTTGTTCCTATTTGTATCTTATTGTATTATGTCTTGAAAAGCTACTGTAGTTATTGTTTTTGATTGGTTCATTGTTGAGTCTCTCTACTTAGGAGTAGTTTACACACCCCACTTAAGAGTAGTTTAAACACTGCATAATTGCTATTACTAGTGAGTTTTGTACCTTCAGATGATTTCTTAGTGCTCATTAACGTATTTTTCTTTCTCATCAAAGTACTGCCTTTAGCATTTGTAGTATGACAGGTCTGCTGTTGATGAAATCCTTGAGCTTTTGTTTGTCTTTTATTTCTCCTTCATGTTTGAAGGATATTTTCACCAGATATACTATTCCAGGGTAAAAGTTTTGTTTTGTTTTCATTCAGCACTTTAATTATGTCATGCCATGCTCTCCTGGCCTGTAGAGTTTCAACTGAAAAGTCTGCTGCCTGATGTATCAAAGATCCATTGTATGTTATTTATTTTCTTTTGCTGCGTTTAGGATCCTTTCTTTATCCTCGACCTTTGGAAGTTTGATTATTAAATACCTCAAGGATGTCTTCTATGCATTAAATCTGCTTGTTCTATAACCTTGTTATACTTGGATATTGATTTCTTTCTCTAGGTTTGGGAAGTTCTTTTTTATTATTACTTTAAATAAACTTTCTGCCCCATCTCTTTCTCTACCTCCTCTTTAAGGCCAATAGCTCTTCAATTTGTCCCTTTGAGGCTATATTCTAGATCCCGTAGGAGTGCTTTATTTTTTCAATTATTTTTTCTTTTGTTTCTTCTGACTGTATTTTCAAATAGTCTGTCTTCTAGCTCACAAATTCTTTCTTCTGCTTGATTAATTCTGCTATTAAAAGACCCTAATGCATTCTTCAGTATGTCAGTTGCATTTTTCAGCTCCAGAATTTCTGCTTGATTCTTTTTAATTATTTTAATTTCTTTGTTAAATGTATCTGATAGAATTCTGAATACCTTCTCTATGTTACCTTGAATTTAGTTGAGTTTCCTCAAAACAGCTATTTGAATTATCTGTCTAAAAGGTCACATATCTCTGGTTCTTCAGAATTGATCCCCAATGCCTTATTTAGTTCATTTGGTGAGATCATGTTTTCTGGATGATCTTGATACTTGTGGGTGTTAGTCTGTGTGGGCACTGAAGAGTTAGGTGTTTACTGTAGTCATTGCAGTCTGGGCTTGTTTTACTTGTCTTTCTTGAGAAGGCTTTCCAGACATTTGAAAGGACTTGGAATTGTGATCTAAGTTGTATCTGCATTAAGGGACACCCCAAGCCCAGTAACACTGTGGTTCTTGCAGACTAGAGATAGCAGCTCGATGTCTTAAACAAGACCTGAAAGAATTCTCTGGATTACTAGATGGAGACTCTTGCTCATTTCCCTTAATTTCTCTCAAATGAAGAGTCTCTGTCTTTTTTCTGACCTACATGGAACTGGAGGTGGTGTGACATAAGCTCCCCTTTGGCCACTACCACAGGACTGTGCTGGGTCAGACCTGAAGCTAGCGCATCACTGAGTCTCACCCAAGAGCTGCTGTAACCACTCCCTTGCTACCACCTATGTTTGCTCAAAGTCCTGGGTCTCCACAATTAGCAGGTGGTGAAACCAGCCAGGTCTGTGTCCTTCCTTTTGGGACAATGAGTTCCCCTAGTCCCTGGGCAGGTCCAGAGGTATTGTGATGAAGCTAGGGATTAGAGTCAAAAACCTTAGGAGTTTGCTTAGTGTTCTATTGCACTGTGGCTGAGCTGGCACTCAAACCACAAGACACAGTGCTTCCTACTCTTTCCTTCCATTTCCAAAGGCAGGGGAGCCTTACCTCATGGCTTCCACCACCATAGGACCCCAGGGAGTACTGCCAGACTACCACCAGTGTTCCCTTAAGGCCCAAGGCCTCTTCAGTCAGCTTATGATAAACGTCTGACCTGGGACTCACCCTTCAAGGTGGTGGGCTTCCCTCTGGCCCAGGGCAAGTCCATAAATGATGTCTAAGACCCAAAATCTAGAATCAAGGACCTCAAGGGCCCACTTAGTGCTCTACCCCTCTGTGGCTGAGCTGGTACCTAAGGTGCAAGACAAAGTCCCCTTTACTTTTCCCTCTGCTTTTCCCAAGAAGAAGGAGTCTCTTCCCATAGCCTTCATAGCTGGGAATGCGCTGAGTCTCACCTGAAGCCAGAGAGTCTCAGAGTTTCACCCAAGGCCCACAACATACTACCTAGGTATCACTTCTGACTATTCAGGGACCAAGACCTCTTCTTAGCAGGTGACAAATCATGCCAGGACTAGGTCCTTCCCTTGAAGGTGGCAGGTTGCCTTCTGGCCCGAGGTGTGTCTACAAATGTCATTTGGAAGCTAGGGCCTGGAAGGGGGATTTCATGACGCTGACTGGTGCCCTGTCTTGCTGAGGCTGAGCTGGTATCCAAGATTCTGTTGACCTGCTTTATTGTTTTTATCCTTTTTTCTTTTGTTTTTTTCTCACTGTGTATTTTCAAACAGCCTATCTTCAAGCTCATAAATTCTTTCTTCTGCTTGATCAATTCTGCTATTAAAAGACTCTAATGTATTCTTCAGTATGTCAGTTGAATTTTTCAGCCCCAGAATTTCTGTTTAAGTCTCTTTAATTATTTTTAATGTCTTATTACATTTATCTGATAGAATCTGAATTCCTTTTCTGTGTTACCTTGAATTTAGTTGAGTTTCCTCAAAACAGCTATTTTGAATTCTGTCTAAAAGGTTACATATCTTTGTCTTTGTAAGACAAAGTCCTCCCCACTCTTTCCTCTCCTCTCCTCAAGCAGAAGGAAGGTGTCTCTTTTGGAGCTACAAGCTGTGCTGCATGGGGTTAGGTGAAGTGTGGTGCTAGCAGTCCCCTAGCTACCACAACTGGTGTCTCAGTAGATCACACACCCTCCCAAGTTCCTTGGCTCTAAGCCCAATTTAGCACTAGGACTTGCCTAGGAGTTGCAGTCCTTATGGCCTAGACAGCTTTTCAAGTTTATTTAGAGCCTGAAAGCCTTTTAGCCTACAATAGTGATGCTTGTGGGAACTCGAGTTTCAATTGCTGGGATGGGCAATTCCCCTCTGATTAGGGTTGGGCTAAATACTCTGTGTACAGGTGTCAGCTGAGTTCATCCATTTCGCTTTCTGCTATAACAGGGCAGCATGGAGTTCAATGCAATGTTTCACAATTGCTGTGCTTTCTCTCTCCCAAGCACTCGGATTCTCTGTCTGCACCATACTGCCACTGCTGGAGGATAGAGGAAGGGTGGTGTTAGCAATCCAAGACTGTTTTTCCTACCTCTTTAGTGCCTCTGTCAGTGATATGAAGTTAAAACCAGGTACTGTGTGTTCTCACCTGATTTTTTTGGTTCTTGTGAAGGTGCTTTTTTCTGTGAAGATAGTTGTTAAATTGGTGTCCTTGTGGGGGAAACCACTGGTGGAGCCATCTATTCTGCCATATTGCTCCACTTCCTCCTCTTAGTAAGTTTTGTTAGCTGTTACATTAAAAACACTAACTTTCAAAGATAATTGTATTGTTTGACACGTGTTCCACTTTTAAGGACTTAGTATAAGGAAACGTCCAAATATGTACCAGTTAGGGAAATCAAATAAACACCTGAATTTTTAAAATGTTGACTGCATTTGTATAATAGAATATTATGCAGCAATTTAAAAGAATAATATAGGTCCATGTTTACTGACATGGAAACATGATCTCAACATATTACTAAGTGAAGAAAGATTAAAAAGTAATATGTACAGTTTTATCTCATTTTTGGAAATAATATATCTTTTAGTTATAAATATGTGCGTATGGCGATTATAAATTAACTTATATTTTTTAGAGCAGGGTCTCACTTTGTCACCCATCCCACCTCAGCCTCCCAAATAGGTAGAACTACAGGTGTGCATCACCATGCCCAGCTAATTTTTTAAAAATGTTTTGTAGAGATAGGGTCTCCTTATGTTGCCCAGTCTGGTCTCAAACTCCTGGCCTCAAGTGATCCTCCCACTTCAGCCTCCCAATATGTTGGGATTACAGGCATGAGCCACCATGCCTTGCCAGTAAATCTTTATTAACTATTGTCAGGTCCTAAGTTACCCATTTTATACATATTAACTCATTAAATCTCCAACCCTATGTGACAGGTATCATTTTTATTCCCATTTTATAGAAGAGGAAAAATATGCTTACACAGTGAAAGACTGAATAACTTGCCCAAGAATATGAAAAAAAGCATTATCTCTAGAGAATGCTCACAATAAGAAATATTAACTATGTTTATCTCTAGGTGATAGAATTTTGGAGGGACTTAAAAAATAATTTTGTATATTTTGAATTTTCCCCAAAAGAATATTAATTTTGTGTATATCAGAAAGATTGTTTTATTTTTTAAAACATAGCTTTTTGTTGTCTCATTTGTTTATTTCACAGACATCTCAAAAATTTTTATATTAATACCAGATGATTTCTAGTAAAATGAGAACTAATTGAAATCAATAATTTCCTCGTGAAATGAAAGCAGCACTTCATATGTAAGTCATGGGAGAGATTTAATGGTTTTATCTAGAGTCTTCTTTTATAGTACAGCCAAATTATAAAGACCTATTTCAACTTATAATCAATTTGAAAGTTGTTCTTTTTAACCACATTTAGAGTGGTAGCAAAGTCACTGGCACCTGGAGTTAGATGAAGCATTGAAAAGGAACAGCCATTCACTGCTAGTGAACAATTGTTGCCAGACACTCTGCAGTGCATTTTGTAGGCACAGGGCACTCTTTAAGTTCAGTGCAGAAAACCAAACCTAGAGAAACATATTTGGTGAAGACTCAATATTAGACTTTTGAGCAATTAGAAACTGAGAAACTAAGAATTCACTGAAACTGGTAAAATTCCCAGTACATAGATGGGATCATTACAGAGGAATAATGGCTAAGGTTGAATGTGAAACAGATTTGGATGCCAGCGACAACTACCAGCTTGGATATAGACTGCATCATTGCACAGACCTCAGCTACACTCAGCTAAGAGCCTCAAGAATTCCTTTTAAAGGATACAGGAAATTAATAATAGAACCAAACTGTTGAGTATTTTTGTTTTCTTATATTCTCCATAGTAATGCTTTTTAAAACTCTACAATAAACAAAAGATAAAACTAGGGTAGAATTCTCATTGTGTAGCTGACATACACTCAACAAAGAGAGTTCAAAATATTGAGCTACAGGATCTCATCAGTTAATGTTATAATTAGATGTTTCACTATCTGCTCCCCTGTTGATCATTTAAATAAAGATGCTGGCAATCCAAGTGGGGTGACTCAGTAAGCAGCAAATCTTAGAGAATGGTGCCTCAAAAAAGTTAATGCCTGTGTAGCTTTGTCACAAACCACAGCAGCACATTTTCAGAGGTGGTTATTTTGGTAGCTAACAAAAAGCCAAGAAACTACTGTATCTATAAAAATTGAAGTGCAACGGTTGCCCATTAGAATTGAGTCACCAAGATCTGTGTATTGTAACCCTATGCTTTTACAGAGTTACACCAGAGTTTCAAGAATTTCAGCATCTCCTCTCTGCTTGGAGTAAGTTATTATAAAGTAATTTTCTTCTTCACATTTGAGAGCCAACTTTTACAAATAGCTATAAATCAGGGAAATGAACCTCAGTAACATGGAAAATTATTCTGAACAATGCATAATATCATGGCAGGCTACCAAATCACTGTAAAAATGCCAGAAGGAAGTCATTTGGTTCTAAATGTGAATGATAAGAATGCTAGTTCACAATGTCCAATCAAGACATGTTATATTAGGTGTCCCAAGAGAACTCTTTAAATACAGCTAAGGTCATAGAGGCTAATGATTTTATCATTGTCAGAGCACTCCTCAGTTGGCAGAATAGAGACTGCTTCTTTTACAAACCGAATTTCCCTAGTTTCCTACCATGTTTACAGCAAATCATGGGCAGGGCTGGCATGTTCCAAGCCCACAATTACTGCTATCTATCTCTTGCTCTAGATTTACTCCCCAAGAATGACACTCCCTTAAGAACAAACTATATCAAGATACAATATCAGCAGGAAGATTACTTAACAACAATCTGTTATTCTATATGTAGTCATTTCACCAGTATGGTATCAAGATAAAGGGATAACAGACAGGAAAGCTCACTCTTGATCACTCTTTTCACCTGTATTACCTCTCCGCTTTGCCTCATTCTCTTTCATCCATTGCAACTCAACGTAGAGTCCGTGGACTGGCTCTACAGACTTCACTTGGGAACTTTTAAAAATGCAGAATCTCAGATTCCACCAAGTTTACTGAATCAAAATCTGCATTTTAACAAAATCCTCCAGGTGATATGTATGCACATAAAAGTATATAGGACAGCCTCCTAAAGACATAGTCTGCCCTGCCAACAATTAGAGAAACTTGGGGCATTGATCGTTTTTGGTATTTTCATTTCTACATCTCCCCTGTCATTTAATACATAATCCAGAATAAACCTTCTTTCCCCAAGTCAAAATAAAACAAATAAATAAGCAACATACGTTTAACCCTTTACAATGTACAAAATGCTTTCATAATCATATTCACTCAGTGCTCCCAGCATAGCCATGGATTCCATGATTCTCATTTTATCCATTAAAATATCATGACCGATGAAACTGACATGCCCCAAATCATATAAAACTAGTTTATTGAGTCCAAGTTTGGCACTTTTGCTACTGTACTGCGATTGGACAGAGTATCTGAAAACAGAATGGCAGTGAAGATGAATACATTTAGGGCATAAAATAAATTTGGAAGTCCTTGGAAAAAGTTGATGGAAAATTAATCATGCCATTTGTAGTCCCCTTATCTAAGACTCCACCCTCTGATGGCGGGGACACACAAACAAATCTCTTAGATTTTCTTAGAGCTATTCAGCCTCTTCCTGCTTGGGAGCTAAACATAGTCATGAGCAAGGGAGGGGAGGAAAACAAGCTCTGCATGCCCCAGGCTCTCCCTGCGAGTGACCCGCACGAGCACATCGGCAGGAACCAGCAGGGAGACTTAGCAGTCGAGCTGTAGCCCCACCATAAGTCCTCTAGGAAATTCTTGGTGCCCGTTCTCACCCAGTCCATGTTTTGCACCAGTCAATCAGATACGATACGACCACCCTGTTTTCTGGCAAGATCTTCTCCCGGGAAAAAGTCACACTTACTTTGTATAGATTTCTGCATTTGTCCAATTTTCTCCACGGCTTACTTATTACCCTTCTACAACAGGAAAGTTTCAGCTTCTCTTTTTGGGATTTCCTCAATAGGAAAAGACAAGAAAGTTTTTCTGAGAAGAGTTTCCCTGCCAAAGCCATTGCCAGGCCTCGTCACAGATCTTCATGTTCTGATGACACATTCCACCACACAGGGAACTGCACATGGTGTGCATGAAAATGTCAGATGCTGACCTGTGGGCTGTAGCCTCTGAGCCCAGGCATTCCATTCCAAACTGTATGCCAGGCTTAGGCAGGTCCTCATGAAAGGGCAAAAAGAGAACATCTTTGAAAAAAAAAGAAAGAAAGAAACCCAATGTTATTATCAACCTGAAGTCTTTCCTTTTGAAAATTTTAGAGTCAAAGGTGATTTGGCAATTTGGGAAATTACTGAGTCAACTTGAGAATGCACACTTTTTTGATATAATTTTCAAAATGCTTTCCTCAATATTTGAGGATCGGGTCAGCATATTAAATGGGTGGTAAAGATTCTGAGGCGTATCTTAAGCATCTGTGCTGTAAGGGGATGTATTGAAAACACGGAAGGGCTGACGCCATGGCGATGTGCTCAACATGATGGGATTTCCAGATATAGAATTGCACGACTCCTCAGGGATTCATGTTGGAAAAGAGCCCTATACTCAAGATAGAGAAAACAAACCTTAAGTCCAGCAGAACTAGGAATGGATACTTTTTCCAATTATAAAGTAAACATATCCACAGCTAAATGTGGGAGGACAATGTGTCCTCAAAATTAAAGTGAGATCTGTTTTAGAATCACTCAATTAAAGACTGGCAACAGCCAGGATTTCCTAAATCGGGTTAAGATTATCATGTTCTAGTATTTTTTGCTCTTTACATTTCAGTAATTTGCTGTACACATGTCTGAAAGACTTGTTTCTAGGGGCTTCTGCTTGTATATATTCCCACTTGGCCATCAAACTTCAGTGCTTTGTATTTCTTTTTATTTCTATTATTTAACAAGTTTTTTTTTTTTAAATAGAGGGTACAGTGAACATGAGGAAGCATAAGTAATAGTTCTAAGCCACAAGACTTTCCCAAACTATCCGGCAAATAAATACATTGGTTCCTACTAGCATTGCCATTTATACTGAACAGGCGAACCTATTTTCTGTCCCAGAACTGTGTTCTCTAAAATTCCCTTCTCCCTTCTCTTTCTAGCTCTGCTGCTTCTCCCTCTGGTTTCTGCTTAAATGTCCTGAGATGACTTCCCTGACCACATCATCTAAAACAGAAGCCCCTGTTACTCACTATCAGAATATACTATTTATTTTCTATCATTTAGCATAATCTTTATTTTCTTATTGTTTGTTTGTTTTGAGACAGAGTCTTGCTCTGTCCCCCACGCTGGAGTGCAGTGGCACAATCTTGGGTCACTGCCACCTCTGCTTCACAGGTTCAGTGATTGTCATAGCACAATCTTTTATTACGTGTTGTGTTTACTTGCTTATTGCCCATCTCCCCCAGTAGCATCCCAAATGTTGAGGACTGGAATCTTGTCTGTCTTTATTATTCGTATATATCCAGCTTCTAGCCTAGAACACAGTAGGTGTTCCAGCAAATATATTTCAAATGAATGAAGGGACGTTTCAGTGTTGCTTATATGTATAGTCCTAATGTCAAGGCTTTAAAGATTTTCTGGCTCTCCTACCATCATTTTTCAAACCAAACCCAACTTTTTCATCAAAATTTTCTTTACCTACCACATACAAACTATGATACAATGTGACCATTTTAGCCTGACAGGCATCTTCTGAATTTAATAAACGAATGATCCTCTTGAGTCTGAAATCTGACTTACAGATAAAACAGCCACTTCTCTCTAAGGGATAAAGTTGTTCGAGAATAAAACACTCACTTCTGAACTATGGAATGCAACCAATGACAAAACTATTTTTTAGAATAACACTAACTCAGTTGGTTTTTAAAAATGTTTCATTGATTTAAAAACTATGATTTAAGATTCATCAAGCCAACACATACTCCTGAGCCTTCTCCTGTGGTTAATGTGATTGCTCCCACTTTGCAATTGGGCAGATTCAAGCACAGACATATTAGGCAGTTTTTCAGATGAAAAGTACACAGAACATCAGGAACAGCTTTCATCTACTCAATTCACAGTACACAGACATCCACAAGCCCAGGACCATGTATAAAATACTGCAGCTATCAAATTTATATGTGGCTATCATGTAGCATCCTGTCTCCTACTGAGTAAGAGGCTATTTGTTCTAATATCTGTTCTCTTTTCTCTCCTGCTGATGACACTGATTTTTAGTTAGGTACATGGCCACCAACAGTAAAGATGACATTTGCAGCTCCTGTGTAGCTATATGTGATTACTTGCCCACTTTGAGATAAGATGTGAGTGAAAATAGTTCAGGTTACCTAAAAGGGCTGTTCCATTAAAGGAAGGCAGTATCGTCCCTTTTTGTTTTTTTCCCTTTCCTGCTGTCTGGAACGTAAACTTAGTGGTGAGCCGGTTTCTATCATAGAAATGAGGGTAACATCCTAGGCATAGAGGAATAGGAGGATGAAAGGACCTGGGGCCCCTGCTGGCTTCATGGAGAGAGGTGGCTATATGACTTAGGCTTGAACATGACAGCAAAAGAAACTTCAGTCTTATTTATACCCCTTTTATTATAGCTACCAAATCTATATCCCATATGACAAGCCCACATAGAATTCTCATAAACGTTTTTTCCAAAACTCCGAGTAAAATAATTTGCTTGATTTTAGCTTCAAATTCTTCTTCTTTCCAGCCTTCTCTTCTCCCTGGAATTCTGTGGGTATTTCTAGGGTACAGAATAACTGAATACACTTTGGAATGAGAGTTATCTTCAATATAATAAGGGAATGACTTTATCAGGGCTGGAAAGTGGCCTAAGACAACATTCTGTCAGTATGGGCTTTATTATGAGGAGTTGTGTTCATGTTGAAGGCAACTTTTCAGTAATGGACAAGTCCTCTCTCCCAACGAGGGTTGAAAAGAATAGATTGAGACAAGTATTTGAAACACAACTTCCATGTCTCAAAAGACACCAAGATGCAGAGAATTCTGAACTTGAGTCTTTGTGACCAAAACTTTCTGACTTTTAGAACACAGAAGTATACCAAGAATTGTTGAAATCAAACCTTTGCAGAAAGCCCTGGAGGAGCAGGGGAAAATGCTTACATATTATCTGTTTCAAGAACATCTGTATTTGATCACTCTGAGAATCTTTTCTTTAGTCACAATTCAGAAATAATATTGGATATAACCGTATTCCTTAGAAATGGATAAATTCTGAACCCTCAAGCTAACATGGATTAGGTGCTTACTATGGACTAAGTGCTTTGCATGTAGCAATGTGTTTGAGTATGAAGAAACTGAGGCACAGAGAGGTTAAATAATTGCCCAAGGTCCTGCAGCTGAAAGATTGCAGAGATTGGCTGTCAAAGATGACTCTAGAATTTCTAGTCTAGAAGACTAAACTTCTGAAGTATTTTGTTATAAAAGTCAACATTTGGCCAGGCGCGATGGCTAAAGCCTGTAATCCCAGCACGTTGGGAGGCCGAGGTGGGGGGATCCCGAAGTCAAGAGATTGAGACCATCCTGGTTAACACGGTGAAACCCCTTCTCTACTAAAAAAAAAAAAATACGAAAAATTAGCCGGCGCGGTGGCGGGCACCTGTAGTCCCAGCTACATGGGAGGCTGAGGCAGGAGAATGGTGTGAACCCGGGAGGCGGAGCTTGCAATGGGTGGAGATGCCCCACTGCACTCCAGCCTGGGCAACAGAGCGAGATTCCGTCAAAAAAAAAAAAAAAAGTCAACATTTGTTAGATTTTATAAGCAGACCCCAACAAAGAATAAGGGCTAGTGGCTATAGGGACATTAATCATTCTCCTATCCAACCTCAGTCATTCCTTTCCTCAAACTCTGAGGCTGTACTTTGTCCTGTTGCAAGTGATTATCTGTGTTATTCTGCCTGCAAACTGTGGGCCACATGTGTGAGAAAAATGTTTATTTTTTCACTTGAAGTCTGATAGCTGTATCTATAATCATTTGTACATTTGACCACAGAGTGTGACATTTCTTTTTTCTCACTTCCTGCAAGGTAAGGACAAAGAGATAAAAGAATTGGAGAGTACTCTGGGCTACCCTTTGTACCAGCCATCTTTTGCATCAATACACAGGCTTATAAACTTTCACAAAGTAAAGCTACAGTGGTTTCCAGGTTGCACATCAATCAGTGTGTTTAAAATACCATGCAGTATCACAAAAGATGCCTCTGTTCATAACTGCTGTGTCAGCAATTCCCTTAAAATTGCTGAGAAGTAGAGGTAAGTGAAAAAATTGGCTGTCAGCAAATTCACTGCTGTCAACACTAGCCAACACACTAGCTAAGAACAAGCTGAGAGTGTCATGCCCTTTTCCAATCCTGACTTCAATCTTTACGGGAATTGACTGCATTTGTCCTAGAGAAATCATGGAACAAAGGCAGTAGCTAGGGAAGTGTGAGCTGAATGCAAACAGAGTTAGCATACTTTCCACTGTGGTGATAGTTAGATACTCATTCACAGGCACTGAAATTTGCACAGCCTTTACAAATCCAGGGATTTTTTTAAAAAAACAAAATGTTCAACTGTTTCATGCATGCATAATGATTATCTTTCTGTGGCCTAGCATAGTCAGTCACCCAATGATTTCTTTGAAAGGTAGTAAGAATAATATCATCATGAAATTTGATCATAGAAAGGAATATAAGCCCAGGTGTGGTGACTCACATCTGTAATCCCAGCACTTTGGGAGGCAGAGGCAGGCAGATCACTTGAGGCCAGGAGTTAGGGACCAGCCTGGCCAACATGGCGAAACCCTGTCTCTACTGAAACACACACACACAATAGCCAGGTGTGGTGGCATGTGCCTGTAGTCTCAGCTACTCAGGAAGCTGAGGCAGGAGAATCACTTGAACCCAGGAGGCAGAGGTTGCAGTGAGACAAGATTGCGCCACCGCAATCCAGCCTGGGTGACAGAGCAAGACTCAAAAAAAAAGAAAAAACAAAGACAGAAAGGAATGTGAGATTTATCTAGCTTGTGATAGTCATCAATGCTTTTTATCAATTTTTTGCCTGTTGCCCCCTTTCTGGGCATGCAGCAAGTCCTGTTACAGGACATATGTGACATAGTCTTGCTGTTGAGTAGAAGGGACATATGATGCTCTTATGCTGTATCTTTGGTTGCTGGTGCAAGACCTTCTATGATTCTCTTTGCTCCTTGGTACAGTAACCAACTCTTTTGGCATGGTGGCTATACTTTGCTGAGCTTGGATTCTTGAGGGACTGAAATGTGTGAACACCCAACCAACACTTAATTGAATGTGTCCTCAATGAGAAATACTTTTTGTTTTTTTGTTATTAATTTACATGGAGGTTATTGGCTATGACAGCACAATCCATACTAACCCGATGGATACAGAAAATAATATCTATAAATAGGGTGCTGTACCAAACGAAAATATATGGTATTGGTTTACAAACCAAACAGTGGCTGGTGAGGAAACCGTTCGTTGGAGTCCACAGGATGGCAGTCTGTTCTTTTCACTGGCAAACCCTTCAATTAAATCCTTACTTGAGATAAATTAGAAGCATATAAGGTACTTAATGAACTCAAGGTCTTAGGAAGAGGTTTAAAACTGAATACGGGTAGGATGCATTGGTTGCTTTGCTTAGCATTTGACAAGGTAGTGAGCCTGAATCCCTAAGTGATTACCAGGGGTCTGCCAATCCCATGATAGACATGTGAAAACCTTTGTTATTTAATACAACTGAAGTTTTAGGTGTATGAGCAAAACTAACCCTATGCTGACTGAAATGTAGTTTAATTCGCCTCATTTTACAATGAAAAAGTTGAAAGGTATTTGGTGAATTCTCCAATGTTTCAAAGCTATTAAAGACAGAACTGACACAAACCAGTGTGTTTGTGTCACTGTAGACCAGTGTGTATCCATTTTGGCACCAAACAGGACACTCTGCAAATAAGATCTTTCTCTTTGGACTCTTGTCAAAGTTTGTGTACAAATGGCCCATAAAAACTCACCTGAGAAAATGCAGGATGTGCTAAAAAGTCAAGAACAGGAGGTCATAATCTAATATTCCAGTCAATGAGAAGGAAGATGAAACAGAAACCCCTACAAGGTACACAGGAAATATGCCCTCATTCATTCTTCAGAAATAAGCACCTAAAAATGACAGCAGAGAAATATAAACTGTTTATGTGACTTCCCCATTCAACACTGAAGGGCAGAGACTTTATATATAAGAAACAAGTAAACATTCAAAAATAGAATATAAACTTTTGTACTTGGCAAGCAGTATCTCAGACTCTGCTGGGTGTTTCAAAAAAATTTGTGTCTCTCCATGTTTTCATGTCTTACCTCCTATTGAGTAAAACCACAACAAAAGTTTGCGGTCAAATGAGAAGGAGTGTTTGATATAGCTTGGCCTGCTCTGATTTGTGGATTGGAATAACGACAGTCTTCCCCGAGATCAAAAGAATGTTTCCAGGAGGTGTCTGCTAGTTTTCACACAAAATGTTTCTCATGAGAATGTTTCACAAGGTCTTCTCTGGAACATGATCCTTTCAGTCCATGTGGTGAGAAATTCTTTATTTACTTAGCAGCACAATGACAAGCTATCTAATCCAAACATATGTCCCTACTAGAACCAAGAAAATTATTGAAACCTAAGTTATAAGAAGAGATCTTTCAGATCCTCATTTCCCTCAGTTTCCAATGAGAGAAATTTGTGTTCCTTGAGAGTTTCAGTGAGTGAATGGGACCAAAACCACATTTAAAATGGTCAGAAAAATATGGTGCCATCAATGAAAAATCATTTCAATGATGAAATAATTCTGACATTACCTTTCTCACTCTTTATTCAGTTCACCTCCAATCCCCACAAAAACTATGAATAAATGAATGCAGAGATTACATTCCTATTCTAAAGTTCCACTTTTCATGCATTTTCTCATGGAACATGACAGATTATTTTATAGTTATGCTCTGACGGCACTTCAGCATTTTAATAAGCATTTCTAACAACACTAATGCAATACACAGCCAAGGAGGTAGCCAGTTCCTCTCTTTCTGAATCAGTTAAACCTCATCTTCTTGTCTCTAACCTTGGAAATGTCTCCTTCTGCTACTTCTTCAACTTTCCCTCAGCAGCACTTCTGAATTTTTTCATTGAATTTATTCCTCATTTCTCTATGTCTGTTTTCCCCAGAGCATATGTAAGTATTTGAGATTTGTTCTTGTCTCTGATTGTAAATATGACAGGATAAACACACAAGTTTTCAAACAAAAAATATTTTGTCTTAAAATAAATGATATGTTTTGTGTGTTCTCAAGCAGGAATATTTTTCTTTTGTTTGACTTAGCATTCCCTTTCCTGAAGTCCTGGCTAGATTCAGTACTGACACAATCCTGAACTGATTTCAAGTCACCAAATTACAGAAATAGAGTGTGCTTTGACATTTCTCCCCCAACCGCATGATCTTCCTGTCACTTTTTCTGACTCACTCACTCCAAATGAAATAATGTCCTACCACCAAATAGCTTTAGAAAGAAACCTCTAAGAAAATTCAAATAGATATTATTTTCACTGACACAAAAATTTACCCATATAAAAATGATTGGGCTGAATGTTTTAATTAACTGTACAGAGGGGTCGAGTTCTTTTTATTATTATCATTATTTAAACCAATAATTCTCAAACTAAGACTTCTGAATCAAATTTAACCAACTGCCTATTTTTATTGACCCCACAAGCTAAGAATAACATTTATATTTTAGAGTAATTTTTAAAACTCAGAAGGAGAGTAATATTTGGTGACCCACAAGGAAACTATATGAAATCAGCATATTAGTGTTCATAAATAAATTTTTATTGGAACACAGCCATACCTATTCATTTACATGTTATCTATTGTTGCTTTTGTACTAAAACAACAGAGTTGAGGAGTTGCAACAGAGGCCACACAGCCTAAAAAGCTGGAAATATTTACTATCTTCCCCTTATTGAAAAAGATAGCCAACATTTGATTTCAAACTACCTGACTTCATTGTTTAAAAATGATTAAAGGGGGTGTGAATCCTGAAAAATAAGTTTTTCTTTAATCAAGGAAAAATTGAAAACATATGCATCAAAGATTTGACTATTTCTCTACAGTCAAAATAATAGTTAGAGTTATACAATTCCGAATAAGGAATTCCGAATCATAAGACCAAGATTGAACCCAAGTTTCTTTACACACTGGTGGTTTTGACTAAGTTACTTTACTTTTCTTTCATTTATCCATTAAAAATTTATTGAATTCAAACCATGAGCAAGATGCAGACCCTCTCCTCAAAAGTTCTTAGGTTTGTTGAAAAGGTTAAATATGTTTGAAAGCGCTCTGGAAAATTTTTCAAGTACTATATGAAAATAAGTAATTGTTCATATGTTTTGAAGTCATAAGTTTGTAGGAATATTTGTCTCTGGTCAGATCAGATATCACAAAGCTTAGGAGACCTTTGGAACACTTCTGCTGCCTTTTAATAGGTGAGGGGTATTGTATTCTACCCTTTAACATTTTTTTCTTGATGTCATGTTAGCTATGCAATACCCCTTCTTTAGTAATGTATTCCTTATTTAGCATGTGATGCAATCACGTTACTCTATTGACTATGCACATAAGATGCAATTTAAGAGACAAACTCAACGATAATATTGGTCAAATTGGTTTCTTGTTTATCTTTTGATAGGCTGAAATTGATTTTCTTTAAAAGAAAAATTATTGGTAAAGCGCTTTTATCTTGCCAGTTAAGGATGCTTTGTATCTTCACTATGCTGCTATGTAAACACTTTAAGAACAATTTA
>NW_012103821.1:2464446-2466972 GCF_000951045.1 Mandrillus leucophaeus
TGGCATCAACCTGCCCATTGTGGCTCCAGGCCCACCACAGTACTGCACCATTCCTGGTGGATCCATGCTCCAAGCTAGCCCTCATGGCCCAAACACTTCCCCCACAACCCCAGGCACCAGGCCCACCTACTCACTGACCCAGGAACCAGGCTAGCCAGATTAAGGTCACCTGCAGCAAGCCTACCCATGGATCCTGGCAGTTGGCCCACCTAGAATGGCTCTCCCTGTCAAATTCAATCTACAAAGACTAAAATAGGTATCTACTTCTTCAAGTGTGCACACATCAATACAATACTATGAAAATAATGATAATCAGGGAAACTTGACACCTCTAAAGGAACAAAATAAGTAACCGGTAAATGACCCTAAGGAAATAAAAAGCTATAAACTTCCTGACAAAGATTTCAAACTAATCACCTTAAAGAAGCTCAGTAAGCTACAAGAGAAAACAAATAGATAACTAAACAAAATCAGGAAAACAACACATGAAGAAATGAGAAATTCAACAAAAATGGAAATAATAAAAAATGAACCAAACAATTCTGCAGCTGAAGAACATAATGACTGAAATGAAAAATTCCATAGAGAGCTTCAACAGTAGATTTAATTAAGCAGAAGAAAAAATCAGCAAACTTGAAGACAGGTCATTTGAAATTACCCAGTCAGAAGAATAAAAAGAAAAAGGACTGAAAAACAGTAAAAAAAAAACCTAGAGGACTTATAGGACACCATCAAGTGAACCAATATAGACATTGTTGAAATTGCAGAAAGACCAGAGAAAGAGAAATTGGCAGAAAGCTTATTTAATGAAATAATGACAGAAAACTTATCAAATCTGGAGGGATAAATGAACATCCAGGTCTATGAATTCCAAAGAACCCCAAATAGATTAAACACAAAGAGATCTTCACCAAGTTACATTATAACCAAATTATCAAAGTCAAAGACAGAATTTTGAAAGCAGTAAGAGAAAAGGGACTCATCACATGCAAGGGAATCACCATAAGATTAGAGATTTCTCAGCAGAAACTGTAGGCCAGGAGAGAGTGAAATTTCTATTATTTGAATGTTCCAACCAAAATTCATGTTGGAACCTTAATTCCTAGTGTGACAACGTTAAGAGGTAGAACCTTCAAGAGATGGGGCTTCATGAGAGATCTTTGGGTCATGGGGACCCTGTCTTTGTGGACAACTTAGCGCCCTGCTTGTCGTAGTGAGTGAGCTCCAACTCTTGTGAGACTAGATTAGTTCGTGTGAAAATAGATTCATTCCTGTGAAAGCAGGTTATTATAAAGTGAGGATGTTTCTTGTGTTTTGCCCCTTTTCAAACATGCCTGCTCCCTCTTTGAACTTTTGCCATTTTATCATGCAGCACCAAAGCCTTCACCAAAAGCCAGCAGCATACCCTTGAACTTCACAGCCTGCAGAACAGTGAACTAAATATGGCTGTTTTCATTATAAATAACCCAGTCTCAGGTATGCTGTTATAGCAACACAAACCAGACTAAGACAGAAAATAGCTTTCGAGGAGTAGGGTACTGCTGTAATTAAATCTGAAAATGTGGAAATGACTTTGGAACTGGGTAATGGGCAAAGTTGGAAAAGTTTGAAGGACAGAGGTTAAATTATGATCAATGTCATAGAAATACAAAAGATTATAAGAAAATACTATCAACAATAATACATCAAAAAACAAAGAACCTAAAAGAAATAAGTCATAGACACATGTAATCTACTAATATTGAACTCAATCACTCTCTGCAGTCATTTCCCTAAGAGCAGAGTCACTCTCCCAAAGCTTTACATTTACAATGGTTCTTAACATTTCTTGGGTCATGGTTCTATTTGAGAACCTGATGAAAAACAGACACTTTCCCACAGAAAGGTCACAGACATATGTATACTTATAGTCATTAAAGTCTCAAGACCATTTCAGTGTCTTCATGGACCTCACCTGTGCAGCTGACTCCACTACATTAATTCCACCAGAGGGAGTTTTATGCCTTGGCTCCATTTTAGATACATAATTAGGGCCTATTGAGATTGCAAGTAAATCTTTCATGTTTTCATGGTTTTTGTTTTTGTTTTTCTAGCAACTAAACCATTTTAACAGAACATCAGGGTGGAGTCCATACCTGATAACATGCAGGAAGAAAGCTGTCATTTCTGGAACTTTTCCATGACCTGAGGGAAGTAGTGACAAACCAAGAAGTTGGCTTTGGGCCAATTTTTATCTGAATGGAACATTGAGCTTAGGAATGCTTTTTCAAGAGATAAAATAATGCTGTATAATATCTTTACTATCCCACTCTAATAATCCCCAGACTGTATTTCCCAGGAGTAAGAGTTGATAAGACATTTCTCCCTCTAATATGGGAGTAATACAGAATTCCAAAATTTACACTCACTAAAGAATAATGAAGGAGCACTGCAAATAAATGCTCCATTGAGGACAGGAACTATGCAAAACAACTCTTGTAGCATTCAAGTATCCCTCTCGCTTTCCTCTGGAACCACTCCTTTCCC
>NW_012103821.1:2467022-2470627 GCF_000951045.1 Mandrillus leucophaeus
TGAGACTAGATTAGTTCGTGTGAAAATAGATTCATTCCTGTGAAAGCAGGTTATTATAAAGTGAGGATGTTTCTTGTGTTTTGCCCCTTTTCAAACATGCCTGCTCCCTCTTTGAACTTTTGCCATTTTATCATGCAGCACCAAAGCCTTCACCAAAAGCCAGCAGCATACCCTTGAACTTCACAGCCTGCAGAACAGTGAACTAAATATGGCTGTTTTCATTATAAATAACCCAGTCTCAGGTATGCTGTTATAGCAACACAAACCAGACTAAGACAGAAAATAGCTTTCGAGGAGTAGGGTACTGCTGTAATTAAATCTGAAAATGTGGAAATGACTTTGGAACTGGGTAATGGGCAAAGTTGGAAAAGTTTGGAGGACAGAGGTGAAATTATGATCAATGTCATAGAAATACAAAAGATTATAAGAAAATACTATCAACAATAATACATCAAAAAACAAAGAACCTAAAAGAAATAAGTCATAGACACATGTAATCTACTAATATTGAACTCAATCACTCTCTGCAGTCATTTCCCTAAGAGCAGAGTCACTCTCCCAAAGCTTTACATCTACAATGGTTCTTAATATTTCTTGGGTCATGGTTCTATTTGAGAACCTGATGAAAAACAGACACTTTCCCACAGAAAGGTCACAGACATATGTATACTTATAGTCATTAAAGTCTCAAGACCATTTCACTGTCTTCATGGACCTCACCTGTGCAGCTGACTCCACTACATTAATTCCACCAGAGGGAGTTTTATGCCTTGGCTCCATTTTAGATACATAATTAGGACCTATTGAGATTGCAAGTAAATCTTTCATGTTTTCATGGTTTTTGTTTTTGTTTTTCCAGCAACTAAACCATTTTAACAGAACATCAGGGTGGAGTCCATACCTGATAACATGCAGGAAGAAAGCTGTCATTTCTGGAACTTTTCCATGACCTGAGGGAAGTAGTGACAAACCAAGAAGTTGGCTTTGGGCCAATTTTTATCTGAATGGAACATTGAGCTTAGGAATGCTTTTTCAAGAGAGAAAATAATGCTGTATAATATCTTTACTATCCCACTCTAATAATCCCTAGACTGTATTTCCCAGGAGTAAGAGTTGATAAGACATTTCTCCCTCTAATATGGGAGTAATACAGAATTCCAAAATTTACACTCACTAAAGAATAATGAAGGAGCACTGCAAATAAATGCTCCATTGAGGACAGGAACTATGCAAAACAACTCTTGTAGCATTCAAGTATCCCTCTCGCTTTCCTCTGGAACCACTCCTTTCCCAGCAAGTATCGTGATCACCCTTTTACCACGACCTGCCTACAACAAGCTATGATGTCCTCTTGCTCTCTCCTAGAAAGTATTCTGTAATAAACTGAAAGAGAATTTAAACCTGCTATATAGAGACAATGCACTTATCTCATCCGTTGTTAATACCGTGAGGGGATTTACATTTGGTAGAAGAGGTATTTAGGGAAGAAGGAATTTCTAGTACTTTAAAATCCATTTAGTAGCTCCTTGTGTGAGGTGAGCTTTTTTGCTCCTACCCACTCTATCTGAAATATCACAATTCAAAAAGGGAAGTGGTTACAGCTGTTGATTGGTTATTTCCATTTCCATACCAGTGCCAAGAGTAAATCTAGAAAACATGAGGGACGTTTAGGGCACTTCTTTTCCTAGCATTTCTGGAAAAAAAACACATGTTACCTTCCCAAGTGTAAAAGAAGCCTCCACTTCCTATGCACTATTAGGTATTTTTAAGATTCCCTTCAGCTACCTCATTCTAGTAACAACAGGAAGTCGTTGAATTAAAAAAATTTTTTTGTTTTTTAATAGCAACACCACAAGTCAGTTGCTCTATTTCCATCTGATGACTACCCTAGCCCTATTCTATGACTTTAGAGAAAACAGCCCATAACTATTTCAATATGCAATCATTCTTTTAGCTTCAATCACTGCATCCACTACAGGCCATTTTTCAAAAGGTGAGATAACAAAACTTTGACTTGCTTCCCTTTGGTTCAGAAAAACATGCCCTGTGTCACACAAACCGGCGAGGTCTCTCTAAAGCTGCTTGCCAGAAGTGGTCATCATCCTCACAATTGAACTCTCAGTATCCATCCTTACTTCAACTGGACGAGAACAATAACTACCTCTGCAGCTGCAGAGTCAAAACACCCCTAGAGTTTTGGTTAATGTTTAAAAATAGTAAAATTAAGAAGAATGTGCACAGTATAATTTATCAAGAGAGAAGGGAAGTTTGGGAAGGAACTAGAAATAATCGTGGAGTTCCCATGGAGTTCTTAAATTACTCAGTCTTTTTATGTGTTTAAATAAGCTTGAAAAATGATAATCAGTTCATCAAATTTGCATCTCCAGGCTCACAATTAGCATTGTCCCTTCTCTTTTCTAACCACATCCACTCCCTTATGCCCACATTCATTTCTTCCTATTCTTTGACCTCTCTGTCTATTCTAGCAACAAAACCCAAGTTTTTCAGTAATTTTATTGAACCAAGAGAATGTAAGTACCATTCAGTAAATATTTTCTCAGTGTTTCATATCTTATGCTCCCCCCCATATACAAACTTTCAAGAAAACTAAATTTAAAGAGAATTAAGGGCCGGGCACAGTGGCTCATGCCTGTAATCTCAGCACTTTGGAAGGCTGAGGCAGGCAAATTACAAGGTCAGGAGTTCAAGATCAGCCTGGTCAAGATGGTGCAACCCCGTCTCTACTAAAATTACAAAAAAATTAACCAGGCGTGGTGACAGGCACCTGTAATCTCAGCTACTCAGGAGGATGCTTAAACCCGGGAGGCAGAGGTTGCAGGGAGCCGAGATGGCGCCACTGCATTCTAGGCTGGGTGACAAAGCAAGACTCTGTCTCAGAAAAAAAAAAAAAAAAGAATTAAGAACACTTTAAAGTAGGAATCTTTAAGGTATTCTGTATGTTTGCATATGATGGTAAATGTGGCATTGGTTTTGTTAAGGTAAATTGATAATTTTATTTTATTGTTTCTAATATTCTTACCCTTTAAAAGAATTTTTTTATTACACTTAAGTTCTGGGATACATGTGTAGAACGTGTAGATTTGTTACATAGATTTACATGTGCCATGGTGGTTTGCTGCACCCATCAACCCATCATCTACATTAAGTATTTCTCCTAATGCTATCCCTCCCCTTGCCCCCCATCACTCAACAGGGCCCAGTGTGTGATGTTTCCCTCCTTGTGCCCATATGTTCTCATTGTTCAGTTCCTACCTATGAGTGAGAACGTGTGGTGTTTAGTTTTCTGTTACTGTGTTAGCTTGCTGAGGATGATAGTTTCCAGCTTCATTTATGTCCCTGCAAAGGACATGAACTTATTCTTTTTTATGGCTGCATAGTATTCCATAGTATACAAGTGCCACATTTTCTTATCCAGTGTATGATTGATGGGCATTTGAGTTGGTTCCAAGTCTTTGCTATTGTGAATAGTGCTGCAATAAACATACGTGTGCATGTGTCTTTACAGTAGAATGATTTACAATCCTTTGGGTATATACCCAGTAATGGGATGGCTGGGTCAAATGGTATTTCTGGTTCTAGATCTT
>NW_012103821.1:2470677-2474784 GCF_000951045.1 Mandrillus leucophaeus
TACACTTAAGTTCTGGGATACATGTGTAGAACGTGTAGATTTGTTACATAGATTTACATGTGCCATGGTGGTTTGCTGCACCCATCAACCCATCATCTACATTAAGTATTTCTCCTAATGCTATCCCTCCCCTTGCCCCCCATCACTCGACAGGGCCCAGTGTGTGATGTTTCCCTCCTTGTGCCCATATGTTCTCATTGTTCAGTTCCCACCTATGAGTGAGAACATGTGGTGTTTAGTTTTCTGTTACTGTGTTAGCTTGCTGAGGATGATAGTTTCCAGCTTCATTCATGTCCCTGCAAAGGACATGAACTTATTCTTTTTTATGACTGCATAGTATTCCATGGTATACATGTGCCACATTTTCTTATCCAGTCTATGATTGATGGGCATTTGAGTTGGTTCCAAGTCTTTGCTATTGTGAATAGTGCTGCAATAAACATACGTGTGCATGTGTCTTTACAGTAGAATGATTTACAATCCTTTGGGTATATACCCAGTAATGGGATGGCTGGGTCAAATGATATTTCTGGTTCTAGATCTTTGAGGAATCGCCACACTGTCTTCCACAATGGTTGAACTAATTTACACTCCCACCAAGAGTGTAAAAGCATTCCTATTTCTCCACATCCTCTCAAGTATCTGTTGTTTCTTGACTTTTTGGTGATCACCATTCTAACTGGCATGAGATGGTATCTGACTGTGGTTTTGATTTGCATTTCTCTAATGACCAGTGATGAGCTTTTTTTCATGTTTGTTTGCAGCATAAATATCTTCTCTTGAAAAGTGTCAGTTCATATCCTTCACTCACTTTTTGATGGGGTTGTTTGTTTTTTTCTTGTAAATTTGTGTAATTTCCTTGTAGATTCTGGATATTAGCCCTTTGTCAGATGAATAGATTGCAAAAATTTTCTCCCATTCTGTACATTGCCTGTTCACTCTGATGATAGTTTCTTTTGCTGTGCAGAAGCTCTTTAGTTTAGTTAGATCCCATTTGTCAATTTTGGCTTTTTTGTTTTTTATTTAATAGAGTACAAATTAAAATCAATTTTACTTCATTATTTCAATAGCTTCAAAAATTAGTTTTTGGAAACTAAGACATTGATTCCAAGATTTGTTCCTGGAAGTTGATAGTCTGTTTCTTGAAAAGTGGATCGATTTCATGATTTTTAAACATATCTATGGCCTGATTTTCTTTAGACTCTTACAGATTTTACTTAGTTTGTTTGTTTGTTTGTTTGTTTTTATAAGACCGGCTGTTGCTCTGTCATCCATGCTGGAGTGCATTGGCATGATGACAGGGCTCAGTGCAACCTTGACTTCCTGGGCTCAAGAGTTCCTCCCATCTCAGCCTCCCAGAGTAGCTGGGACTACAGGCACATACCATAACACCTGGCTAATTTCTCTGCCTTTTTTATAGAGATGGGGTTTCACCATGTCGCCCAGGCTGGTCTTGAACTCCTGAACTCGAGAGATCCACCTGCCTCAGCCACCTGAAGTGCTGGGATTACAGGTATGAGCCACTGTACCCTGCTTCCAGATGTTTTCATATCCGAACTATAAATCAAAAGAATTTATTTTTCAGATTTAGCTTATATTTTCCCATGATATCAACTCATGACATAGTCTTCCTAGCAATACACTATCAGAGTCATTTATTTCTTTTGAGTGAATTTCTACCAGCAGCATCATGTGACTTCTACTAAAAATTTACTAATTATTTTTCAAATGCTATGCACATAGGACATTTGTGAATAGCCCTAAGGATTAAAATCACCTATTCATATTTTCAGCATCAAATGAAGGGATTCCTAATGAAAAGCTGTCATTTTTTAGAGTAGACTATATTATTTCATTCACTCAAACCTCTCTTACAGACCTTGGAGAGTGATGATGCCAATATTACTAGGATTGTTGCAAGATTGCTAAGTATAGATGCTGGAGACATTCTTCCTTAAAACAAACTGCCTGAATCCTAAACTGAAAAGGAAGTATCTATGTGGACCCAATGTGATAAAGATTTCTTGATTTCTGCCAATATCTGAAGTAATTTCCTTCAACACTGTAGAGAGCTCCTTGAACAATTTACTTCTTTCTTTCTCCTCCCCACCCCACCCACCATACTTGAATTTTTGCCATAAAGGAGGGGCTTTCTCAGAATAAGAATGTGGGGTTTGTTCCAATTCCTTGTTGTTTACTCTACCCATTGTATCCCAAAAAAAGTTCCCAGAAAGCTCAGTGGCTATGACTAAGTGAATTCAGAAAACGAGCTCTAAAAAACTGGCAGTGAATACAGGTGGCATTTGTGCCCTGCTTCTGAATGAAATTGAGAAATCAACACTTGCCTGGGGTTGAACCACCAGGGTGGTTCCAGCATCATTGCAACTCTTACTGCCCATAAATTTAGTCCAATACAATTGGACTATTTTCACAGAAACTCAGTGGAAGACAAGTGAAGTCAGATTTACAGCCTGGTGGCAAATGACTGGGATCAGGGTCAGGAAAGTAAAGGAGGGAGTGATAGAACTGCTATATCATATCATCATCCTCCCAACACTGGATGGAAGAACCCCAAAGAAACTGATGTGTAGACTAGTAACAGCATAGCTAAACACATTTCTTCATTTATAATGTTAAGGCATACAGATTATTTGCAAAAAGTTAATTCAGTACTACAATTTAAACGGTCTTTGGAGAGAAAGAGAAACAATTGAGATTTGTTTACTTTCTATTTTTTAACTTAAAAAGACATTCTTTCAATTAAATGTTTTTCTGGTATGGATCAAAGTAAGTTTACTGCAATCTCAAGGAATGGATAGCAACTGAATTACTTACTGCAAACTGAGAACCAAAAATAGATGGCTAAACTTAGGGATGTTGAAAAAGTCACTTTCTGTAAATAAAGAAATTAAACAAGATTCTTCACAGCTTGATTTAAGTAAGTATTTCTAGAAAAGATAAGAAAAAACTAATTTTTATGATATAATTTGGAAAAATTTATGGAACAATCTAAGGTGGTTTTCTATAAAGCAGTCAACCAAAAATATAACCAATGAAAATGATTCTGAAAGCATAGGACTTACAACTTATTTTTAAACTGTGTTGGAATAAAGCAGGTGTGATATTTAATGAATTGGTATACTCAGAAGGATAAGGGTTCCTTCTCATGAAGATCATACACACAATAACTAGGTAATAAAATTTCCAGTGTATTGTTAGTACTACCAAGGGATCATTTGTCCTCTGATGGTCCAGTCTGTTGTCCTGAGTTTATCACTTGGATACTGTGTCCTGGCCCTGACCACAAAACTATTTAGCTTCTTTTTCCCTGCTTTTTGGCTTAACATGCCCAATGTATACCATGATTTTCTTTCTTAGCAACTGGTTATTTAATTATTCCAATTTTCTTCCATAATACCTTTTAAGAAATAATTCTTAGGTAATATTTATCATATCGTATTGTGTAATTTGTTTTAAAATACTGTTACAAAACATATAACATGTATGAAAGATGATATGGTTTTATAGGTACAGTTTAAAGAATAAATAATTTTTAATGTACCCACCATACAGCTTAGAAACCCCTTGAATACATTCCCCCCTTATCCCAACCCACCCTGGAGATAAAACTATCATCTTAAATTTTTGAATTAATCATTCCCTTGCCTTTCTTTATAGTTTTATTACTTCTGTGTATGTCTCTAAATCATCTATTATTCATACTTTACATATTGTTCAGAGACTGCTTATTTCACTCTGGTATATTTTTAAGATTTCTCCACATTGGAGCATATAACTGAAGTTAATTCAGTTTCACTGTTGAGTATCTTTCACTATATGAATACAATATAAGTTACATATTTGGGCTATCGATGACAAGTATTTGGTTTGTTTCCAGGTTTTTAGTTTACAAACAATGCTGTTGTCAACATTCTTGTACATGCCCCCTTATATACATGTTGCAGAATTCCTTTGAGGAACATGTCTAGAAATTGAATTACTGGGTCAGAGAGTTCAAATTTACTAGGTAATGCCAAACTATTCTAAATATTTTTGAGTATACGTTCTCACCAGCAATGGGTGAACATCTCTATTGTTTCATATCTG
>NW_012103821.1:2476424-2482744 GCF_000951045.1 Mandrillus leucophaeus
GAATACAGGTGGCATTTGTGCCCTGCTTCTGAATGAAATTGAGAAATCAACACTTGCCTGGGGTTGAACCACCAGGGTGGTTCCAGCATCATTGCAACTCTTACTGCCCATAAATTTAGTCCAATACAATTGGACTATTTTCACAGAAACTCAGTGGAAGACAAGTGAAGTCAGATTTACAGCCTGGTGGCAAATGACTGGGATCAGGGTCAGGAAAGTAAAGGAGGGAGTGATAGAACTGCTATATCATATCATCATCCTCCCAACACTGGATGGAAGAACCCCAAAGAAACTGATGTGTAGACTAGTAACAGCATAACTAAACACATTTCTTCATTTATAATGTTAAGGCATACAGATTATTTGCAAAAAGTTAATTCAGTACTACAATTTAAACGGTCTTTGGAGAGAAAGAGAAACAATTGAGATTTGTTTACTTTCTATTTTTTAACTTAAAAAGACATTCTTTCAATTAAATGTTTTTCTGGTATGGATCAAAGTAAGTTTACTGCAATCTCAAGGAATGGATAGCAACTGAATTACTTACTGCAAACTGAGAACCAAAAATAGATGGCTAAACTTAGGGATGTTGAAAAAGTCACTTTCTGTAAATAAAGAAATTAAACAAGATTCTTCACAGCTTGATTTAAGTAAGTATTTCTAGAAAAGATAAGAAAAAACTAATTTTTATGATATAATTTGGAAAAATTTATGGAACAATCTAAGGTGGTTTTCTATAAAGCAGTCAACCAAAAATATAACCAATGAAAATGATTCTGAAAGCATAGGACTTACAACTTATTTTTAAACTGTGTTGGAATAAAGCAGGTGTGATATTTAATGAATTGGTATACTCAGAAGGATAAGGGTTCCTTCTCATGAAGATCATACACACAATAACTAGGTAATAAAATTTCCAGTGTATTGTTAGTACTACCAAGGGATCATTTGTCCTCTGATGGTCCAGTCTGTTGTCCTGAGTTTATCACTTGGATACTGTGTCCTGGCCCTGACCACAAAACTATTTAGCTTCTTTTTCCCTGCTTTTTGGCTTAACATGCCCAATGTATACCATGATTTTCTTTCTTAGCAACTGGTTATTTAATTATTCCAATTTTCTTCCATAATACCTTTTAAGAAATAATTCTTAGGTAATATTTATCATATCGTATTGTGTAATTTGTTTTAAAATACTGTTACAAAACATATAACATGTATGAAAGATGATATGGTTTTATAGGTACAGTTTAAAGAATAAATAATTTTTAATGTACCCACCATACAGCTTAGAAACCCCTTGAATACATTCCCCCCTTATCCCAACCCACCCTGGAGATAAAACTATCATCTTAAATTTTTGAATTAATCATTCCCTTGCCTTTCTTTATAGTTTTATTACTTCTGTGTATGTCTCTAAATCATCTATTATTCATACTTTACATATTGTTCAGAGACTGCTTATTTCACTCTGGTATATTTTTAAGATTTCTCCACATTGGAGCATATAACTGAAGTTAATTCAGTTTCACTGTTGAGTATCTTTCACTATATGAATACAATATAAGTTACATATTTGGGCTATCGATGACAAGTATTTGGTTTGTTTCCAGGTTTTTAGTTTACAAACAATGCTGTTGTCAACATTCTTGTACATGCCCCCTTATATACATGTTGCAGAATTCCTTTGAGGAACATGTCTAGAAATTGAATTACTGGGTCAGAGAGTTCAAATTTACTAGGTAATGCCAAACTATTCTAAATATTTTTGAGTATACGTTCTCACCAGCAATGGGTGAACATCTCTATTGTTTCATATCTGCAAACATTTGATATTATCTGCTTTCTTAATTTTGCCAACGTGGTGAATATGAAATGACTTTAATTTGCATTTTTATGACTAATAAGGTTGGGTATCTTGTTATATTTATATAGGTTAGAACAGAGAGCCCAGGAAACAGACCTACACATATGGAAACCTGACTTATGACAGAGTAGGCATTGAAAATCATTGAGGCAAAGATAGACTGTAACAGTTTATTCTCCCTGTAGAAAAATAAGTGAATAAAAATAAATCCCTACCTCCTAGGGTTTGGGGGTTCTTTTTTGTTGTTTTTTAAAGATAAGATTTCACGCTGCCATCCAGGCTGGAGTGCAGTGGCATGATGTCAGCTCACTGCAACCTCCATCTCTCGGGTTCAAGCGATTCTCATGCCTCAGCCTCACAAGTAGCTGGGATTACAGGCATGCACCACCACATCTGGCAAATTTTTATATTTTTAGTAGAGATGGGGTTTCACCACATTGACTGGGCTGGTCTTGAACTTCCGACCTCAAGTGATCCACCCACCTTGGCCTCCCAAAATTCATAGGTTTTTTCATATCCTATTTATATGTTCATGACTTGATCAATCATGTCCTGGAAGAACGTGCTATGTTTCCATCTATTTCTCCTTGTAGTTCTGGTAGTTTTTACCTTACAATTTATGTGATGTTATGCTAATTGGCATATATATATTCTTTATTGTGGGTCAAAATGTTTATCACCATCAAATTCTCTTCATTGTCTTATTTAATTCATTTGCTCTAAATTCAGATATGACTGATATTAAGACGACAATCCTTGGAGACTGGTTCAAAATAGCTGACTAGATACCTCTTCCACAGAGAGGAATAAAAATAGGAAGCAGATATCCAAGCTTTGAATAGATCATCTAACAGTGAATACTGGGATTCAACAGAGTGACAGAAAGTACCAAAAGCAAGGAGAGGGATGCAAGGCAGTCCGCTTTACTAGGACCAGCTGGGAAAGCGGTAAGAAGCTCCCAGATGTGAGGAAAGAGTGAGAGAGAAACCAAACTTCCAGGGCTCCACACTCCTGCCAATGTCTGCCCATGTGGACCTCGAGACTAACATAGGGAGTTGCCTAGAGACTACATGGAGACACTGCTCCAGAGAAGAAACTTACATGGAGTCCCACAAGCATCCAAGCCCAGAGCAGCTGCAGCTTGGTGCCGTTCTGAGGATCTAAGCTCTGAAGGTCTGAATCCTACCCTGGGGGCAGGCTAACATTGCCACTATTGCTACCAAGCCAAAAAGGGAGAGGAGAGATCAGGTATTGCCACATACCTTAAGGACAAATCCCACTGCTGCTGCTGTGGGCTGCTGTGGAATCAAGACAAACTCCCCATAGCTACCTACCCACACTGCTTCAGCTGAGAGGGGCACTGTCCTCCTTGGGGGCAGAACTGCAGTGCAGCCACCAGTGCCCGGATCTGAGGATTCTGCCAGTAGCCTCACCTCTGCCTGCCACAGTCAGTGCCTGAATGTACTCTCAGGGGGCCTGACAACCAGACTACCAGCCCAGTTCCATCTCCTCAGTACTAGAGCATGCCATTCAGGGAATTACCCATCTCAGTCCAGTCTGCCATCATTCTGTCTCTTATACACATCTAGATGTGTATAAGAGACAGATATATATGTCCTTTATTGTGGGTCAAAATGTTTATCACCATCAAATTCTCTTCATTGTCTTATTTAATTCATTTGCTCTAAATTCAGATATGACTGATATTAAGACGACAATCCTTGGAGACTGGTTCAAAATGGCTGACTAGATACCTCCTCCATAGAGAGGAATAAAAATAGGAAGCAGATATCCAAACTTTGAATAGATCATCTAACAGTGAATACTGGGATTCAACAGAGTGGCAGAAAGTACCAAAAGCAAGGAGAGGGATGCAAGGCAGTTTGCTTTACTAGGACCAGCTGGGAAAGCAGTAAGAAGCTCCCAGATGTGAGGAAAGAGTGAGAAAGAAACCAAACTTCCAGGGCTCCACACTCCTGCCAATGTTTGCCCATGTGGACCTCGAGACTAACATAGGGAGCTGCCTAGAGACTACATGGAGACACTGCTCCAGAGAAGAAACTTACATGGAGTCCCACAAGCATCCAAGCCCAGAGTAGTTGCAGCTTGGTGCCGTTCTGAGGATCTAAGTTCTGAAGGTCTGAATCCTACCCTGGGGGCAGGCTGACATTGCCACTATTGCTACCAAGCCAAAAAGGGAGAGGAGAGGTTAGGTATTGCCACATACCTTAAGGACAAATCCCACTGCTGCTGCTGTAGGCTGCTGTGGAATCAAGACAAACTCCCCATAGCTACCTGCCCACACTGCTTCAACTGAAAGGGGCACTGTACTCCTTGGGGGCAGAACTGCAGTGCAGCCACCAGTGCCCGGATCTGAGGATTCTGCCAGTAGCCTCACCTCTGCCTACCACAGTCAGTGCCTGAATGTACTCTCAGGGGGCCTGACAACCAGACTACCAGCCCAGTTCCATCTCCTCAGTACTAGAGCATGCCATTCAGGGAATTACCCATCTCAGTCCAGTCTGCCATCATTGGCACCTGATTACTCCTGCTGCAGTCTCAGGTCAGGCTGGCCCAACCTAACTATACCACCACAGCTGGAACTCATCCACATGTACTACCAGTGAGCCAGAAGACTGGTCAGCTCAATCTGTTGTAGCAACTACCAACACCAGCATGGACTACTTGGGTTCCAGTAGGTTTCTCTACCATAACTACTGCCATCACCCCAGTTGCTCAGGGGCCCAAGAACACACCCACATGCCCAGTCCACTGCTGCCACTACTAGTATCTAAGCGAGCCACTTGGGGGCCCAAAAACTTGACCTTCCAGACCCACCTCACTAACACAGGTGCCAGTGTCTCTCAGGTCCCCAAACAGGCATGCTCAGTCCACTATCTCCACCACTGGGGCCAAAAGTGTAGTCCATCTGGCATTCTAGTCCCCAGCAAAACTTCACCACAGCCTCTACTCATAGCCATACCTTAAGCCAAAGAGGAAATCACAAATACTACTAAATCTGTTTACAGCTGAAGATCTCACTACTGCAGGCAGTAGTCAGAGCCAAAGTTCTGTATCCACCAACTTTGTTTATATATATATATATATATACACACACACACACATATATATATACACACACACATACACACACATCTTCAGGAAAAGGTCTTCTACTATAAAAGCAATTTCAAAAAATTAAAAGAAGCAACTGTTACACCAGATGTGCAGGTATCAATGTAAAAACATAGAAAACTTTTATGATTATATCAAGGGAATACAATAATTCTCCAGCAAGAGATCCCAATCAAAATGAAATTCCAGTTAAGGAATTCAAAATACTGATTTTAAAGTTTAGTGCAATACGAGAGAATTCTGCAAACCAATACAAAGAAATCAGAAAAACAATTCAGGGTGTTAATGAGAAATTTATCAAAAAGATAGATATTTTGTAAAAGAACAATCAGAAATTCTGGAACTGAAGAATCCATTTAATGAAATACAAAATACATTTGAAAGCTTGAACAATAGACTAGATCAAGCAGAACAAAGAATCTTGGAACTTGAATATTTTGAAATAATCCTGTCAGGCAAAAATAAAGGAAAAAAAAATTCTAAAGAATGAGCAAAACTTTTGTGACCCTAGGAACAACGTAAAGCAGCCAAATAGTCAAATTAGTGGTATCCCTGAGAAAAAAAAGAGAGAATGAAAGGGTTAGAATATTTATTTAATGAAATAATAGATGAAAACTCCCAAGTCTAGCAGGAGATTTAGATATACAGATGTAAGAGGCTCAGTACTTCCCAGAAAGATATAATGCAAAAAGGTCTTCTTCACAGTACATTATAGTCAGATTGTATGAAGTCAAAGATAAAGAGTTAGTCCTAAAAGTATTAAAAGTGTCTAGGCACATCTAAAGAAACCTTAACAGATTAATGTGGATTTCTCAGCAGAAACCTAACAGGCTGGAAGAGAATGGGATAACATACATATTCAAAGTGCTGAAAAAAAAGTACCTCATCAACAAAGAATACTGTGTCTAGAAAAATTATTCTTCTTAAATGAAGGAGAAATACTGAGGGAATCTGTTACCACTAGACTGGCCTATAAGAAATGCTCATGGGAGTTCTAAACCTGGAAGTGCAAGGATGACATTTACCATCATGAAGACACATGATAGTATAAAACTCATTGGTAAAGCAATCACACAAAGGAGGGAGATAACAGATTCAAATGATACCACCACAGAAATCTACCAAATCATAAAGACTAACAATAAGAGAAAAAGAAAGAAATAGAGAATATAAAACACAACCAGAAAATAATTAACAATGTGATAATTGTTAGCCTCACATATCAATTATAACTTTAAATATGAAGAATTAAATTCTCCCTGCTTAAAAGATACAGAATGATTGAATGAATTTTTAAAAAGTGATCCAACAATAGATTGCT
>NW_012103821.1:2482794-2493009 GCF_000951045.1 Mandrillus leucophaeus
TACTACCAGTGAGCCAGAAGACTGGTCAGCTCAATCTGTTGTAGCAACTACCAACACCAGCATGGACTACTTGGGTTCCAGTAGGTTTCTCTACCATAACTACTGCCATCACCCCAGTTGCTCAGGGGCCCAAGAACACACCCACATGCCCAGTCCACTGCTGCCACTACTAGTATCTAAGCAAGCCACTTGGGGGCCCAAAAACTTGACCTTCTAGACCCACCTCACTAACACTGGTGCCAGTGTCTCTCAGGTCCCCAAACAGGCATGCTCAGTCCACTATCTCCACCACTGGGGCCAAAAGACTAGTCCATCTGGCATTCTAGTCCCCAGCAAAACTTCACCACAGCCTCTACTCATAGCCATACCCTAAGCCAAAGAGGAAATCACAAATACTACTCAATCTGTTTACAGCTGAAGATCACACTACTGCAGGCAGTAGTGAGAGCCAAAGTTCTGTATCCACCAACTTTGTTTTTATATATATATATACATATCTTCAGGAAAAGGTCTTCTACTATAAAAGCAATTTCAAAAAATTAAAAGAAGCAACTGTTACACCAGATGTGCAGATATCAATGTAAAAACATAGAAAACTTTTATGATTATATCAAGGGAACAAAATAATTCTCCAGCAAGAGATCCCAATCAAAATGAAATTCCAGTTAAGGAATTCAAAATACTGATTTTAAAGTTTAGTGCAATACGAGAGAATTCTGCAAACCAATACAAAGAAATCAGAAAAACAATTCAGGGTGTTAATGAGAAATTTATCAAAAAGATAGATATTTTGTAAAAGAACAATCAGAAATTCTGGAACTGAAGAATCCATTTAATGAAATACAAAATACATTTGAAAGCTTGAACAATAGACTAGATCAAGCAGAACAAAGAATCTTGGAACTTGAATATTTTGAAATAATCCTGTCAGGCAAAAATAAAGGAAAAAAAAATTCTAAAGAATGAGCAAAACTTTTGTGACCCTAGGAACAACGTAAAGCAGCCAAATAGTCAAATTAGTGGTATCCCTGAGAAAAAAAAGAGAGAATGAAAGGGTTAGAATATTTATTTAATGAAATAATAGATGAAAACTCCCAAGTCTAGCAGGAGATTTAGATATACAGATGTAAGAGGCTCAGTACTTCCCAGAAAGATATAATGCAAAAAGGTCTTCTTCACAGTACATTATAGTCAGATTGTATGAAGTCAAAGATAAAGAGTTAGTCCTAAAAGTATTAAAAGTGTCTAGGCACATCTAAAGAAACCTTAACAGATTAATGTGGATTTCTCAGCAGAAACCTAACAGGCTGGAAGAGAATGGGATAACATACATATTCAAAGTGCTGAAAAAAAAGTACCTCATCAACAAAGAATACTGTGTCTAGAAAAATTATTCTTCTTAAATGAAGGAGAAATACTGAGGGAATCTGTTACCACTAGACTGGCCTACAAGAAATGCTCACGGGAGTTCTAAACCTGGAAGTGCAAGGATGACATTTACCATCATGAAGACACATGATAGTATAAAACTCATTGGTAAAGCAATCACACAAAGGAGGAAGATAACAGATTCAAATGATACCACCACAGAAATCTACCAAATCATAAAGACTAACAATAAGAGAAAAAGAAAGAAATAGAGAATATAAAACACAACCAGAAAATAATTAACAATGTGATAATTGTTAGCCTCACATATCAATTATAACTTTAAATATGAAGAATTAAATTCTCCCTGCTTAAAAGATACAGAATGACTGAATGAATTTTTAAAAAGTGATCCAACAATAGATTGCTTACAAAAAAATTCACTTCCCAGTAAAGACATATATAGACTGAAAGTAAAGGAATGGAAAAAGACAATCTGTGCCAATGGAAACCAAAAGCAAGCAGGAGTAGCTCAAGATCAAAAAAGACTAAGTCAATAACAATTAAAAAGACAAGAAGGTCATTATATAATGATAAAGGGATCAATCCAGCAAGAGGACATAACAGTTGTAAATAAATATGCACCCAACACTGGAGTACTCAGATTTATATGGATCTAAAGACAGAGATAGACCAAAATACATTAATAGTGGGGGACTTCAACATCCTACTCTCAGCATTAGACAGATCACCTAGAAGGAAAATCAACAAAGAAACATTGGATTTAAACTGGACTTCAGACCAAATGTACATAACAGACATTTACAGAAATTCTATCCAACAACTGCAGTATATACTTTCTTTTCATCAGGATATAGAACGTTTCCCTCGATTGACCATATGTTAGGCTGCAAAAGAAGCCCCAACAAATTTTTAGAAATCAAAATCATATCAAGTATCTTCTCAGACCATAATTGAATAAAACTAAAAATTAATACCAAGAACTTTGGAAACTATACAAATACATAGAAATTAAACAACATGCTCCTGAATAAAGCATGGGTCAATGAAGAAATGAAAATGGAAATCAAAAAATTTTTTGAAACAAATGAAAAGAGAAATACTATACCAAAGTCTGTGGGATACAGCAAAAGTAATACTAAGAGGGATGTTTGTAGTATTAAATGCCTACATCAAAAAAAGTAGAAAGATTACGAATGAACAATCTAATAGTTCACCTCAAGGAACTAGAAAAGCAGGAACAAATGAAATCCAATTTAGCCGAAGAATGCAAATAATAAAGATCAAGGCAGAACTAAATGAAATAAAGACTACAAACAATACAAAAGAACAATGAAACAAAAAAATAAACAAAATTGATATACCACTAGATAGCTTAACCAAGAAAAGAAGAGAGAACAGCCAAATAAAGAAAGTCAGAAGTGAAAAAGGAGACATTACAACTGATACCATGAAAGTACAAAAGTTGTGAAAGACTACTATGGACAACTATACACTGACCAACTGGAAAACCTAGAGCCTGATGTACAAAAATCCTCAGCAAAATACTAGCAAACCGAATCCAACAGCACATCAAAAACATAATATACCACAATCAAATGGGACTTATGCCAGGGATGCAAGGATGATTCAACATATGCAAATCAATAAACATGATACATTACATCAACAGAATGAAGGATGAAAACCATATGCTCACCTCAACAGAAGCAAATAGGCATTTGATAAAATTAAATATCCTTTCAAGATAAAAGCCTTCAATAAACTAGGCATGGAAAGGACATAACTCAAATTAATAGCAAATATATATGGAAAACCCATAGCTAACATTGTACTGAATGAGAAAAAGTTGAAAGCGTTTCCTGTAAAAACTGAAACAAGATGATGATACCCACTTTTACCACTCCTGGTTTACATAGTACTGGAAGTCCTAGCCAGAGCAATCAAGCAGCAGAAAGAAGTAAAGAGCATCCAAATTGGAAAAGTGGTAGTCTAATTGTCCCACTTTGCTGATGACACAATCTTGTACTTAGAAAAACCTAAAGACTCTACCAAAAAACTCTTAGAATTGATAAACAAATTCAGTAAAGTTGCAGGATACGAAATCAACCTACCAGAAATCAGTAGCATTTTTTACACCAATAATGATTTAGCTGAGAAAGAAAACAAGAAGAAAAGCCCATTACAATAGCCATAAAAAAAAAATACCTAGGAATAAATGTAACCAAGGAGGTGAAAGACCTCTACAAGGAAAACTTAAAAACAATGATGAGAGAAACACAAACAAATGGAAAAATATCCCATGCTATGGATCAAGAATCAATGTCATTAAAATGATCATATTGCACAAAGCAATCTACAGATTTAATTCAATGCTTGTCAAAATACCAACATAATTTTTCCCAGAATTAGGAAAACAATCCTAAAATTCATACGGAACCAAAAAAGAGCCTGTATCACCAAAGCAATACTGAACAAAAAGAACAAAGCTGGAGGCATCATATTATTTGACTTCAAAATGTATTGCAAGGCTGTAGTAACCAAAACAGCATAAAAACAGACACATAAAGCAATGGAACAAAACACAGAATACAGAAATAAACCCACTTATTTATAGCCAACTGCTTTTTGACAAAGCCCACAAGAACTTACATTTGGAAAAGGACCAAATTTTCAAAAAATGATGCTAGGAAAATTGGATAGCCACATTCCAAAGAATGAAACTAGACCCCTATCTCTTACCATAAACAAGAATAAACTCAAAATGAGCTATAGACTTAAATGTAAGACATGAAAATATAAAAATACTAGAAGAAAATCTGAAGAAATCTCTCCTGGACATTGGTCTAGGCAAACAATTTATGACTAAGACCTCAAAAGCACAGGCAACAACAACAAAAAAGGCAAATAGGACTTAATTAAACTAAAAAGTTTTCACACAGCAAAAGAAATAATCAACAGAGTAAAGAGACAACCTGTTGAATGGAACGGACTATTTGCAAACTATTCAACCAGCAAGGGACTAATGTTCAGAATATACAAGGAATGAAAACACCTCAACAACAACAACAACAAAAAATCCCATTAAAAAGTGAGCAAAGGAAATGAATAGACATTTCTCAAAATAAGACATATAAATAGCCAACAGGTACATTAAAAAAATACTCAACATTTCTTGTCATCAGAAAAATGCAAATCAAAACCACAGTGGGATGCCATCTTACCCCAGTCAGAATGGCTATCCTTAAAAAGATTAAAAAATAACATATCTTGGCAAGGATGCACAGAAAAGGGAACTTTATACACTGTTGGTGGGAATGTAACTAGTCATCCCCTGTAGTTAACACTATGAAGATTTCTTAAAAATCTGAAGGTAGAATTACCATTTGATCCAGCAATCTCACTACTCATATCTACAAAATCAATGTATCAAAGGGATACCTGCACTCACATGTTTATTGCCGAATTATTCACAATAGCAAAGTTGCAAAATCAACCTAAGTATCCATCAAGAGATGACTGGATAAAGAAAATATATATATACACAACGAAATACTTTATTCAGTCATAAAAAAAGAACGAAATCATGTCATTTAAAGCAACATGAATGGAAGATCATTATCTTAAGTGAAAGAAGCCAGGCATGAAAAGACGTATCACATGTTCTCACTTACATGTCAGAGTTAAAAAATTTGATCATATGAGGGTGGAGAGTGAAAAGGTAGATAACAGAGACTAGGAAGGGTGAATAGTGGAGAAGAAGGATGAAGAGCAGTGGGTTAAAGGGTATACAAACATACAAATAGAAGGAATATACTCGTTGTTTGACAGCAGAGTAGGGTGACTATAGTTAAACAAAAATGTATTGTACTTGGGTAACGGACACCCTGAATACTCTGACTTCATCACTATGCATTATACATATGTAATGAAATTTCACATGTACCCAGAAATTTGTACAAATTTTTAAAAAGATAAAATCAAACACCAAAAAAGGATGACTCTTGCTTTCTTTTTGTTTGCATTTATATAGGTTGCCTTTGCTCTTCCTCTTATTGTCAGTCTTTCTGAATGACTTTGTCTATCTATTCTTAAAACGATGAACTTACTTAATACATGTAACAGATATTTGAGAAAAAATAGACCACAACCATGTTTTAACTATGAAAAGGACAATCAGAATGCCTCAGAAAATTTCCATCTGTTTTCCTCCTTATAAGCAATAAAGTAAAATGGCCCAGTGCCACCAAAAGCATATTTCCTATGCCCAAGAGGGACAGAGAAGCAAAGGATTACTTGATTTTCCCACAAAGATATATGGGGGAAGTTCTTTGCATAGTTGTCCATGATCAAATTTTTTAACTCTGACATGTAAGTGAGAACATGTTTTGTTTCTTTTTGAACAAAAGTTAATCATTCTTTTTCCTTTTACTTACTGCAAAGTAGAAAATGAATTGTCAAACTGATTTGGACTGGTGGGATATACCAACGCCCTGAACTGAATTAGGCTTCTATGGTCTCTCCTTGCTTAAAAATATTTTTGAAGATAACAGCCAAATTTTTATGGAATCTGTTGAAACTGTATTATTTAATTACTATTTTTTACCTGTTATTCTCCTTTGGCCAACATTTTTCTTTCTTAAAATTATCAGTGTCCATCATTATAATCACATTATACTAAGGGCAGTTCATTTACTTATTATCTCATTTAATCCCCACAAGTTCGTGAGAGAGGTATTATAAAATCATTTCATTCTTACAAGTGAGGAAACTGATGTTGAGAGATCTGAAGAATGCTGCAAATCCTGTTTGTAAATCACAAAGCCATGATTTGAACCCAAGTCTGTCCAACTCCAAATTCTTTCCTCTTTCAATATACCTGTGTCTTCACTGCACACACAGAGGCTATACAGGAATATTGGTAGAAAATATGAACACTCTGTACTACAATTTGATATTTTATAATCTTCTGTTCGTAGCTATTCTATGCTTCAAATAAAAATGATCACTATGAATAAAATGGTACTAAATGGTACTAGAGAAGACCATAAAAGCGCTCTTTATCCATTTCTTTTTACTATACTAATTGGTCCCTGTACTCTGTCTTATGCTACAAAATGTATATTAATAGCCATCCTATCAGAGGACTACAGCAAGCTACTGGCCACTTTGGTGGAGTTTTCCTATGCCTAACTTCAACTGACGGTAGTTACATGTTTTAGAATAACATTAGTCATGTTTCACAGATGGAGACCATTGATGAATTAAGAATTAACATTTTCTCCTTTTTCTCTTCCTGGTGCCATTCTTAATTCCTGGATGATAATTCTGCCTATATCACAAACGCTTTCGTCACTTATTTGATACCCACACTTGCCTTGCACCGCTGTAGGTAAATATCTTGAACATAAATATCTTGCTTCTTTAGAGTGTTTATCTTTCTAGCATCCTTTTTTCTGTAAGCAGCAACCTAATTATCCCTTGGAAAAGGCCACTGTCCTTTATTTGCAGAGATGTGATGTGGATGGGCTTAGCCCAACCCTAGTTCTAGGATTAGATATTTGACCCAGGTATATTTCAGTCAGTATATTCCATCCCTCTTTTCATATTGATTGGATTAAAGCTAGACATGAACTAAATTCACACCAGTGAAGTCATAGCCCTTTCCATCAGAAAAACCAGAGAAGAATAGCTCTTTTGGAGGTGGTGATGCTGAGGGAATATGGTCTACAGCTGGGCCATGGCAATCATCTTGGGTCACTGGGCCAGTGGCAATCTTAATAGAAGCCAATGGGAGATAATAACTCTAAGATAAAAAACTGAAGAGACAAACAAAGGAAATGCACTCTCAATGACATCACTTAAGCCCCTGGATTTACGGGTGACTGAAATTTACTTTGCACTTCTTTCTCTTAGAAAAGCCAATTGTTTTAATGTGAGTTCACTCAGAAGTAGTTGGGTTTTTGTTTTGTTTTGTTTTGTTTTGTTTTCTAAGCCTGCATGTGGCACCTGATTTTTTTATCACCAGAAGTAGTTCTTGAGACGAGGCTTATAGTGCAAGTAGTTTATTTAGGTATTGATGTCATAAAATACTATTAGGGCAGTAGAGAAGTAAGGTAAAGAAAAGAAAAAAGCCAATAAAGTGTGTATTACCAAGCAAAGTATCATGTTGGGTAACTTGAGCTTAATCTCAATAGGAAACTATAGGACCTGGTACAGAGCACATACTTCCATTATCATCCTGCCTGAGAGACAAGGAAGCTGGGTATTTGTTCACCAACCCCTATCGCTGGTAGATGGGCACTCCTGATTGTTAATTCTAGAGCACTTCCAACCTTTCTCCCCTACATAAGGCCAGAAAGAGCTTACAGGCCAAAAGGGTGCTGAAAATAAGCAGTCAGGCCAGTGGGAATGGAATGTGGAAATGTTAGGAGCCGAGATGTCGGCAGGAACTGAATGATCAATTTTCTAGTTTCTTTAAGTCTGTTTTAATTAGGTTTCCATCAATGAAACTGAAGAATTCTGAAGAAAACCATACACCAGCTAGATATAAACTCCCTAAGGTAAAATATTCTATCTGTGATTCTTTTCTTAATTCAAGTCCTTAACATATAAAGGACAGTGAAAGTTCCATGGCTTACCTTTAAGAGCATATTTTAACCATTGATTCTAGCAGTTATTTTTTGTTTTTGTTTTTGTTTTAAGAAGAAAGTAAATCTCACATAAACAGAGTTACAGTTAACAAAAAATATAAATTAATTTCCCCCTGGGGCCTTGAAATTTATGGGAAATAGCAAAATGTTGACTGAAAAGCTGACAGTGAGAATCTGTTTATGAAAACATCTGCTTCCTGTTGAGCCTGTGGAACTGAGTCAATTAAACCTCTTTGCTCCATAAATTACCCAGTCTCAGGTAGTTCTTTAGAGCAGTGTGAGAATAGTCTAACACAACTCCCAATGTACTGGGAACTCTGAGATCCATCTTCTGCAACCTGACTTTGTGTGGGAACCCGAGGATAGTGGGAGTTTTTGCAAAAACAAGGACTATAGTCAAATTCTCGATGGGGCCCAAGAGTTAAATAAAGGGCTGATACTTGGGGAAGAAAATAAGAGCTAAAGATACTTGGGGGCCCAGTCTTGCATAATAACCTCCTGCAATTTTATTTTTATTGCTCAGACTTATCCCCTAATTTCCCCCTTTTTAAAAATTCTATGGCTTAAACTTCTTGAGACTTGGCAGAAAGCCTTGTTGTTACCCAAAACTTTAAGACAAGACACTTTGAGACAAGAAGGAAGTAAGGAAGTACTTCAGGCGAGAGCAAAGTGAACATTTTTGTGCCACTCACATTTAAAAAAAAAATTAGGGGCATACAAAAATTGGTACAACCACACTTTGGAAAACTGGCAGCATCTACCAAAGCTGAAGATCATATCCCTCACGAGCTAGCATCTCCACTTCTGGGCTTATACCCAACAGAAATGTGTAAGCATATGCACCAAAAGAATGCTCGTGGGAACGCTATTTAGGGTAATTAAAGATTAGAAACCACCCAAATGTCCATAAAGAGTAGAAGGGATATAAAAATGGTGATATTCATACAACCGAATACTCTACAGAAATAATAACAACATGCAAAAATATGAATAGATCCTACAAAGATAACATTGAGTGAAAGGCGCCAAGCATGAAAGATTACATACTGCATGATGCTGTTTACATAAAATACCAAAGCAGGTAAAACTAATAGATGCTATGAGGTATTTGGTTGATAATATTGTTTCTTGGTCTGAGTACCGGTTATACAAGTGACTCTGTTTGTAAATATTCCTCACACTGTATGCTTATGACATATGCACTTTTCTGTGTATACATCATGCATCAATAAAGTGTGTGTGTGTGTGTGTGTGTGTGTGTATGTCTTGTTTTGTCTTTATAGCAAACAAAAAGTATCGCTTTACACAGCTGGTTGGTACAACTCACCTACAAGGAAACAAATCTCCTCTTGCCTCTGAGGGACTAGATCTTCATCTCATTATCACTTAAGTTTTCCTTATTTTCAACCTGATTATTCAGGGAAATAGTTGCCTTGACGCTTACCTCCTGAATAATCGCCACAGCAACCCTTTCCTCCCCAAGTATGGATTAATCTTCCCCACTACCTCCCCTCCACCCTGGAATTAAAATCTTGCCCCAGGGGTAATAGGGACACCTGTCATCTCAAGTACAGGTTAACTCGCCAGAGCACCTGTGCCCTCCATCCTCCGCCTTCTTCTCTGAGTGTACACATTTAGCTCTGACACCTATCGTGCACAGCTTCTCAGCAACCGCTGAAATCAGCCTTGTTTGGGTCTGGAGTGCACCTCAGGGTTTGGCCCATCTCTGCCTCTCCGATAGCTATGCTAGGCCCCTGCAGAAGAGATCAGAACCTCATTCCCCATCCCTGGTCTTGCAGCAAACACAATAAAGCAAAATAATTAGGAATTCTGCATTCAATCACATGTTGCCTACAACTCAGCATTCAGCATTTACAAATGTGCTGAACTGTTATCAGGTACTAATCTGGTTCTTTTCTGCATTAAAAAAAAAAAAAATCACAGTAAATTCAATGAGCTCTCAAGAGAATTGTCCAAATCAATAAGCTTTTTGTTTCTATTTAGACTCCACAATACCCTGTTTGATAAACTAGCTGTGCTAAGCAGTGGCTGAACAACCGATTTTACACTCATGGACGCATAGGTTTGGCTTATGATGACTATGAAGTAGAATAGAACGAAATTCCTAGAGAGTTCTGAGTCCCCTCGACTCAAGAGGTCCTGTTTCCCAGGG
>NW_012103821.1:2493414-2507487 GCF_000951045.1 Mandrillus leucophaeus
TTTTTTGACAGAGTCTGGCTCTGTCACCCCAGCTGGAGTGCAGTGGCATGATCTCGGCTCACTGCCACCTCTGCCTCCTTGGTTCAAGTGATTCTCCTGCTTCAGCCTCCTGAGTAGCTGGGATTACAGTCGTATGCCACCACACCCAGCTGATTTTTGTTATCTTTAGTGGTGATGGGGTTTCATCACGTTGGCCAGGCTGGTCTCAAACTCCTGATCTCAAGCAATCTCCCGCCTGGGCCTCCCAAAGTGCTGGGATTACAGTCGTATGCCACCACACCCAGCTGATTTTTGTTATCTTTAGTGGTGATGGGGTTTCATCACGTTGGCCAGGCTGGTCTCCTGAGCTCAAGTGATCTCCCGCCTGGGCCTCCCAAAGTGCTGGGATTACAGGTGTGAGCCATCGTGCCTGGCCTCATTTATATTTCTTAAATTCAGATTTTATTTTGTTTTATTATACTTACTTAAAGGCTAAATTACACTAGGAATTTTACTTCAACACACATAGTTAACTATGTATGTAACAAACTACATACATCTACATATACAGAGGGAGTAACTATAAAAACAGGAACTGTGTTTAGACATCAGCTACTGTGCATACAAGGAGTTGCCAGTGGAAAACCAGCTAAAGATAACCAGTTCCACGCCAGAGCATGTCCACTCAATGTTTCTCATTCCATCATTATGTTACGTTAGATATTGAGGACTTTGTAGTCTGGCCAAATTATAATTTAAATAACCTTGGTTGATATTAAGCCAGAAATGCTAATACTTTAGTTTTTCACTGAAAATTAAATTCTATGGAAATAGGACATAAGTGTGTTCCTCTAAGGATTGGGCACAGTGAAATGGGAAACGTCCCCAGAAGAAGCTGAGGGTGCTGATGACACATTTTGCTTCCTGAGCATTTTTTTCCTGAGGATTAGCTGATAGCACCCACATGGTTCTCAACCTCTTCACAGTTCACAAGAAGTACTTTTTATCAAACCCATCCCAGTAGGCTTTTCCTGACCTTGATCTTGAAAAACAGTTCTGATTGTAGACAGGCCAGATTTCAGCACGTCTAGTCCAATCCCACAAAGTCCTACAGGATCTGCCTGTATTCTGCTCCTCCCCTTGCCCCTCTGATTTCATCTCCTGTCACTTGCCTACTTGATCACTTTCTACAAGCTACACAAGGCCCCCTGCTTTCTGGAAAATTTCTGATCCACTCCAGCCTCAGAGCCCCAGGGCCTTTGCACCTGCCGTTCCATCTGCCTCCTTCTTCTAAGCTACTCCTCCCTGAAATATCTCTGGGGATCACTCCATTATCTTTTTTTGTTTGTTTTTATTCAAATGTCACCTTAGTGATAATGTCCAATACTTACTATTTCCTTTTCTTGCTTTATTTTTCTTTAAAGTATTTAATGTCATCTAGAAACTCTGTATTTTAATTCCTTTTTTTTCTTGATTTTCTGTCTCTTCTTACTATTAGCCACATGAGAACAGGAATCTTTGTCTCTTTTTGTTTTATTCCTAGCATCTAGTAGTGCACCTGGCACAGGGAAGACACTCAATAATAAACTGTTGAATGAATAAATGAACAGAAGAATGATTTAGTCACGCAGGCTCGATAAATGACATTTTGTCTTATCCTTTACACTTGGATTTTGCTTTGGCAACTTTCCTACATTATCAGCACCTAAAGGACTAGCCCTAGTCCTGTTCTCTTGGGACTTAGATCCTGACTCTGAACCCCTACCTATGTTCCTCTCTTATTGTTTCCTAACAGACTTTTCCCTAGTGCCAATTGCCTGAATGTCTGAACACTTCTATCCCTGGATGCCCCCATTATTACAGTGTATTTTTTTGTAGAATCATTCTTTACCTGGTCTTCATTTTGTCAACAAATAATTTTTGAGTGAATTCCATATGCTGGGAATTATGCAATATCTTGGGGACGAAAAAAGCAAGAGGACACAGCCTTCAGATATCCAGGACTTATTGTTCTAATACCCTGTTTTGTCTTTCGGCTTAGATCTTAGGTTCGTTACAAACAGTTCTGTCCATCTCCAAAGATGTCCTAGTTTTAGGACAAAATTCTTTCCCAGTATGCCCCGTACTGCTGTAGCTAACAAGCCATGTCTAACAGAATCAGAAATGAGAGCCCAGCCCCGTAGAAGGTATGCTGAGAAAAACAACTGAGAACCCTATATTATTGATTTGATATCTTACTGATTTTCTCCTTGGGTTACGTTCAGAAATATTGCACACTTTTGTTTTAAATAAATTCAAAATATCTTAGCAAACCATTATTTCCTTCCTCTCCTGCTTCAGGATAGTCTTCACTTAGCAACTTAGGCAATACCAAATTTGTTCCAACAGCCAAAGACTTCACTTTGTAAATCTGAAACTCTCCCTTTGGCTTAGAAGTGAAAAAAAAATTGTACTTTTTTAGGCTTCTCTCTTTTGTTTGAACAAGCTACTGCCCTGATGGTTTTGATATTCACCAGATATTTTAATTACTCATAGTCATTACTTTTATAAAGAGCCCATTTAAAGAACAATCATGAAATATACTTCTACTTCATGAGAAATCGATGGTTGCTCTGAAAAACAAAGCTTAATCCAATATGAAGGTCATGTAACAGCTCAGCAGATAATTCTGTCTAAACACATTCCTTATCTGCGTATTGCCAAAACCATTAGCATCTTGAGCTCACAAGTCCTCTACAACCAAACACATTCACCGAATGCAAATGTCTTCCACTTACGTTTGCTTGCTTTTTCCAGGAAGAATGATGGACGGGACAATACTCTGTGCTTCACCATTGCCTGCATGCTGAATGCATGTATTTATTGGTTCAGTGGCTAACTGTTCAACTGCAGTCTTCATTCATGCTGCAGGGTTACCATGTCAAGCACAGCACACAGAACCAGAAGAAATACGTTCAGGGTTTTAATAATTCAGCCCACAGATTGCCCACTGCACATGAGTAAAGTTTTTACAACCACATTATAACCAGAAATGAGCTTTCTTCTAATGTACATCCAAGTTAAATATACTGTACTACAAATAATTGCTTTCCTTAATTTAACTAATGGAATGGTTATGCTGAAGGCTAAGGAAAGGCAGCCAAAGCAGTGGTGCCCATTCTGCAGACATGCAGGGCAGAGTCCTGGCTGACCACTTCTCAGTTCAGGCCAGACTCACTTTGTATTTCCATGTATCCTGAAGTTTCAGCCCTAAAAAAGAAAATCCTCAAAATGGTGTGAGGCTTAACAAATATTCCTTCAAAACTAGCCTGACAACATCATGAGACCTTGTCTCTACAAAAAACAAAGAAATTAGCTGGGTATGGTGGCACACGCCTGCAGTCCCAGCTACTCGGGAGGCTGATGCGGGAGGATCACTTAAGCCAAGGAGTTCAAGATTAAAATGAGCTATGATTACACCGCTGCACTCCAGCCTGGGCAACAGAGTGAGACCCATCTCAAATAAATAAATAAAAATAAATATTCTTAATAACATACCTTAATATTATTTAATAAGTACAGCTAATAAATATTCCCTGGGAAAGCTTTATTGTTTCTAGACCTCAGAGAACTCACAATTTCCATCATTTGACAACAGCGAGAGAATGAATTTAATCATTTTAAAGCCTAAGTAAAAGACCCCATTTTCTTCTTCCATTTTTCTGGATTGGTCCGTGAGTAATGTTTTCTCTCTGTGACCTTCAATCCTTTCTTTTCCCATGACTATTTTTCCTAGACCACTTTTCTCTTTGTCTTGATAAAAACCTTCCCAGACATGGCTACTTCACCAAGTTCCCAGCGGGTCTTCCTTTCCTTTCATTATTAGCATTGTCATAGAGTAGGTAAAATGCTCACTGCTTTCGTTCCTCTCCTCATAGTCGCTTCTTAACTCCCTGGCCCTGTCATTTGAATTCCACAGTCATTAATTAATTACAGTTTCCAAAGATACCAGTGGATTTTTAAATATCAAACAAATTCTAGTGAGTCACCAGGCTTCTTCAGCATTTGACAGTGTTAATTTTTCCTGCTTTGTGAATTTTTTCTCCCTTGGGTTGTTTTACTACATCATGGCTTCTTTCTTAACAGTGCCCTCTTGATTCCTTTCTCCACCCCTCCTCAACTACAGACATTTCCAAGATTCAGGCTTTAGTCTTCTTGTTCTTTTATCTGGCATGCTTTACCTTGATGATCTCATCCAAGGCTTCCACTATTCCTTCTAAAGCAAATCATTCTTGACTTTGTCTCTAGCACTGACATTTCTTCTGAGCTCTTAAACCATTTTCCAATTGCTTCCTGTTCATCACTATAAAACTATCATAACTGGTAACATTGATAAATATCTTTCAAATCAAATTCATCATTTTCCCAAAATATATTCCGACTCTCCCATTTACTGTCTTGACAAATGTCATCTGAGTACACACATCACTCCAGAGAGAAACCATCACTCCAGAGAGTAATGGAATTAACTCCCTCCTATCCTTTATCATTCAATTAGTTCAGCAGCTAAATCCTATTAGCTCTACCCAACTATCCCACCACTATCCCCTCCATCCTATCCTGTCTGCTGTCTCTCAATTCATATCCCCTATTCTCCCTCATGCACCTTTACAATACCTACCAAACAGGATGCCCTTGCTCCAGGTTCCCACCTCTCATGCATTTATGCACTTTGAGTTCAGTTATTGTTCTATGGCAGTATATAACAATACTGTAATCCTAAATGACTCCCTCTACTGGATGAAATTCAAACTCTCTGGCTACCTTTCAAGCCCTGTTTGCCTCACACCTTCACACACAACCTAAACTCTAGCCACATTTTTCATTTATGGTTCTCAAATGGACCATCAAACCTCCATCCCTTTTTTAAATTCTATTCTCTTTGTTCAGAATATTCTCCCCTCTCTCCTATTTTATCTGCGAACTCCTACTTACTGGTCCAAGCCCAGCTTGAAATTCAGTTCCTCTTCATGTGATTTCCTGTGTCTTCCAGTATCGCCTCATCAGGAGAGTTCACTGCTCCTCATCTGTATTCCCACAGCATTTTGTAGACTGCAAACACATTCAGTACTGAAGCTTCATCTTTTCAGAACTGAACTGAGCACATAACATATAGTAAGTGTTCAATGAGATCATTTACTTCGCACGTGTTTATTGAGCACTTTCTATACACTGGACATTGTTTTAAGTGTTGACAATATAATGGTGGAAAAAACAGACACAATTCCCATCTTCATAGGGCTTATAGCTTAGACTGAATTATGACCAACAACAACAATAAAGAAACAAATGTTTATTTAGCTTCTTTGCATTCCCTGTGCCTTGTATAATCTTTGTTAACCTAAGAAATTAACTTCTTATATGTGAAATTGCTAGTTTTCTGAACTACTAATGAATGCATAATTGTCAAGTAATGGGTTTAAAATCATTAGAAAAACTTAACATTATAGTCACCTGATGCCTAAAGTTTGTTCTTTTTTTATATATATAAAAGAGAAAGACTTAAGAAGGGATAAATATGTTAGATGTATGAATATTAAAGCACCTGTATATATACATGTGTGTTTCTCTGAGGCAGTTGGAGAGGTATAAGTGAAAGGAAAAGATGACTAGATTAGGAGATGTTGAAGAGGCACCATGCTAAGAAAAACAGGCTGCTGTTTAGGCCGTAATTTTCTGTTACATTTTTTGACAACTTTCCTGAAGGTCCCAGACATCATGGGTTTTCTGTCCAATGTCCTGCAACGTTACTGAACTTTCAAGCAGCTATGTGAATTCTTCCAGGCACTAGTTTGGTCTGCAATTGCATTGTTAGGCAAGCTGAACAAAAGGCAGCCACTCAGTTCTATTGAAAATGAGGACAGCACTAATTAATTTAGAAAGAGAGGGGAGTGAAGCAACTCTTGGTGGTACTTCAAATTAATTGTAATTGATGATTAAAATTTCCATAAAATTTTCCCTTAAGAACAAAATACATTATAAACTCCTTGATAATGCTAATCTTCATAACATATGTTTCTTAATCTAAAGGGGTAATTTACTCTTACCATTTATCACACCTAAAAGCATCCCAATGTTATAACTAAAACCATACTGTTAAAAAGGCTGAGATAAATCATGCAGGCAGATGGTGGTTCTACAAGCCAAACTATAATCAGGCTTTGAGTCATACCAAACAACTTTCTGACACTCCCAGGCATGACAGGAAGGCTTAAGTGGCACTTTTCTCTGAGAACCTTTCTCTGGCACAAATTGGAAGGCCCTAGAACACGACCAGCTTGTCTGCTCCTGATGACTGTTAATGAGATCCCAGAATTCAGAACCAGCCAGAACCTATTTACTCTCCTTTCATGGTCCCCATAGTCCTTTCTATTTGGTCACATCTCCTTTTAGCATGACAAATAGCATTGGTAACGTTTCCTGACCAACGTCCCAGTTAAGGCTCTTCTGAGAAACTCGAACACTAGGTCCTCTGTCATCCAGCTCCATTGCATCCCAGGTGAGGTTTCTTTGCAGTAGACACAATTTCTTAGAATCCCAGAGATGAGAAAAACTGTGTGTGGTATGGAGAGGGAAGGGAGGATAAACTTAGATATAAAAATAAGAATATTTCAAATTAAATAAAATGAGAAACCAGTTAAATATTTCATATGAGAAAAACGAGTGTTAATATTGTTTGAGTCCTTAAGATGAGCCAGGTACTGTAGTAAGGATTTATATCTATTGCTTCATTTAATCTTCAACCAACTTATCTATGAAGTAGGTCCCATTATTATTCCCATTGTACAGCTGTGTAAAGAGACTCAGGGATGCCAAGTAAGTTACTCAAGAACATAAAGCTGGTAAGAGAAGGAGCAGTGACTTGAATGGGCTCCAGATGATGGCAAAGATTTGGCTTTTAGCAGCTTTGAGTACTGCTCTTATGAACCCTAGAATTGGCAATATTTCAATTAGTATATAAGCAATTGCAAAAATGTTTTTAATGCTTGTATAATATTTATTAGCCCCAAAAGGTGTCCTAATACAAGAGAATGTTCTTTTCAAAAGCCTTATAGAAGATAAACCACTGACTGCAGCAATTTGCCCTCAAATTCTGTTCTGCAGTTCCACTTGGTAACAGTGTGGGGATGCTGTGATAGAGAGGCTATGTCACTTGCTCTCTGTGCTCTGTATCTGCTTTTCAGGCTTGCCCAAATCTGGAGGAGGTCAGACTGCATGGGAGATTTCTGACAGTGCCCCCAACTAGTTAACCACTTTAAAGATGTATTGTCTGGAATGTGGTATCGTCACACACTGCTGTGTCATGATCCATTAGGAGATTGTGTTGCAAGGAATACGTCAATAGAGTTCAAACCCCTAAACAATAAATTTCTAAACAAATTAGAGCAGAACAATTTTAAAACAAGCATATTTTGGACAATTTTTATATGTCAAAAGTGCTAAGCGCTTTACAAATATCTTATTCCATTCTCATAAAATCTCTAAGATCTATATTTCATTCTTGCCTTTTTACAGATAAGAAAATTGGGACTTAAAGAGGTTCAAAGGCCAAGCATGGTGGCTCCTGCTAGTAATGCCAGCACTTTGGAAGGCCAACATGGGACACCAAGTTGAGCCCAGGAGAGTTTGAGACCAGCCTGGGTAACAGTGAGATTCTGTCTATACAATTTTTTTTTTAATTAGCCAGGTATGTTGGTGCATCCACTAGTCCCAGCTACGCATGAGACTGAAGTATGAGGATCACTTGAGCCTGGAAGGCACAGGCTTCAGTGAACCATGATTGCACCACTGCGCTCCAGCCTGGGAAACAGAGTAAGACCTTATCTCAAAAAAGAAAACAAAACAAAACAAAAAAGTGGTGATGAAGGGTTACGCAATTTGTCCCAGAGTCTTACAGCCATATAGGTATCAGAACGTAGACCCAAATTCCTATCTATATATATTTAAAACATGCACTCTTATCCTTTTTTTTTTTTGACAAATTCTAATTGTATATAATTATAGGGTACACAGTGATGTTATGATACATATATACAGTGTGGAATGATTAAAGCAAGCTAATTAGCATATCCATCACCTTAAATAACTATTATTTATTTCTCCCAACTGCAACTTTGTACCGTCTGACCAACCTCCTCCTACACCATTCTAGTCTCTGCTTCTGAGTTCCATCGCTTTGGATTCCACATATAGGTGAGAACATGTGGTATTCATCTTTTTGTGCCTGTCTTATTTCATTTAGCATAATGTCTTCTAGGTTCATTCATGTTGTCTGTTACAAAGGACAGAATTTTCTGCTTTTTTAAGGAGGAATGGTATTCCATTTTGAATATATACTGCATTTCTTTACCCATTCATCTGTTGATGGACACAGGTTGATTCCACAGCTGGGCTATTGCAAGCATTCATATCCTTGATACTACATTACCCCTCAGTCACAAGCATAGTCTAATATGATGTCATGAGTGGTATAGAAAAGAGATACTTTGTAAAGAATCAGCAATAGGATAAGTTATTAGTATGCATGTGGGAATGTGTGGTACATGTCAGAGTGCCTATTATATGTGTCAAAGCTGATATAAAGATAAAAGATTCTTTAAAATTGTTAATAGAGTAAACTAGAAGACTCTGAAATATAATTTGTTCTTGGCTCCATTGTCTAATGGATATCTTTGGAAAGTAATTCAGCTGTGTTTCATCAGTTTACAATTTGGGGAGAATATTTGACACCTACCTTTCTCATAGGAGTGTTTTAATAAAAACTAAGATATGGAACAATTATTGTAAATGTTTCTCATTTAATATGTTTATCAGTATCATGCCATGTTACGGAGTTTAAACTATCCTTTAAGCAATAATTGCTGCTGGATATTTTCAAAGACAAGCATAATATGACCAAATTCTCATTTTGAGGGTAAAAAACCACTGGTAGAAATATGTGAATGGATGGAAAGGAGTAAATTTTCTTTAAATGCATTGATGTAACAGCTGGGTTATAAAGTGTCTCTGAACACAGGCAGCTGGTGTGAGCTAAGCAAGGAAAAACTGGTAAAGGAAACAAAAGCAAAGCTTCTCAGATTACTGTTTTTCCTTCTGTCTCTGAGAAAGGATCAGACAGAAATTTGAAAGCAAGTTACAAGACTTAGTCACTGCAAAGGTGACAAAAACAAGCAATGGGGAAAGGACTCCCTATTCAATAAATGTTGCTGGAATAACTGGCTAGCCATATACAGAACATCGAAACTGGACCCCTTCCTTAGGCCATATACAAAAATCAACTCAAGATGAATTAAAGATTTATGTAAAACCTGAAACTACAAAAACTCTAGAAGAAAACCTAGGAAATACCATTCTGTACATAGGCCCCTGGCAAAGATTTCATGATGAAACCCCCAAAAGCAATTGCAGCAAAAGCAAAAATTGACAAATGGGACCTCATTAAACTAAAGAGTTTCTGCACAGCAAAAGAAACTATCAACAGAGTAAACAGACAACCTAAAGAATGAGAGAAAATATTTGCAAATTATGTATGTGACAAAGGTCTCATATTCAGAATTTATGAGGAACTTAGATAAACAAGCAAAACCAACTCCATTAAAAAATACTCAAAAGACATGAACAGACACTTCTCAAAAGAAGGGCATACACACAACCAACAAGTACATGAAAAAATGCTCAATATCACTAATTATTAGAGAAAAGCAAATAAAGACCACAGTGAGCTATCGTCTCATACCAGTCAGAACGGCTATTACTTCAAAAAATAACAGATGCTGGTGCCATTGCAGAGAAAAGTGAGTACTTATACTCTGCCGCTGGAAGAAATGTAAATTAGTTCAACCTAATTTACATTAGGTGGAAATGTAACTGTGGAAAGCAGTTTGGGGATTTCTCAAAGAACTCAAAAGAGAACTACCATTCAACCTAGCAATTCTATTACTGGGTATATACCCAAAGGAATGTAAAGCATTCTACCATAAAGACACATGCATGCATATGTTCATAGCAGCACTATTCACAAGAGCAAAGATATGGTATCAATCTAAACGTCCATCAATGGTGGACTGGATAAAGGAAATGTAGTACATATACACTATGCGGTACTATGCATCCATAAAATAGAATGAGGTCGTGTCCTATGCAGCAACATGGACGCAGCTGGAGGCCATTATCCTAAACGAATTAACGCATGAACAGAAAACCAAATACTGAATGTCCTCACTTATAAGTGGGAGCTAAACACTGGGTACACATGGACACAAAGAAGGAAACAGCAGACACTGGTGCTTGCAAGAGGGTGGAGGGTGGGAGGGGAGTGAGGATTGAAAAACTACCTATTGGATACTATGGTTATTACCTGGGTGATGAAATAATCTGTATGCCAAACCCTTGCAACACACAATTTACCCATGAAATAGCTTGCATATGTACCACTCTAAAATTAAATAAAAGTTGGAAAGATAAATAAATAAATAATGATAATAATGGAATAAAAAAAAAGACTTAGTCACTGTTTGGCCTTGGCCAGTTGCTTGAATTCATCAAGTCACAGTATTCTCGTTGTGATATTGAAATAATCTGTATGCCAAACTCTTGCAATACACAACATACCCATGAAATAGCTCGCGCATGTACCCCCCTGAACTTAAATAAAAGTTGGAAAGATAAATAAATAAATAAATAGAATAATGGAATAAAAAAAGACTTAGCTGTTTGGCTTTGGCCCCGTTGCTTAAATTCACCAAGTCACAGTGTTCTCATTTGTGATATTGGAATAATCATAGTACTAACTTCAGAGGGAATTTATGAGCATTAAACAAGCATTTGCTTGTTATTTTGTTTAAATATAAACACTACATACTGTCAGTGTTTATATTTTAGTGTTTAACACATTTAGCTATATTGTTATCAATTATTCTGTGTTTAAAGGAAACAATCTGCTATGAAAGACTGTGAAGATCAAAGGGGACATGATCCCATAAAGATATGCTTGTGTTTCTTCACTTTTAAAGACATAGGAGGATTAAGTATACTAGCATTAATTATTTACTTTTCTGGTTTGAATTTTAGAAAGAACTGTGAATCTCTCAAACTAGAAAGACTTCTGAGAAAAAATAATTAACATGCCACAGCACCAAATCAGTGAATGAAACTATATGAATGAAAACAATGTTTAGAAATGAGGTCTGAAATTCCTGTATAAACACTGATGCAACAGGATACTATTTTTAATGTTAAATTTGTCAGTCATTTCACCTTTTAACAAGAATATTTTATTATGCATGCAACATCTTTTATGTTAATTTGTTATTTGCTACAATAAAACCTCTATCTGCTTTTTTGTTCCTGTTAAATGGGGCAGGAAACCGGAAGTCAAATAGCTCACACTGTGTCGTGCAGTGAGTCACATAGGGAGAACTCGGTTTGCAGTGGGATCACATGTTCGGGCCAGTGACTTTAAGGTGCTCTCAGCAACATAAGCCCCACTGTTCTGTGTTGCTTCATACAACAGCATCTCCTTCCCCTATCTGAGTTTTTCTTGGCTACCTCATCTGTCACTTCCCTCTCCTGACTGCATTGCTATAACAAAAGACAGACTCTCTGCGCCCCTTTATGCCCTCGTCTGAGACTGTGTTAAAGGATACATATAGAAACTTTAGATAGTGCTGTGAAGTAACATTAGAAAATGTATCCCACATCACACACATGAAACATACACAACACACACACATACACCACATACACACACACACACACACGCAAACACAATGTGGTACTCTCTTGCTATAGCATTCCGTTTATGTGTGAGACCAGCATCCCAGCCTGAGAAGGAGATATCATGTGAATAGAACAATAATAAATAATAATTCAAATTATTCTTCTCTGGCAGAAGTCTATGCAACAATATTTAGAGTGTGCTGAGGAACTCAGCATTCTCCCCTTCTATAAGCCATTTCAAGCTTCTCTATACCACTATTATCAGAAAAAAATTGTACCACTTTCCTGGACCCTGCTTCTATCCTCTGCTCTGTCTTCACCTTAGTTTTCCCTCCAGACTTTTTGAAAAGGAACATGTGTCCATCCATCACCCAAGTTCCAAGTTCTGGGAGATGTCCTTGTAGATTCCTCCCCCTCTTCCTCACCCTAAATCCCATCATCTCTTGATTACTAGTTGATCAATAGTAGTTCTTTTGGTATAGTCCCCAACCAGCAGCATCAAGATCACCTGGGAATCTGTTATTTATAATAACAGATTATATTTTGAAGCATTTTTGAAGCATTTTCCTTCCAGTGACTGCATTTATTGAGGCATATACCATTTCTTGCCCCAATAATTACAGCAACATCCTAGTTGGCCTGCCTGCTTCTCATCTTTCACCCCTCAACTCTGTCCTCGTCAAACTGTCAGAGAGTATTCTACGAAGACATGCCCTCCCAAACGTAAGATCCCTGAATGTTTTTTGATACCTGTGACAGTATTTTCAAGTGTGCTTGATCATAAGATTATTTAAAAATTTAGATTATGGGGTCCTACCTTAGAATCTCCAGAGTGATTCCTCTGATCAGAGGAGCCTAGGAAATGTGGACCTGAAGATAGATGATCATCTAAATTCCCTTGCCGGGCACACAAGGTTCTCCCTAAATTCGTTCCTAGTTACGGCTCTCATTTTATCCTGCTATTATGTGCCTTTAACACCCTCTTCAAACATACTCTTCCCCCATTTCCTATCCTTCAATCGCCCATCACTTGGATTAAACCCTCTCCTCTGTGCTCATATAGTGCTGAGAGCATTCCTCTATCACTTACTCAGTTATTGTCAAAACTGAGTTATTGACACCCCTGGCTGACAACTGTTCAAGTCCCAGTTTACTCATTGATAACACTGCTCCTTTAGTCAGAGTTCCTAGATGCATGCAACAGAAACTGACAGTGGTGAAATTACCCAGACAGGTAATTTACTGAAAGGACATAGCGTGGCTCATAGACTGACAGAAGGTGATGGAGTTAGTCTCCAGGAAACTGTCAAAAAGCAAGGAAGCCTAGACAGCCAAGGTCATTCACGGCAACAATCTAAAAGCTACCTGCTTTGATACTAGTCGTTGAACACTTGGCATTGCTGGAGTTGGATTCCTGTCATGCTTATTCTATCCACACATAATGTCTCAGCTAACCTTATGTTTGCATCCTTATCTCAAATCCCAGATAGCTTCATCTCTTTGATTGACTTAAATCATGTCCCCACATTCTAGCTCAGTAGTTCTTATGGTATAGTCCCCAACTGGCAGCATCAAGATCACCTGGGAATTTGTTAGAAACACAAATTCTCAAACCCCCTGGGGATAGGGCTCAGCAATCTATGTTTTAAAAAGTTTTCCGTGTGATTTTGATTTATGCTAAGGTTTCGTGACTACTGTTGTAACCACAGCGAGGCTGGAGGAAGCAGTATTTGGCCACTTCAGTTCCATAGTGGGACCAATGCCCACTTGCTAAGAGATTACTAAAAGGCAGGAAGGATGTTCAGAAGTTGTATAGCAAAGAAACAAACAAAAAGAAGCAGATATCCACTGTATGTTTTTACAATCCTCAATTTCAGGAAGACTAGGTATTTCCTAATATCATAAAAGTAATAAGTACTGGAACAATTCAAACTCAGTAACCCCTGTCTCTACTTCTCCACATTCCACATTTTATGACCTATTTTGTCAATGGTAAATACCTGACGTTCATTTCAAATTCATCTATGTGAACATGACCTCATATTTTAAAATCAGATATGAAAATAGCTTTGTTTACTGGATTGTGTTAACAGCACCTATTTATGCAAGCTTTGTCTACAACACTGATAAATATGGGGTGTAGCTTTCCCTGACAGCTCTTTCTGCAGAGTTTATAGAATTAACCATTTAAATATTTGATTTTCACTCAGCTGACATCTTAAAGCACCCATGGGTCCCATTTCACATAATCAACCTCCAAAACAAAATTGTATCATTTACACATCCACTTAAAAATAGTAACATTATTATTTTTGTTATTAGGTAATATTTATTTAG
>NW_012103821.1:2508147-2509872 GCF_000951045.1 Mandrillus leucophaeus
TCCCCTAAGATTCATATGTTGAAGACTAATGCCCAATATGATGGTATTTGGAGTTGGGTCCTGTGGCAGCTTATGAATATGGGGCCCTCACAAAAGGAATTAGTACACTTATAAGGAGAAGGAGAGAGCTTCCTGTCTCCCTCTGCTCCATCATATGAAGATACAAGAAGGCATTCATCTGCAAAGCAGGAAGTGTGCCCTCACCAGACACTGGATGTGCCGGCACCTTGATCTTGGACTTCCTGACCTCCAGGACAGTGAGGAATAAATTTCTGCTGGTTAAGTCTCACAGTGTATGGCATTTTTATTATGGCAGTCCAAACTGACTTAGATAGAAGGTGCTGGCTGACATCCATTGTTTCAGCAAAAATGGAGCCACATGGGCATACGGGGGCATACGAGTCTCCAGTGTCTCTATTCTACTTCCATCAGTCCACAGTGTCTATCACTTAATGACAGAAAGCCCCTTTCAGAGGAGAGGATTTACCCAAAAGAGCTTTGCTGTTCTGAAGAAGCCCCTGGATTTCCCCACATATTCCTGTCCAAACGAGGACAAGAGATTCCAAAAGTATGATTTAATATAAATTACTCCAGTGTTTCCACAAGAACTTAAAACTCTTTAACAAAAACTTCAACCAGTTTGTAAATGGGAGCTATAAAGGAGACAATGGAATAAGAAACTGAAGAGAAGGATAATGAGGAAAGGAAGATAGAAGAGCTAGAATATTTAGTGATGATTTAAGTTACTTACCAGATTAGTACTGAGGAAGGTAGCACATGCAGTGTTCTTCAAACAACACACAGCACTTTACGCTTGCAGAGAGGAGTGCTCCATGGTACTGGGGTTATGTCAATAATTCTCACCTCCAAACCTCAGGAAGGAACAGCTGTCAGCCTCCTAATGTAACATTTCAAACATCCTTCCTAGACGTGACTTTTCTGTTAACTGAGACATCCGGTTAGATATCAAAATAATTGCACTTTAAAGAAAGTAAAGGGTCTTGATGAATTTCTTCTGTGCCCATTCCCATCTCCACAGACAATCCCTTTAGGTATTTGTTTCTTCTGGTAGTTACTTCTTTAAATGGCTGTTACTGCTAGATAATAATCTTAGGCAGCTAGTTCTAGATTTCCCAGTTTTCTTATTATTTATAGATGTTCTGCTCTAGTAAGAAATTATTTAACACATTAATGACAACTTTCACTTCTCCCCAGTGTAGCTATGTCAATATTTGTACTTCTCTGTTCATTACCTTTTTAATTTTAGATAATGTAGCTCGCCTTCATTGTTGTTCTCTCCACTTTATAAGGATGTTAGCCCCTTTACTACTCCTTTCCACCTTCTAGCCTCTGACATGCATACTTGTACTAAAACATTTCAAGGATAATACCATTTATATGCCATCCTATAAACATGCTATTTGATGCTTTCACATGGCATGATTCTAAAAGTTAAAAATCAATAAAGTGTTTATTTACATCTTTATAATTATGCAAATATTGTTTACTACCCAGTTGAATATCATGATTACATTTATTTCCTGTGGGTTTTTTAGTTCGAAAATGCTTTCTTATTTCTATGCATTATTTGTTTATGTCATCTCCTTAAGTCATTTTAAGAATAATATCAAATATCTCAGGTCCCTTTGATTTCCTTGTGATCTCCATCCCAGATCCTCTTAACTCTGGCTTCATTCTGACCTGTAGACAGGTTCTCTAGATCAA
>NW_012103821.1:2515072-2517199 GCF_000951045.1 Mandrillus leucophaeus
TGAGAGGTTTTTAAAATGTTTTTCTATTCCCTGTATCATTTGTTTTTAATGGTCACTTTTAAGACTGAGGCAACGGAAAGCTGATTGAGATACCTGGATATGAGGACAGAATTTGTCAATTACCAGATTTACTTCTGAGACGATGTTGCAAGTCAGTCATTTCACTGGAGATGCCTAAATGTCTGAATGGAATTGGCTTTATCTGGGGGGCACTGATATCTTTACTTTTGGGCTGGAGTGGTAGTAATGCACATGGTATGTCCAAATCCTGAGACAGTCCAGAGATCTGTGGGGCTGATCAGCAACCTCTTTGACTGTGTTTTTTCTTAGTGCATGTTACACAGTCCTGCTTCTCTCCCACTTCATCAGTTTTCATATTCCATCTACTTCCTATTTCTTTAAAATTTCTTTACGTCTCACATTGGTGAGTATTCTTAACTCTGTCTTTTTAACTGTAAATTCATGTCCTCAGTCTGCTATCTTTAAGCAGAGCCATGCTCTCTTTTACATTTACAATTCATAATTTTAATGCTTTGCAATTCCTTTTTCTTATTATTTGTTTGTTTATTTATTTATTTATTTTTTGAGACAGAGTCTCGCTCTGTCACCCAGGCTGGAGTACAGTGGCGCGATCTCAGCTCACTGCCAGCTCCGCCTCCCTGGTTCACGCCATTCTCCTGCCTCAGCCTCCCGAGTAGCTGAGACTACAGGCGCCCGCCACCACACCCAGCTAATTTTTTGTATTTTTAGTAGAGACAGGTTTTCACTGTGTTAGCCAGGATAGTCTTGATCTCCTGACCTCGTGATTCGCCTGCCTCGGCCTCCCAAAGTGCTGGGATTACAGGTGTGAGCCACTGTGCCTGGCTTCCTGCAATTTCTTTTTCAAAACATCTTGACATTTGTTATTTTATTTTATCCCTATAATGCTCTCCAGAAGTGAGAACAATATGTATTTTCATGTCTAGTTTTTGGGTGATGAAATTGAGTGCAAGAGAAGTTGAGTATCTTATCCAGTAATATTCAAGAGATAAAGAAAAAGTTGGAAATAGGACCTGGATCTCCTCATTTCTATGGTGGTTTGCTTTCCATTATATGAAGCTGTCTCACGCAAAAGAATTGGATTTGGTATCAGAAGAGCTCAGTTTAAATTCTGGCCTTACTATTTACTTGATGGGTGACAACCAGGGTTTTGGTTTCTGCAATTGCAATTGGGGATTATAATAATTGCCCTACTTATTCTTCAGAGAGTTGTTATGATTAATAAAATGAGGCAATATTTGTAAAATTGCCTTATAAACCGTATAATTCAATATACATGTTAAATATAAATTTCCTAAATAACTAATTGGTATATACTTTAACTTTTTTTATTTTCAAGGTAGACTGTGTGAAAGAGGTATTTTACTCATATAGTTCCAAATTCAAAAGAGTAAAAAAATATAGAGAGAGAAAATGATTGCTTCTATGGCTACCTCGATCCATCTCATCTCCCTATCTCCTAGCAATGTGTAAGAGCAACTGCTTCCACAAAGCCTTGACAATTTAGTTGTCAAATCTCTGAATCTTTGACATTCTAAAAGAAGTGGAAAATAGTAAAAATGGTTGCTCTGGTTATCTATCACTATATTTTAAAAAGGCACTTTAAATCAGTTCACAGTGGCTTAAAACATAACAATTACTTAACTTGTTTCAAATCTTCAGTTTCCCCAAGCTTGATAAGGACAGCTCCATCCAGGGCCAACTGGGCAACTCAACTGAGGCTGGAGGACCTTCATCCAGGAGGGATACTCACAAGGCTGGCAAGTCAGTACTGACTGTTGGTTCCTGTCCACATGGGCCTCCCTACGGAGAGGCTTATGCTTCCTCACAGCATCGTGGCTGGGTTTTAAGAGAAAGAGACAGAGGAAATAGAAACTGTGTTTCCTAAAGCCTTGGCTCAGAAATTGGCCCAGTAATACCCCTGCTGTATGCTTTTGGTTGCAAAGCTACAGAACTCAGATTTAAGGGAAAGAGACACAGACTTCACCTCCTAATGGAAAGAGTGTCAAATAATTTTGGGGCCGAGTTTTGAAACCACAAACATGGTATTATTTGATTCAGCATTTCTCTTTTCATGAGTGCAGATGA
>NW_012103821.1:2517249-2519691 GCF_000951045.1 Mandrillus leucophaeus
AATTGGGGATTATAATAATTGCCCTACTTATTCTTCAGAGAGTTGTTATGATTAATAAAATGAGGCAATATTTGTAAAATTGCCTTATAAACCGTATAATTCAATATACATGTTAAATATAAATTTCCTAAATAACTAATTGGTATATACTTTAACTTTTTTTATTTTCAAGGTAGACTGTGTGAAAGAGGTATTTTACTCATATAGTTCCAAATTCAAAAGAGTAAAAAAATATAGAGAGAGAAAATGATTGCTTCTATGGCTACCTCGATCCATCTCATCTCCCTATCTCCTAGCAATGTGTAAGAGCAACTGCTTCCACAAAGCCTTGACAATTTAGTTGTCAAATCTCTGGATCTTTGACATTCTAAAAGAAGTGGAAAATAGTAAAAATGGTTGCTCTGGTTATCTATCACTATATTTTAAAAAGACACTTTAAATCAGTTCACAGTGGCTTAAAACATAACAATTACTTAACTTGTTTCAAATCTTCAGTTTCCCCAAGCTTGATAAGGACAGCTCCATCCAGGGCCAACTGGGCAACTCAACTGAGGCTGGAGGACCTTCATCCAGGAGGGATACTCACAAGGCTGGCAAGTCAGTACTGACTGTTGGTTCCTGTCCACATGGGCCTCCCTACGGAGAGGCTTATGCTTCCTCACAGCATCGTGGCTGGGTTTTAAGAGAAAGAGACAGAGGAAGTAGAAACTGTGTTTCCTAAAGCCTTGGCTCAGAAATTGGCCCAGTAATACCCCTGCTGTATGCTTTTGGTTGCAAAGCTACAGAACTCAGATTTAAGGGAAAGAGACACAGACTTCACCTCCTAATGGAAAGAGTGTCAAATAATTTTGGGGCCGAGTTTTGAAACCACAAACATGGTATTATTTGATTCAGCATTTCTCTTTTCATGAGTGCAGATGAGTATCCTCTTATAAATCTAAAGGCCAAAGACAGTATTGCCTGTGCTGTACTGTCTATTCATATTCTTTGCCTATTTTTTTCTATGTGTTTAACAGACATCATTATTTAGTTAGTTAGTTATTTGACAAAGTCTGGCTCTGTCGCCCAGGCTGGAGTGCAGTGGCACAATCTTGGCTCACTGCAAGCTCCACCTCCCGGGTCAAGCGATCCTGTCACCTCAGCCTCCTGAGTAGCTGGGATTACAGGTGCGCACCACCGTGCCTGGCTCATTTTTGTATTTTTTGTAGAGACAGGGTTTCACCATGTTGCCCAGGCTGGTCTTGAACTCCTGGGCTCAAACATTCAGCCCACCTCCTTGACCTCCCAAAGTTCTGGGATTACAGGCATGAGCCTTTTTTAAGTTGGTGCAAAAGTAAACTTAAATATTAGGTTGGTGGAAAAAAAATGTAATTGAGGTTTTTGCCATTACTAGTGTGGCAAAAAGCACAATTACTTTTGCATCAACCTAATATTTACTTGAAGAAGATGCTCATGTAAGAGGGAGGTAAGCCTTTTCTTTGTCATATGAGTACAAATAATGCTTCCCAGTTTTTCATTGGTCTGTCTTTTGAATTGGCTTATCATATGTTTACCTCCATGCAGAAGTTTTTGTTTTGACTTGTTTTAATGTACTTGAATTTTACAATCTTTTCTAAAATGGTTTATGGCTTTGAGTCTATAATTAGAAAGATCTTCCTCCTCTATGAGAATTTACTCATGTTTTTGCTGTTTGATTTTTTTACATTTAAAATATTAACTCATTAAGAGTAATTTATGTTGATGTATGCATAAGGTATCTTTATTTTTCAAAATGAACTTGACTATTACCTCCACTTCATTTCATCACCCTATTAAAAAAATTAAGAATGCTTCTTAAGTTATTCCATAAAATATGATGCTGGCTCAGCGCTCTTTTCAGCATTGTTAATGCTGATCAGTTGCTTTTTCTCTTTGGATCCATCAAGTAATGAATGACAGTTCATAGTATTATCTTACATTTCTAAAATAAACCCCACCTTGCAATGACTTATTCTTTTAAGAACTACTGAGCTTTATTTGCTAGTATTTTCCGATTTTTGTACTTTATTGATAAATGAGATTAGTCTTCATATTCTCCTTTTGGTGTGATCTTTGTAATTTCCTTGTTATCAATGTTATACTTCCTTCATAAAATGTACCTAAAGACTTCTCTTTTTTTTTTAATGATCTGAAACAATTTAAGTAGCATTGGAATTTTGTGGTCTCTAAATGTTTTGTAGAATCCTCCAGGGAAACCATTTGAAGAAACAAAAGCAACTTTTTGACTTATTTGATTTCCTTTTTAGAACATCTACCTAGATTTTCTATCATCTGGATGAATACATCATATTTTTCTAGAACATTATTTCTTTCATCCAGGTTTTCACAATTATTTTTGTAAAGTTAAACCAAAAAAAAAAAAAAAAAAACTCTTGTGATTCTTTTTATTTCCTTTTTTTTTTT
>NW_012103821.1:2519744-2544055 GCF_000951045.1 Mandrillus leucophaeus
TTTTTTTTGTATGAATGTACCTTAATATCTGTAGTCTGAGAATTTTATAAGCTCATTTGCATGACCTGCAATGTTGAACTATTTGTTTTTATTTCCCATTTTAGAAAGAAAAATTTCCATTGTAATGTTAAACTCTTGGGCTTTAATTATTGCCACAAAACTCTGTACGATAGATTTATTTAGGCAAAAATTCTGTCCTCTTATGAATATTAAAGTCTACTTTAACCAGATTTATATGAAATTCTTTCCTAGAAGGACATTTTGGTGATTATGTACTGAGTATTTTAACTGTTCGAATAAGGACACAAGCCCCTGACCACCCCTCCCCGCAAGTGCATAAGACATAACACCTGCTATAAACAACGCCTTAAGAAAGCTTAAAGGTTTTTATTTAATTTCAGAGACCACACCAATGAAAGTCCATGAATTCAATCAACCTGCAAGTTATTTACTTGAATGGAGAGTATTGGTACATAATTAAACATTCCATGGAACTTGGGATTCTGTATTAATCACTCAGATTTATAATTCTGTGTTTACCTCATATACTTCAGTAAACACATTCTTTGTATTTCCATGAGGCTTGTATTTCTTAGAGACAGTAATAACCTAATTCATTTACTTGAAATGTTTATTTTCATTTACATAGGAAGGAAAGAATATGTTTCCCTACTTCAAGAACACAGAGGCAGCACAAACTATTGCTTTCTTCTTGAGTCTTGTAAGGCTTAGCTATTTGTTTTCAAAAATGTTGTGACTGATGAGAAAACTGGGCTCAGAGAAGCACAGTGGCTTTCTCTGGGGCTGAACTGAACCTGGAGTTGAAGTTTCTTAATTCCTTCCCCCTCAGATCTTACAGCTCAATAGTGGAGACAAATACATCAGATGAATGCAAGAGAATCTGCCATCATCCTTCATGACAAGATGAAAAAGGAGAACATGATCACTTTCAGACTGGGAAATTCTGAAGACCTTGCAAGACAGGTTAGATCTGAGCAAAGTTTTGAAGCTGGTCAGTCTTTGGGAGGAGAATGGAGGACACCCCGCCAGACGGGACCAGCAGAGCAAAGACCTGAGTTTCCCAGAGAAAACCCAGGAGCAAACCCAGGACTCAACCAGGAGCAGGATAGCAGGTCTGGTGGCAGTAGCGGGTATGTGCCTGGAGTAGGGGGGGAAAAAAAGAGGGAAAGAGGTTGAAGAAAGATCATGGAGAGCTCTGAGTTATAGGATGAAGAAATGAAATTTATCTCTCGGTAATGGGAAGTTTTAGGAATGCTCCTCTTGGGAAAGGAGCTGGAGGACTGGGTCTCAGTGAGTGGCAGGAGACTTACTGTATACACTTTGTACTACTTGAAGTACTTCCATGTGTATTTATTACTTTGTAAAGAGACAAAATATAAAAATAAGTCGTTAAAACCACAACAATGAAAAATTTATCTGAGCAGGAAATTGCCACAAAGGAAAAAGGTCAGAATCCGGTGTTGATCAATGCCAGCAAACTCCATGAAGCAATTCACCTCTAAGACACTCTGGGGACCGGGCGCAGTGGCTCACGCCTGTAATCCTAGCACTTTGGGAGGCGGAGACGGGGGGATCACGAGGTCAGGAGATGGAGACCATCTTGGCTAACATGGTGAAACCCCGTCTCTACTAAAAATACAAAAAAAAGAGCCGGGCGTGGTGGCGGGCGTCTATAGTCCCAGCTACTCGGGAGGCTGAGGCAGGAGAAGGGCGGGAACCCGGAAGGCGGAGCTGGCAGTGAGCTGAGATCACGCCACTGCACTCCAGCCTGGGCGACAGAGCGAGACTCTGCCTCAAAAATAAAAATAAAAATAAAAAAGACACTCTGGGTTGTGTTTTCTCTCTTGGGTAAGAGACAAATGGAAGAGGAAGAAAGTGAGCTCAGGAGAAACGTTGTCTCCCAGACCTGAAGCAATCAATATGCTTTGATAATTTTCCTATCAGGTAATAATTTAAGCTCCAGAGAGAGAGAGAGGTTCAAAAATCTACGGTGCGCCGTAACCCTATTAATAAATCATAAAGATAAAAAACAGCTGTTAGAACAGGGTCACAAAGGAGAACAAGTACAAGTTTAGAGAACATTAAATGAACCCATCTGCCGAGAATGTTGTTTCTTATATTTTTGTGTGTAAAGTCAGTGAGTCAGCAAGTTCTTCATTTTTGTTTGAAAAGCAGCTGAAGAGCATAGCTAGTTCAGAGATCAGAAACCAAGGAATCCTGGAGAAGTATCCTGCAGCTTAGGGGCCTTTACCCAAAGTAACCAGAAAAGCTCTGAATCTGAAATGCTTACAATGAAACATGCCCCCACGAAATCCAGCTAATAACAGAGATGTGGTTTCGTTACTGTGATTTTAATTTGTCTGTAATGGACACAGTCAAGGAAACAATCAACACAGTAGAGAGACGACCTATGGGATGGGAGAAAACATTTGCAAACCATACATCTGATGAGGGTTCAAAATCTCTAAGGAATGCAAACAACTCAATAGTTAGAAAACAAATAACCCAATTTAAAAATGGGAAACACATCTGAACAAACGTTTCTCAAAAGAAGTCACACAAATGGCCAACAGGCATATGAAAAATGCCCAATGTCACTAATCATCAGAGAAAGCAAATTAAAACCACAATGAGATATCACCTCACACCTGTTAGAATAACTATTATCAAAAAGGCAAAAGATAAATTTTGATGAGGATGTGGAAAAAAGGGAATTCTTGTACATTGTTAGTGTGAATGTCAATTAGTGCTGTAATTCTGGGAAATAGTAAAAAGGTTCCTCAAAAAAGTAAAAATAGAACCACCATATGATCCAGCAATCCTACTTCTGGGTACATGTACAAAGGAAATGAAATCAGTGTGTCAAAGAAATAGCTACACTCCCCTGTTCATTACAGCATTATTCACAATAGCCAAGATATGGACTCAAACTAAGTATCCATCAGCATAGGAATGGATAAAGAAAATATGGTATATATGCACAAGGGAGTACTACTTAACCCTGAAAAAAACAAAAAAATGTTGTCACTTGTGACAACATAGATAAATCTAGGAGATACTAAGTGAAATAAACCAGGTACAGAAAAATACTGCATGTTCTCACCTGTACTTGGAATCTAAAAACGTTGAACTCATACAAGTAAGGAGTAAAATGGTAGTTACCAGGGAACTGTAGTCGAGGAGGGAGTTGAGATGTTGGTCAAAGGACACAAAGTTTAAGTTAGATAGGAGGAATAAGTTCAATAGATCTATCGTAAAACATGGTGGCTATAGTTAATACCAATATATTATAGTCTTGAAAATTGCTAAGATATGTTAAGTATTCTCACTCCCTAAAAAATAAGTACATTAATTAGCTCAATTTAGCCATTTTACAATGTATACATATTCCAAAAGGATGTGTTGTATGTGATCAGTAAAGATCATTTTTACTTGTCAATTAAAATTGTTTTTCATTTTTAAAAAACAGACATTTGGTTTTATGTCTGAGATTTTAATCTGTATGTAATGGACAGACTGAATTTGAATTATATCTGGGTTCTTGTGATGGTTTTATGAAAACGGATATCAAGATAGAGTGTAATAGGCTCTGTACACCACTATTGCAAAAACCAATAACTCAACATTTCTTTGGACTTAACAGCATGAAGATGGCCCTTCTGCATTGAATTAGTTCAATTGATATCAGTCTTCAGTTAAGTAAGAAAAGTTACTTTAAAAAACCAGCTGGCACTCATTTTTAAAATTGTTCATTCCATAGCATTTGTTGTTTAAATGAATTCAGCAAGCTGCCAGCCTGTTCCTTCATATTAATCCTTCCAAGTATTTGAGAGGTTGCCAGAGCATGTCCTGACATTACAAAATCATTAAATAAAGCATTTTCAGTAACCAGTGTTGGAGAGAAAAGGAAATGGGAGGGGAAGGGAGGGGAGAGAAGGATAGGGAAGGAAGAGATGAAGAAAAAGAGCAGAAAGAAATGGTCTGAAAGAAAGAGAATGAATGAATCAACTACAAATCCTACAGAATCCCTTCTGTTCATATCTTTTTGTTTGCTTTATTTTCCTGTCCCAATAACATTTGTTAAGAATGTGTTATTATATTTTAAAGGCTATTATTTCTTAATACAACTTCATAATAATAACGACTCTTCCTAAAGCCTTCAATTTTAATTTAGGAATGTTAAGGAAAGATGGATGTCCACAGCAGCAAAATCGACACAGGTGCCCTTTAAAAGAACCAGGAACCATCTCTTCAGTGCACCAGGCTGAGTCACAGCTGCTCTTTGCTTAGCACGCTGATCAGGGGTACAAAGTGATGACTCTCTGGATGAACTTTTCAGACAGAAGGTCATTCTGTGGGAGATGCAGAAATGACAAAAGGTCAGCAATTCTGTTAGCTTTGTGGTTAAGTTTTCCACGGTCTTTCTTGTTAAGTAGATTATAGTGCTTGTTTTCTTCATTATCCAATTAAAGCATGAAAAACAAATGCTCCTTAATCAACAGAGACAGATGAAATATTCCCAAAACCCTTTTTTGGAAGAATATATTGAAAAGAAGAAGCTAATGGAGAAACATGCAGGACTAAATACAACATGTAAATTGGTAGCTTATAAATCCCCTGCCGTCGCCCTGATTGCCAGATTAATGGCTTTCCTCTTTAGACTTCACTGAAATAATTTTAATTCTTGCCCACCAAGCTGTGAAAAGCTGAGAGTATAGGAAGTAAATAACTTTTTCAACTGGTTTGATGTTAGTTCTCATATCTAACATACGACCACTCACCTTCGCTCTTGGTAAACAAGCAGCAGCAGATGAACAATGGGTAGCAGAGTTTTCATAGCTACTTCTGTGTTTCCAAGCTTGAGTTGTTTTGGATTTTTTGTGTTTATATTTAAGCAGTTAGACACATATATTAAAGTATCAACTGGCTTTTGCTTGCAGGAGTAAGACATGGTATTCAAATGTCAATTTTACTCTCCACATCACATCATTTTTATGAGGAGATGATTCTTTCCCCTCATTTTAGGAGTTTAAGGATTTGTCCCAAGATTTAACTTAAAAATAGTGTAAATAATTGATTATGAGAAAAATTATTAACAGTTGCAGCTCTTATGTAAGAATCTTACAAAAATCTTTTGTATCTAGTTGACTATTATTCAATAATGGCAACAATAGAAATTATTTTCCCAAGAGGTTTATGACTAATTTTATAACAGTTCCTGCTCACTTTCCTGTATTTCAGTAAACTCTTCTATAAAATAAAAATATTTGGATGGATAATTTTCAAGATTAATTTTGCTACTAAAATATCTTTCTAATGTTTATATGGTTTAAATAGACCATATGTGTTTATTTATATTCTTCCTTAACCTACTGGCCTCCTTTAAGTGGCATCTGAAGCAAGATTTCTCTTCAACATTTATAATGTTTCATAATCTCTTCTTCCTATAATTATATTCCCACATTTTCAATGACATTATCCATTTCCATCTCTTTGGCATGAAGCATATATCCTGTTGATGATCCATAGTTAGGTCAAACCATCGATTAGTTTTCATTACCTAAAATGTCTCTCTCCATTGAGGCAAGGTTTATTTACTCAATTCTACATTTGCCAAAGAAGAAACATTCATGCTTCAGAAGGTGCAGCGGAGGGCATCCACAGTGTTCACAGCCATATGGAGACACTGTCATGTAAACACAGACAAAAAAGTCTAAGAGTCAACTTGAAAAGAATGTTTGCTGAGTGGTTACATTTGATAATTTGTTAAAAGTAAAATAACTAAAGTAGCTAATCACAGGATGAGTACAAAAGGAGTGAACACAACTATTCTGTAATAAGAGTGTAACATTAAAAGGAAACCACCTCATTAAACCCCATTAAGTGTACCCCCACGTAGTTCTCATTTCCACAGTCAGAGATCTCAAGCATCTTTTAGTTACTTCTTGATCAATATCAAACCAGTTACATTAGAAATACAAGGCAGTGATGAAGTTCAAAAGAGGTAAATGTAGAGTAACTAAAAGGCAGAATTGTGTTACAAAATTCAGTCTAATACTTTGCTTCCAAGTTGTGGTATTGTGAATACCATAGTCTGTCTCCCAATATTTGTTCTCCCTTTATTTCAAAGTAATTGAATCTCATTTTTTTTTTAGTTTTGTAAATCAGATCTCCATTTCCCCGTCTTCCTTGCTGCTTGGTGTGATCATGTGATTATGTTCTGGCCAATGAGATGTGCATGGAAATTTCCTCTGGCAGCCTGTGGCCACTCTGTGTCTCTTCCTCCTTCTTTCTGCCTGGAACACAGATGTGATGGCTATACCATGTGGATAAGGGTACACATGTGTTAAGGTAGCCTGCCAATGTGAGACAAGGCTGAGTCCCTGGGCCCACCATGGATCAGTCCTGCCATCTCCACTCTGCCTTGCCCACCTCTAGACTTTACAAGAAAGCAATAAAATTCCATCTTATTTAAGTCATTGATATTCTGGAACTCTGTGATATGTAGTAAAACCCAGTCTCAACAAATATCACTGGCAAGTCAAAATATAAATGAAATTCTGTAAAAAGTATATGTAAAGTCATGTGTGACACATCCAAAAATGAGCTCTGAAAATAGAAAGAATTCTAGTATGTTCCTAAACTGCAGGGTTGAGAGCCAGCAGCTCAACTCTGTCATCCACAAACCAATCCTGTGTTCTTAATTGGGGATATAATCCTGTTCCAGATCATTATAGGTTTGACTTTCTATTTTACTTCATATTAGCTTCTGAGGACTTTACACAGAGCAGCCTAGTAGCTAAGCCTAATAACCCAGAACTACCAAAATATCCATAAGTGATTCTAATCAAGACTTTTCCATGATTACCTCGGATAATGTCTCTTTTCCTGGTGATCCTACATATCAATAAAACACCTGTGAGAAACTGCTTCTCCTGGATATGGGGAGTAAAAATTTGACTGATATATTTCATCGATTAAATCATTCCAATTCAATGTCTTACTGCCAATGTTAGCAGATGTTCTGCTGTATTTTCAAAGGGGGTAAATATTCAAAGGTGATGGAATTTTCCACCACTTCTGTATCAATTTGGATCTGTCCAAGTCTTACTGTTGGTCATTGTTTTCCATTTCCTAAATGTCTCAGAGATTTCCACTGTTTATATTGATTTCCTTTGTTCACCTAAGGGATTTTGAGAAAAATAAAAACAGTCCACAATAATTGAAAAGCTCTCTTCCTCATAACCTCCTATCATTCTCTCTCAGGTTGACAGAGAAAAGAAGCCTCCATGAATATTTTAGGATATCCTTTATTCCTCTAGTTTTTCCGTCTTGCACGTGGAAGGCACCTTCCTAACTTAGTGTTGTCTGTATAAATCACACTTTGTTTACTGGCATACAGTGAAGCAAGATGTGTTTTCTTATTTCCCCTTTCGGGTAACTGCATCTCATTTATTGCCTGGCAGTCCCTAATTATAGTATTTTTTTTTTCATTTTTATCTTATACAGTAATGACATTGTCCATTTCCAGTGTCAAAAACTTACTTGCCTAACTTGGCATTAATTTATCATCTCAGTTCACTGTGTGCCATACACAATCATTAGGAATCACAGTGAAATCACTAGGAATTCCAGTATGTCTTTGCTGTGTTAGTCAATGTGTCTGGGTGTGTTCATGTTTCTGTAAAGAACTTTATGCTCTTCTTTTTCACTTTTAAGACAGAAAAGTGCATTCTATGCATATACCTTCCAAGTTTTACAAAGGAAAGCAAGTTTTGTAAATTTTCCACATTACATTGACTTATCTGAATGTTATGCCCAATAAGCCCTAGAAAATGCAGTTTCTATTCTGCTTATCCTTAAATACCTACCAATGTATTTATGGATAATTGGCAAACCATTCATCAGGGGAACTGATCAATATAGGAAGCAAGAAAGAGGTTGCTGTTCTTTTTTAATTTGCCTCTTTAATTTGTTCTTCTTTGATTTGGAGTAGCTTAAGTAGTGACACTTGAAACACAGAAAGCTATCATAGATCTACAAACAAAAATACACAGCACAGACAGTAGAGCCACAGTCCTAATTACACAATCTGTTTATCATACATATTATAATGCATATTCTTATTTTAGTAGTTTTTAGCTTTATTCTATTTTTGCCATTCATTTCAGGAGCTACCCCACATGTCACCTTCTACATGAAGAGTTCCCTTGTTAAAGTGAAAAGACAGCCTACACAATAGGAAAAGATATTTGCAAATCATATATCCAATAAGTGATGTGAATTAGGTCATTCTTGTTACACCCAACTAAAACAGAGTCAAGAAGCCACCGGGAGAAGCACTCAGGGAATGCAGCAGCACTCTGAGAATGTAATTCTCTGCAAGCCTGGATGCTGAAATCGCCTGCTGTAACCTGAAACCAGTTTTATCTCATGACTGCTGAAACAACCTGCTGCAACTCTAAGACTGGTTTTACTGCCATCACTCACCAATGAGAGCTTGCCAGCTCCCCAAAACTTGACTAATGCCAAAGAACTTTCTGGAAAACAATACATAACATTTATCTTTTTTATAAACTCCCAATCTTCTCTTTGTTCTTCAGATACACTGAAGACCATCCTATCTGTATGTATGTCCCTCATTGCAATTCTTGTATCCCAAATAAAATGTTAAATTTAGAACTTCTTCTCTGTATTTTTATTTTGATTTCAACAGGCGTATGTATCTAAAATATTTAAGGACTCCTGCAAATCAACAATAAAAAGAAAAATAACACAATTTAAACATGGGCAAAGATTTTAATAGGTATTTCCCCAAGGAAGATATACAAATGGCTAGTGGGCATATGAAAAGATGCTCAACATCATTTGTTATTAGGGAAATCAAGTACAAATGACTTCATATCAACTAGGGTGGCAAAAGTAAAAAATAGGGACAATAACAAGTATTAGAAAGGATGTGAGTCATTGGAACCCTCAAACAGAGCTAGGGGAATGTAAAATAGGGCAGTCACTTCGGAAAACAATTTTGCAGTTTCTCAGGGAGTTAAACATAGAGTTACCATATGACCCAACAATTCACTTCTAAGTATTATCCAAGAGACATGAAAATATATGTCCGTATAAACCCACACATGAATGTGTATAGCAGCATTATTTAGAATAACCAAAAAAGTAGAAATGTCCATCAAATGATGAATGGATAAACAAACATGGTATATTCATATAATGGAGTATTATTCAGCTATACAAAAGAACCAAGTACTGATACTGGAAACAACATGGGGACATTAAAAACATTATGCTAAGTAAAAAAGAGCCAGACACAAACACATTTTGTGATTTAATTTTTATGAAATGTCCAGAATAGGCAAACCTATAGAGACAGAAAGTAAATTCAAGACAAAAAGTAGAAATCTAAAGACACAAGTAGAGACTGAAAGTAGGTTGCCAGAAACCTGGGAAGAGGGAAAAGGAGATGACTGCTAACGGGAACAGGGTTTCTTTTCAGGATTGTGATAGTGTTCTATTATCAGATAGTGGTGATGGTTGTACAATTTTGTGAATATATTGAAAACCCTGAGCTGTAAACTTTAAACTAAAAAATATATATTTAAAAACCTGTGGCTGAGTGTAATGGCTCATGCCTGTAATCCCAGAACTTCGCATGGCTAAGGCGAGAAGATCACATGAGCCCAGGAGTTCAAGGCCAGCCTGAGCTGTAACAAAGTAAGACTCCATCTCTACAAAAAATTAAAAAATTAGCCAGGCATGGTGGCATGCACCTATAGTCCCAGCCACTCAGTAGGATTGCCACTTGAACCCAGGAATTCTAGGCTGTGTGAGCTATAATTGTACCACTGCCCCCGCAGCCTGGGCAACAGAGCAAGACCCTGTCTCTAAAGAAAAAAAAAAATTGCCATCTCACTAGTTAGAGACATTCAATCTAAGATGGGTGTGAGATATGGGATTGAAAGAGAAAAATAATCTGATAGATATGGTACCATGTCATCTGAAGCAAAAGGAAAAAGAAATCTTCCCAGTTGCCTTTCCCTTCCTTCTGAAGCCCTATTCTTTCTGAGGCTGCAGTGGGAAATGGAAAGCAGTATATGAGAGGCAAGTGTGATCAAGTATATAGCAAACTGTATCTAATAACAGTATATTACACCCAGATCTGTCACTCCAGGCTGGTCATGACAGTTATAGAAAGCAAGAGGAAAGGGAAGAGGGGAGGTGTTTGCTACCTGGTATTAATAAAGATCTAAGGCTCATACAACATATCGTCCCATAGACATTTCATCCCAGTCTACCCAAACAAAATTTTGCCAGAAGTCAGACAAAACCACTCCATATGCTCTTGCTCTCATGACCCCTACAGCGGGATGCCTTGAACTAGACTTCATCATACATTCTTTGTTTTTTGAGATGGAGTCTCTCTCTCTGTCACCTAGGCTGGAGTGCAGTGGCACAATCTTGGCTCACTGCAACCTCCGCCTGCTGGGTTCAAATGATTCTCCTGCCTCGGCCCCCCAAATCACTGGGATTACAGGTGCCCACCACCATGCCTGGTTAATTTTTTGTATTTTTTAGTAGAGACAGGGTTTTGCCATGTTGGCCAGGCTAGTCTTAAACTCCTGACCTCAGGTGATCCACCTGCCCCGGCCTCCCAAAATGCTGGGATTACAGGCTTGAGTTACAGCACCCGGCCAGCATACGCTCTTGAGTTCTATATTTTGAGGTTACAAGAGACCCTCTCACTCTCCTCTCAGCTATTAAGGCCTGATTGACATTATGCCATAGAGTAACTAGTTCTAGGCTGTTTTTCTTTGTACCTAATAGACCTATGGGTCTTGCAGGGAAAAAATGGAGAACAGTGCTGAGCCGCCAGGGACGAGCAGGCAGCTAACTGTGCTGCATGTAGAGCTGGAACCACAACCGGCAGTTACCAGTGTCTCACCCTCCTGCAGGCAGGATGCCTGAACCTGACCCACCACCTGCATAGTCTCTATAGCCACTCCTACGCTCTGAGCTGTAGACTGGAAATGGTTCCAGCCCACGTGCGTTTGTCACAGATGCTGCCATATATGGACATGCTGAGCTCTTTCCATTTAGGTAGCAAAAAATGCTGATCTTAATTTTTATTGATCTACGACAAGGAAAGTAATTTCCATCTTATATTTCACAGCTTGGAAACTTTACCGGACAGCCTGGCCTTTGAGACAAGCAGTCTTGACTCTGCTTCCCTTGGGCAACTTATATTATTAACCTCTTTGAACCTCAGATATCTCCTCTGTAAAATGATAATATCTAATTCAAAAAGTTGTTGTGTGGATTAAATGAAGACAACTACTACAGAGTATCTAACGCATGTGCTAGCTCATCATCTACTTAGAATGAGGGTCGCCATTATTATTGATGTTCTTATTTATTTATTTATTTATTTACAGACACAGTCTCATTCACTCTATTGCCCAGGCTGGAGTGCAGTGGCTCCATCCTGGCTCATTGCAACCTCCACCTCTTGGGCTCAAGCAATTCTCCTGCCTCAGCCTCCCAAGGAGCTGGAACTACAGGTTCGCACCACCACTCCTGGCTGATTTTTTTTATTTCTAGTAGAGATGAGGTTTCACCATGTTGGCCAGGCTGGTCTCAAACTCCTGACCTCAGGTGATCTGCCTGCCTCGGCCTCTCAAAGTGCTGGGATTATAGGCATGAGCCACCATGCCTGGCCTTGTTTATTTTTAGCTGCAAAGTTTCCTAGAGGGAGGAAGGCCAATTCACTAAAAATCAATTCTTGAAATAATCAACTTACAGAATAAGCAAAATTTACGAACTGCCATTTTCAGCAGTTTCTATAAACATATTTTAGTTTTGATAACATGTAATCAAATACATTATTTTGTATATTGGCTAAACTAAACTTAATTGGTTACCTTGATAAAATATTCCTAATAGAATGTTAAAATGGTGAGAAATCCTATATTTACTGAAAATGTCACTCTGAACCACTTTTTCCATCCAATATTTTGGCATTCAATATGTGACTATTGATTTTTTCAAGTGCTTTATTTATTCATTTATTTATTTATGAGACAAAGTCTCACTCTGTCACCCAGGCTGGAGTGCAGTGGCATGATCTCTGCTCACTACAACCTCTGCTTCCTGGGTTCAAGCAATTCTCTTGCCTCGGTCTCCTGAGTAGCTGGGACTACAGGCGCGAGCCACCATACCCGGCTAATTTTTTGTATTTTTAGTAGAGATGGTGTTTCGCGGTGTTATAATGAAATTATTTTTTCCAAAATGTAAACATTCAGCATATGCTGAAGTCTAGTTCAAGGCATCCCGCTGTAGGGGTCACGAGAGCAGGAGCACATTTAGTATTATTTCATCAATTCTTCAAATGGCATAGCAGCCTTAATTTACATTTTTAGCAAGAGATTTCTAATTTAACTAAGTTAAATGTTAATATGCAGATGATTCAAATTTCAATTAAAATTAAATTGAATGTTTATTAAATTAAAAATTTAAATTTAAAGAGCATATGATATAAATCACAATTAACCAGGGGTCCTAATCAAAGATAAAATCCCGGCATTTTGATTTCTAACAAATTCATACACAGAAAGATGGGTAGCAATGTGCAGAAAATTTCAACTTAAAAATATAACCCTGCTCAAATCAGTGGAAAGGAAGCAAGGATGTTTAGAAGGGAATAGTTTAATGGATGAGATGTCTTGTACATCAAAATAATTTGATATATACTCAGAATCAATGTAAAATTGTAAAGGAAATATTAAAAAGCTAGTTAGAAGTCTGAAAAGTACTAAAATTTAGACCCTAAGTGTTAACAAACTGAAAATTATGTTTATTATTTTGAAACAAAAATCAGTATAAACTGAAAATTTTTCATTTGACATGCTAATTATTGTTCGGAAAACTATGTTCAGAAGAATACGTTTAATCATCATAACTATTATAGACATTTTTCTAAAAGTTGTTAAGCCATCTTTTTAAAACTGTTCATTCTCATCAGATTAATCCAGGACCTTTGTAAGGGAAGGAAAATCCATGATTTAAAATGCCTCTCCTTTGTTCTTCCTGCACCAGTTGGAGAGAGATGAACTGCAAGCACCATTCCAGGCTAAAATAACAGGAGGACCTCGTTCCAACCAAAACTCTCCAGATGTTGCTTGATTATAGGAAGTTCTACCCACATCTCACCAGCCACCAAAACAGAATGAGTTTCATGCCTCATGAAAGCTGTGAGACCCCTCTAGGGTCTGACTCTCAGGACTTCCACCTCTATTTCCAGGAAGTAGAACAAAGTTCCAGAAAAGAAAGCCAACTGCTGAGTTGAGCCTTGTCCAGTAATTACTCCTAGTTCCCAGTTAGGAAATGAGGAAAACAAGTAGTTCACCAAGTGATCAAAATGGCCAAGAATGAAATTTACTGATTTACCAAAAAAACCCAAAAACATTAAAATGGTTTTAACAGCCTTAAAAGCAATGACTTAACAATGTTAAGAAAAATGTCCCAATATAGTTACTAATGATTAAACGTACTTCTCTGAGCTTAATGTAGTGTCCTTCCCATGAGAGGTCTCTGTGGTGAGCGGGCTTGGCCCACAGGTTCCACAGGTACAAGTAGAAGACAAAAGTTAAAACACAAGAATCAGAATCGCGGAATCCTGTCAAAGGCAGCACACAGAGGAGAAACTAGAGAGGTGTGGCCGGAAGGAGCTAGGAAGGTGAGGAGGCATTAGGCAGTGACTCCGATTCTAATAAGGTCAGTCTAATAAGGTCACTAAATAAGGTCAGAGAAGAGGATGAAACTGGATTTGTCAGTTGAATTCCACAGATTGGGTGAGCAAACACTCAGAACGGTCAGGAGATTGTTGCAGGGGATTTGGTTGAGTTAAAGGTAGGAGGGTGGAATTAATATACTCCTTCTCATAGCCGGCAGTGGGATTTTTCCTTCCATTCATTTACAGTTTGGGTGGGCAGCCCTACTGGATGTCATTTCCTCTTTATTGGGTGACCTTGAAGGTCACCTAGATGAGAGGCAACAGAGAGACGCGTGGGCTTTGGAACTGGGATCAAACTTCAGAAGGGACTCTCTGAAGTCAACGTACAGTCTGCGAGACATTGTAACATTTACTTTACCTGCCCAATGAGCATCTGAAATATGAGGATAATTACACCACCTTCATAGAGTTACTGAGACCAGTACCTGAGATCAGAGATGGAAAATGCTAGAAATATCTAGTGCTTGATGAACAGCAGATGCTAAATAATCATAATATCAACCTCCCTTCCTATAGAAATTGTCCCCCTAAATGACTTTGCATCTTACCTTTGATATATCTAGCCTTTACACTTTCTTCAAGAAACCTGATCTCCCTAAACCGGGAAGTGAAACACTGGAGTTGAGTCATACTGTATGTGATTGAGTGCTTTGGTTTGCTGCCTGACTCCTTTGTTCTTCATATATTCCATCACTGACTTTCTTAATGACACACATATAAGATTAAACTTGTTTTATTTATTCAAAAAATAATTTTCCTTACTTATTTTGATGACTTTATAAAAACTGGCTCATAGGTCACTTTTCATAATTGCTCCCATTTGGCTGCCGGTTTATAATTTATAATTACTAGCAATGGCAAACTCTTACCTTTGGCAGCACATAAAAAAATAGCTGCCAAGTGCCCAGCCAGCTCTCTGTTAAGGCAGCTGCATTTCTGAAAGATACAGTGCCAGAGATCAAATGTTTTGATGACACCATTATAAATTTGGTAGCTAGTCTTCTAGGAGCTTCTAAGGAATTGTTCTCTGAAAAGTCTCTGAAGTCTGTTTCCTTTGTGTCTTTTCAGCCTTTTAATTAGGCACTGAATTACCCTCTCTAGTCTAGAAATAGGGACTCCCAGAGAAAGCACATTGGTCCTTATGGCATCTGTGCAGTATTTCCCAATCTGCCATCAATATCCCTGTCCCTAACATGCCCAAGGCAAAGGGTATTAAGTAATGTGTACCAAAGGCTGTGGCTGTGAGATTTCTCTTTAAGAATTTATATGCACTCTACAGGGGATTTCCCAATAGTTAATACCTCCATGCAGTGGGTCTCAAAACTAGTAAAATTACTGGGAACTTTTGCTTAGGAAATGAAAGGATCAAAATGCTGGGAACTTAGAAATGGTTGTTTTTGAGATGACATGTAAACTGTTAAGAGAGAAGCCTTTTCATGCAGCAGAAGGAAACATTTAGAAAGCAGAGAAAGAGAGTGCCTTCTACCAGTGAGCAGGAGTTAGGGGAGGGTTAGGAGACAGGGCAGAGAGAACAAATAGCACGTTACCAACATGTACCCCCTCATAGTTCACTATTGAGCATTTTTCTGTCCCAATATTTCTTTGTGTGTGTGGTGTTTTGTTTTTTCATTTCTGTATCACCCTTTGTGGAGTCATGTGGTTCCTCAACTTGAACATAAACCAAGTAGGGAGAAAAAGGAGCAGGAAAAGACCCACCCTTGTAGCTGTTCAAAGCACTCTCATTTTCCAGAGTTTAGGAATGGCATTTTCTGAATGTATAATCTATAATCTTTTTTTTTTTTTTTTTTTTTTTTTGAGACAGAGTCTCACGCTGTCTCCCAGGCTGGAGTGCAATGGCGTGATCTCGACTCACTGCAAACTCCACCTCCCAGGTTCAAGCAATTCTCTTGCCTCAGTCTCCCAAGTAGCTGGGATTACAGGGGTGCGCCACCACACCCAGGTAATTTTGTATTTTTAGTAGAGACAGGGTTTCGCCATGTTGGCCAGGTTGGTCTCAAATTCATCACTCATCAGGTGATCCACCCACACTGGCCTCCCAAAGTGCTGGGATTACAGGCATGAGCCACCGCCACCTGGTCTGAATGTATAGTATTTTGAAATTATTTCCATTTAACTGGTTTCCAGAATGGAAATCACTTCAATAGTTTCAGTTCAGAGATCAGCATAAAAGTAATTCAAATATCTGGAGTCTTGTTTTTTCCCTTTTTTCTTTTTTTCTGAAATAATGTCATCATGTAAAAATAATAAAAGAATCTATTGGAAAATTGGTGATACTCTAAGTACCTAACACCTCCTATCTAATAACTTGAAAGTGCTTCCTTTTGAATATCATAACATAAATGTTTGACACTTTTCTGTTAGCCTAATAGAATACAGAGGCATTTCCAATTTAAAATGTAAGGTTGACGATTCGCAAGAAATACTCATTAAGTCTCACACTATCTCTTGTTTTCAGTATGATGAAACTTTCCTCTTTGGACTTACATAAGATCACCAAGGAACCCTTGAGTAGAGGAAGAAAATGTGGTTTTAGTTTATGAACACTTAACCATATAATGCCCTCCCAAATCAGTGTAGCTGTGGCGTTCCCCCCCTCCACACCCTCTCCACATGTAAGTTATTTGGCAATTGAATTGATAGCTAAATAAGATTCTGCTAATTGAATTGATAGCTAATTGAATTGATAGCTAAATAAGATTCAGACCTTGAAATCTAGAAAAGCCAGACACTATTTTAGCATACACTGCACAGGACTAAAAATATCTCAAGCTGTTATATTTGCATTACCATGAAATTGAATAAAGGAAGATCAAGATCTAGATATATGAGCATGTTTAAATATTATCCCTTAAGTTATTTGCTTAGTTTCTAAGGCATGTTAATCTCCCTCTGTTTTATCTGTAGTTGTGGGAGGTCTAAATGCAGAGCCAACAGGGAGTGCTTTGTGAAGCTCAGCTCTGTGGTGTCAGCAGTGAGGGAGTGTTCGTGGGCCTCCTGGCCCTGACTTGGTAGGCAGAGCTGGAGTGCAGTCAAGACTGGCTTCTTTTGCATCAGGCCATTTCTCAGCCTCGCTATTGGCCTACAGAACAACTTTCTGCTGCCGTGAGAGAAGCCTATGTCTTGCTGGCTGGGCAGTACCTGGTGTCGAGAATCTTCCACTCACCGTGCAACTTGGTCATCATCACACCACTTTTACTATCTGACATGGCAGGCGCAGGCGGCTGTGAACACCTCAGCAGATTCCTGGAAGAAACAAATAAGATTATAAGATTGCAATGGATTTGGTTTTATAGCTCTCAAGTCTATCCAAAACCTGCTAAAGGCCTTAGTATTTGCAAACATTCAGGGAAAAAGAGAGAAAAAGAGCAAATTACCTTCCCTTTAGAAGAGGAGGGAAAACATTTGCTCAGATGCAAAGATAATTAAGAAAGTAGCCAAAACTCTTGGAAGCTGACGCTTTTTGACATAGAGAGTTTCCAAAAACCAAGTGTTACTGATGGCAACATTAATTCTTCTGCACCCCTGTGCATTGTGGAGTATTTCCAGGGTAAGGCCTGAGGCACTCAGAAGATAAAGCTCACCAAAGGATAATATATCCCGCCTTCCCTCCCCTGACTCTCTCCAGACATTGAAAAGAAAAAAATGCAGGTTTTTTTCATCCACTACCAGCTACAGAATATGAATGTTTGTTATTTGAGGCAGCTGTGTCTTCCCCCTTTAAATCAATGGAAATCTAATGCCATGCAGTGCATGCCAGGTGGAGACAAATTCATCTCTTAGCATGAATGTCTTGCATCACATAACCCAAAAGAGTGCTTACCTGGGTCCAAGGAAAAATTAATTCTTCTTCTAGTCAAGTGAGGCTCCCCATAGGGTCTTTCTCCAACATTATACTTCAACTCTTCCCCAAGTCCTGAGTACCCTGGCTCTCTCTAGCCAGGTTTTAGTGGTCAGCTTCCAACACTGAGGATTTCTTCTGTCCCACCTGTCTGTTTCTGGGAGGAGCTGGGAAGGAGGGCAGCCCTGCAGTTCTGTGTGTGCTGAGAACGTTCACCGGTGACCTAGTACAGCCCTTCCTCCTTCCTTCTTCCCCTGCCTCCTCCTCCACTCTTCCTCCCACAGACGGCTCCAGAACTGCAGAACAGTTGATCACAATATTGCTGTTACCACACAGCAAATATTTCAGATAGTTTTTAGTTAGGAATAAAAAAGATTCTGGTTTGTGAGGAGTCAAAAGGCAAATTTTTGGATCATCTCAAATTATGGAAACTATTTCAAAACTGTACTGTATAGTGATGACACCCAGACTCTACAATCAGCCTGAGTCCAAATTTTCCCCTCATTGTAAGACACCTTGAGAAATTCACGGAACCTTCTATAGCCTCAGCTTTCTCATGAGTAAAATAAGAATCATTCAAGAATTAAATGGGATAATCTATATGAAGAGCTTTTTATGTTCCTGGCACACAATTGTTTAATAAATATTAAGAGTTTTATTAAATCATAATACCTATTCTATAATTCTAATAATACCTCTTTACCAGTGATATCATACTTAAAAGGTATAGAAATTATTAATAAAAGCAAAATTCTCAGTAAGTTTTGGAAAATTAAGATTGAAATGAAAGAAATTAAACCTCTAAATAAAGTAAGTGTGTGCAACAACATGTCACAGTCAACACTTTCCTAGAAAAAGACTTTATACTTTGTAGTAAACATGAAAACTAGGACCTTAGCAGAGTTAATAAAGGTCAGACTTCAGGACATTGTATCTGCAGTCTTGGCATTGTCATTTGGGCATCGTAAACTCACTGACCTTCTCACAAACTGAATTGCTCCTACATATGTTGCAGTGTTGAACGTGCCTATTGGTCCCCAGACAAAGGGAAACTAAAAGGTATGACTCTTGACCAATAAGAAGCATCCTCCCTTTTGTAGTTCGAATTGTGTCCTCCAAATGGATATGTTTAAAGCCTAACAGTACCTTATAAAGTGACCTTACCTGCTAATAGGGTCTTTAAAGGTAATTAAATTAAAATGAGGTCGTTAGGATTGGGCCTTAATCCAGTATGACTGGTATACTTATACAAAAGGGAAACCTGAACCCAGAGACACAGGCAGGGAGGACATCATGTGAGCATGAAGGCAGAGATTGGGGTGATGCACCTACAGGCCAAGGAACACCAGAGATTGCCAGCAAAGCACCAAAAGCCAGGAGAGAGGCATGGAGCCGACCCTCCCTCAGAGCCCTCAGCAGGCGCCAGTCCTGCTGACACCTTGATCTTCGAATTCAGCCTCCAGAATTGCAAGACAATAAAGATCTTTGTAAGCCAATCAGTGTATGACCCTTTGTTATGGCAGCCCTAGTAACTAATGCACTCCCTTAAAATTATACCTGTTTTTCTAACTATTCCAGCTGCTACACTGGGCCGCAGCCTTCACTTCTCTGCTTGCTATTGTGTTAGTGATTGCTATTGCATATCCTCTTAGATGCCCTTTAGCTTTTCTGTTGTTGTTCGTTTTTTCACCCTGTTGAGTCTTTAGAATAATTGGCATGTCTTATTTTGAGTCTTACTAGTTAAGGTTGAGAATCAACTCAGTCTGGAAACCAAGTGTTGGGCCTGGTTTAAAGTAACACGACTCCATTCTACCACAAGGGCTGCAAAGGCAGCAGGAGCTAACAGATTGGCTCAACCCTGAATGTCTTCAGAATCTCAGACTTTCACACTGATCATGATTCCAGCTGCTAATGATCACTTGTTTGGCTTTTTCTCCAGTGCATGGACGAGTATCATAGAAGAGGTTTGCCATGTTTTTCAGCTCTCTGGCATCCAACAACTGACTACAACGAGCACCCTAATTTTCCTTTGAGGGAAGTCTTTCACTATAAAATTCTATTTGAGATGTTCTCTAATCCTGACTGCCTCCTCTCAGGAATGAAGGGACCTAAATCCTACCTGGCCTTTTAGTATAGCCAGGGAGTCAGCCTGTCAGACCTCCTTCCTGGAAATTTGAATCCTGAACAAGGAAAACATATTTTTTGGATTTCAGACTCATCCCAGCAGCTACACAAAGACCAGATGGCTTCTGCATCATCATTTCTGATGCCAAGCCTCTGCAGCTGCCTGGCAACTGCCACTTTTCCAAGACATGTGCTTCAGCCTCTTGTTAATACTTTAGCCCCTGGTATGCTTCCAACATATTCCGACTTCCCCCCCTGCTTCCTCCCTTCCTCCCTCCTATCCTCCCTCTTTTTCTCTGTTTCTCTTCTTTCTTTTCCTTTCTTTCATTTTTTTTCTTTATTTTTTTTTTCAGACCGAGTCTCGCTCTGTCCCCAGGCTGGAGTGCAGTTGCGCGATCCCGGCTCACTGCAAGTTCCGCCTCCCGGGTTCACTCCGTTCTCCGCTTCAGCCTCCTGAGTAGCTGGGACTACAGGCACCCGCCACCGTGCCCGGCTAATTTTTTGTATTTTTAGTAGAGACGGGGTTTCACTGTGGTCTCGATCTCCTGACCTTGTGATCCGCCCGCCTCGGCCTCCCAAAGTGCTGGGATTACAGGCGTGAGTGACCGCGCCTGGCCTCTTTTCTTTTTCTTTCCTTATTTCTTTCTCGATTTCTGTCCCTCTCTCTTTCTTTCTCTCTCTCTCTTTCTTTCTCTCTCTCTCTCTCTTTCTTTACTTGTCTTAGGATGACCCAAGTTGGTCTCTGTAGCTTGCAACCAAGTAATCTGACATATTCAAGGGCTACTGAAGAGACAATGCTGGACTAGGGCACAGCTTCACCTCCTATGAGCAATGGAGTATTAGGAAAATCTCTTGGCCACTTTGAGTTTGTTTGCTCATGCAGAATGTGAGACTGATAACTGCCTTCTTTACCTCTGAGACTTGTGCAACCAGTAAATGGAATAATGATGGTACTAAAGATAGTGATGATAGTGCCATTTGAGTCTCATAAGAATAACATTCAGGGAAAAGATACAGAGGTGAAATGGAAGGTGCAATACTTAATTCGCTTTTTTAAATTACACAATAGAAGTTGGGTGTGGTGGCTCACATCTGTAATCCTAACACTTTGGGAGATGGAGGAGGGCAGATCTCTTGACCCCAGGAGTTTGAGACCAGCCTGGACAACACGGTGAAACCCTGCCTGCCTCTACTAAAAAAAAAACAAAAAATACAAAGAATTAGCCAGCCAGCATGTGCCTGTAATCTCAGCTTAGTTTGAGACCAGCCTGGACAACATGGTAAAACCTTACATCTACTGAAAAAAATTAGCCAGCCAGCATGTGCCTGTAATCCCAGCTACGCAGGATGCTGAGGTGGGAGAATCACCTGAATCCAGGAAGTCAAGGCTGCAGTCAGTCATGATTGCACTACTGCACTCCAGCCTAGGCAATGGGAGTGACACCCTGTCTCAAAAAAAAGAAAAAATTACATAATTTATTTCCTCCCTAGTATTGGAATAAAATAATTGAAAAATATATGTTAACGCATGAAGAAAGAGAAGAATTCCTTAAAAGACGTATTCAGTATTACATAAATAACACTCCTCTTGGTTTGTTTTGTAAATGTGGATTTCTTCATTTTCGGTTTTCTTAAAGAAAATTCTATCTGTATATGTTACAATTAAACTTGTGAGCCCACCCATACCAGATTGTACAATAATACCCCCAAAATACAATGTCTGTAATATCTTTTGTTCATACCTTACTGTTTTTAGCTATTTTTTCCAATAAACATGTTTATTGAATTATACACTCAGAAAAGTATACAAATCATAAAAGTACATTTCACTGGATTATCACAAAGGGAACACATCCATATAAATACCAACTAAGTTAAGAAATTAAACATCGCTAGAAAACACCAGACTGGGTGTGGTGGCTCATGCCTGTAATCCTAGCACGTTAGAAGGCAGAAGTAGTCAGACTGCTTGAGCCCAGGAGTTCAAGACCAGCCTGAGCAACATGGCAAAACTCCACCTCTACAAAAATTAGCTGGGCGTGGTGGCACACACCTGTAGTTCCAGCTATTCAGGAGGCTGAAGTGGGAAAATCCTCTGGGCCTGGACAGTCAAGGCTGCAGTGATCTGTGATTTTGCTGCTGCAATGCAACCTTGGAGAAAGAGTGAGACCCTGTCTCAAAGCAAAAAACAATAAACAAAATACCCCCAAACTAGGAAACACCAGAAAATAACATCATGTCTCTCCCAAGCCATATCCCCTCCATCCTCAAAAAATATTAACTGCCCTGAATTTTAACACCACAGAATAATTTTTTTGGTTTTTGAATTCTATATAAATGAAATTATAAACCATGTAATATTCTGTATGTGAGTTATATGGCTCAACATTATGTTCATCCTGATTGTTGAGTATAGAGGTGTCATCCTCATTGTTGTGTGTTATTCCATTGTATAAATACACTACAATTTGTTTATTCACTCAATTCTTTACAGTTTAAAATGTTTCCAGTTAGAAGCTGTTACAAATGATATTGCCCTGAACATTCTTGAATGTCTTTCAGCATACATATAAATTTATGTTGGATATTTGCTTAGGAATGTAATTGCTGGGTCATAGAGTATGAACTTGTTCAAATTTTATAGATGCAGAACAGTTTTCCCAAAGAGACTGTGAATCACAAATAGTGGTCTGCATCCTTGTCAACACTTGGCATTATCAGTTATTTTAAATTCTTGGTATTCTGATGGGATTTAGTGTTGTCTCTTTATAGGTGCAATTTGCATTCCCTTGATTCTAGTCACACACACAAAAATAAAAATCATACCATCGTTCATTATTTAGACTCAAGAATCTATAAAGAGATGAACTGCACCAAAAGAAGCTCAAAACATTTCAACATTCCACTCAAAATGAAAACATACATTTGACTCTCCGTGTGCATAGGAGACTAAGTGTGTAACTGAGGAGTTCTTCAAATAGCTCCTATATAGAATTTAATGTTTGTGAAAGGATAAATTATAAAAAATATAAAATATGCTAATTTGAAGCTTACATATATACTTAAAATTCAATAGTAACCACAACAACAATTGTTTAGAATCCAGACCAACAAAAGATCTTTTTCACAGGGAAGGATATTTTATCACTAACATGGTTTAAATTGCCTGCATGTGGTAGTAATCAAAAGCAGACCGTCTAGCCTATTTTATTATTGTTTTTAAATTCTCTACAGAAAAAAAAAAAAAAAACACCTTCGGTTGACTATACCCAAAATAGATCACTCTCACTGCCCTGTCTTTGGTTGCCACTAACGGGATTTTATGCCTATTTAGGGATGATAATATGTTAAAAGTTTAAGATTTGCCATTGTTTTATCTTTGTGTTAATGTAGACTGATTAGTATCAATTGTTTCTATTAATATTTACTAAACCAAGCATTAAGTTGCAAATCATATGTTCTCTGTGTTTTCTTTGTGTTAGTTCATCTTTCCATAAAATGTATTTGCTAAAGTTGAGCCATTGTTTATTCAACTCTGTATTTCTTCTGTTGTAACACTCAACACTGTGCTAATTGTTCAGCATCTGTTTTGTTCACTTCTGTAACCTCAGTGCTTAACACAACGGCTGGCACATGATAAGTGCTCAGCAAATATTTGGCGAATGCATGGTTTCCTAAGGTAAGGGAGATAGGTCCTTGTTTTGCTTGGTTTCCATATTCTCCCACTGAATGACTGTGCTCCCTTAGAAGAATGTGATTATGGTAAATGAAAAGAACTCTATCAAAAGCTTGGCTCTCATATATCTACAGCCAACTGATCTTTGACAAAATTGACAAAAAACATACAATAGGGAAAGGACATCTTTTTCAATAAATGGTGCTGAGAAAATTGGATATGCCATATGCCAAAGAATAAAACTGAACTCCTGTCTCTCATCATATACAAAAATCAACTCAAGATGGATGAAAGACTTGAATGTAAAACCTGGAACTATAAAAATACTAAAAGAAAATGTAGGGAAATTTCTCCTGGATGTTGTTCCAGAAAATAATTCATGACTAAAACTTCAAAAGCACAAGCAACAAAAACAAAAATAACAAATGGGATTTAATTAAACTAAAACTCCTCTGAACAGTAAAAGAAATAATCAAAAGAGTGAAGAGACAACCTACAGAATGGGAGAAAGTATTTGCAAAGTATGCAACCAACAGGGGACTAATATCCAGAATTTACAAGGAACTCAAATAACTCAGCAACAACAATAAAAACAAATAACTCCATTAAAAAGTGGGCAAGGCAGCACTTTGGGAGGCCCAGGTGGGTGGATCACCTGAGCTCAGGAGTTCAAGACCAGCCTGGCCAACATGGTGAAACCCTGTCTCCACTAAAAATACAAAAAAAAAAAAAGTAGCTGGGTGTGGTGGCAGGCCCCTGTAATCCCAGCTACTCGGGAGGCTGAGATAGGAGAATTGCTTGAACCCGGGAGGTGGAGGTTGCAGTGA